>NC_089315.1:888502-1203502 GCF_036669915.1 Pocillopora verrucosa | reverse complement strand
GGTAGAGAGAAACAAACAAAAAAATGCTGAAGGTTTCTGAAAATTAATATACGAAAAATCCCTTGCAAAACTCACTAACAAATTCTTTGTCGTTGATTTCTGAAGAACGATTGGAACAAGAACGCGGTAAGTGGATTTTAAAGATTGCACCTGTTTGTATCCTTCACTTAGCTTTTGTTGGCGAACAGTCTGACGAACGAGTGTTTTATTCTCTCCTTTTAAAAATCCCCTTATCATGTCAAACTAGGCCATTCGCCAACTGCTTTGACAGAAACCTCAAGACCAAAGCCGTCCAAAACTATCACATTTAATGTCAAAGAGTGGACTTAAAAAACAAAAGAAAAATTTTTTTTAAATTTTTTTTCACGCTTATTGGTGACAAAGTTAGACAGATTGATTTGTTTTATTTTTCCACCTACAGCCAAATTTTGTACACTCCATTATGAATGCCCAACGTGTAATTGTTTGCATACATATTTGTTCGCCTTTTCTTGGAGGGTTCTATATCTAACAGCTAGTAGTGCAAGGTCTTTAATGAATTAAATTCCCAACAGTCAAAATTTTTCACACAAGGTTTCATCAAACTTCTTGATAATGTCCAACGATTCCAAAAATACCTTATTTATGTAAGTTGACACAATGATTGAACTTTCTCAAAGTTCGCTTGTAAGCCTTCTACAATGTTAAGAATGTCTCTCTTACAGTTTCGCTCAACAAAGCAAACTCTCTACCTTCAAACACCTTTGTTAAAGCAGGTGTATTACGCTAGGAAGACTTGACACTTACTGTTCAAATGCCCAGCCCCTCCCAGGAAAAGTTGAAGGACGGGGGGAAGTTAAGGCTTGGAATTGATCGGCGAATTAGTTTTCTGTCATGTATCGGCTAGTTCACTAATTTGAGCCACAATTTTAGCGATAAATGCAATGTACGTTCATGACGTCCTCTTATTGTATTTATTTTCTTTGAAATCTAGTAAGTGACCACTCATTACTCATCACTTGTGGAAGCAGGGAACGGCGGAGGATTTGTTTTTGCAGGGATCACATTGTTTTTAATGGAAAGTGAGGGGGGGGGGGGAAATCAGTCGTCGCCAAAAGAGTACTAAGGGGGTCTATCGAAAAATTTCTACCGATTACCTGCCAATGAGGGGATCATAAGAATATCACTGTGCCTTATGGGGAGATCAAGTAAATTTAGTAGTGACATAACAAAAATCCTCCAACCCCCCCCCCTCCCCCTTACTCCCGCTAACCAGGCAACAAAGAATGACCGGTCGCTAAGTGCGCACAGACCGTGGTTTACGAGAGACTACCTTAAGTTGGGCTAACGCTCGAAATAGTAGCTTCAGAAACTCTTAACGGTGGCCAATTTTCATTATCAACTCAGTTGATAAAACCAAATGAGCTTGTAATACCCCCCACCGACACAGCAACACATTTCTTTTAAAAACATATGCCAAGTGGTTCTGTCAAGGCCAATGACGTTTAGGGAGGGGTGCGAAAGTGAGAGGACTAACAACAAATGTTGATCGCAAAAGCCTGGGTAAGAAGGAGGGGCATTATTAAAAATGGCTTCCACGAAGGTGCTCGAACAGTGGGGAAGAATACCAGTGGTTTGTTTACATCTTTAATTGCGTCGTTAATTGCTCTCAAACTTTGCTCGGCTCTCAACAGGTATGAACAAAGCAGAGTTTGCCGTTTGTCGAATCAAAGAAAAGCTTCCTGGGAACCAGGGACTTGTACTAAAGGGAAGCGGTTGTGTTGTACATAGTGAAAGACTCGCAACTTCGTGGGGTTGGAAATGCAATTACTTTATTGTTACCCCAAGTGTCGTGCTGAGTCGGGAAGACCTGGCGACGGACAAGATGTTTATCGCCGAATTTTTAAATAAGGATAAACGAGGGCTGGAAACCTTTGAGTTGAAGCAAATGGCCGAAGTTTGCAAAGATCTTCCAGGATGCATCTTTGATAATGATCTTGATCGAGGTCACTCTCTTAGTTTTATCTCTGTTGAACCACTAGATAAGCGCGGGTTTCTTAAGAAAATGGTGAAGAAAGGGAGTCTGCAAACATATCGTCCATTAGAATGCGCTGATTTCTTCAGTAAATCTCGACAAGAACTTGTTCTTGACGAAGGCCTGTACTGTCACGTCGTCCGAGATCTATTTAATGAGTCAACAAACTCTCCATTTTCGACCCAAACTTTTAAACTTGTTTGGGGGCCGCAGACGAGACTCTTCAGCATACAGGACTTTGCTGGATCAGCGATAGGATTTAATGAAGGGGCATTTCCAATTGGGGCCGTAATTTTCACTGGGAAGGGTGAATTTGCTGGTGTTTTAGAATTTGCCGACGGTTTCTTGTCTCCCGTATTTTTGCCGGACTCGTCGATGATAGGTAAGTAGAAAGTTTATCATAACATCAATTATTAAGTTGATGTGACACCACGTATCAATTTATTTTGACAATCCTATGAAACAATAATGATATAATATATTAAAGTTATATTTAAAGTCCCCTGATGAAGGCACTAGACAGTAGTGTCGAAACATTGGGTCTATGAATTGTAACTTCTTCGGTTGCATTCATTAAATCTGTAAACCAGAGTAGCATCAAACCATGTCTGAATAATTATATAGCCACACGTGCCACGCTAACCTACAAATTCATGGCTGATATTTCACCCTCCAACAATTTGAACTATTAAGTACAGGTATCTCGTGATGTTTCCGGTGGTTTTGTTCTGATGTTGATACTAGTATTAATTTCAAAAATTTGCGTGTTCATTAAACAATTAAACATGCGCCAAATTAGTTGTATTGCTTCATACGCCTGAGATTTGATATTCGAGAATCTACTACGCAGGTTACGCTTCTATTTAATTTTTCCACCTCGTTGATATTGATGCGGTGATTTGGCATTGTTATATTACTAATTCTTTTCTATTTGATGAAAATTTAGAAACGCCTCTCACTTTTAAGACTTGATCCCTTCATTAATATTTCATAAAATGTTTAATTCTACCTGCTGATTACTCGAAATCTTTATGATTATCTCTAGAGAATATTCAAAATGGTGATCCTGCTGTACCAAGTGAAGAAAAGAATGCTGCAGATGTGGAATTGGAGCATGAAATTGCTGGAAATGAAGTCTTGGTTGGTGAAATCAGTCAGGACTCAGAGATTTCATCACATGGTTTATCATATGAATCACATGGTAATAACAATGAATCATTACCTTCCTTGGAACCATTCAAACCTGGTACTGAATCATCAATTCCTGTCAAGGTGGATGCCCTTGACTCGAATAAGACAGAGGAAGTATTCCAACAAGATCAAGCAAGTGCTTCTGTTAGTAAGAAAATGGAGGAGCTGGAAACTGGAACTATTTCAAATCCTTTAGATCACTCAAATGACAAGGGAGAAGATGAATCAAAATGTCAAGATACTCTCAGGGAAGGGTCCAGTAAAGTGAAAGATCTAGATGAAAGCAAAAATTTTAGTTCAGTAGAGAAACCATTCTCTGGGACTGAAGAAACCAAAAGAGCTGATGTAACTGCAGAGGCTGTGGGGATTGTGAATGTGGTATCTTGCCATGGAAATGAGATTATTACAAGTGACAATGACAATTTAGTGACGGTCATTCAAGGTAATTTTTTTTTTAATATAATTGTCTTTAAGATAGCAAAATTCTTCAGGTCTCAAATATTTACTACTAAGAAGTTGGTTCAATCTCAGAGCACTTATTTATCCTCAGTTTTTATACCATATTCATAATATCTGAAGATATTTTTTGAATTGTCGTAGTAATTATAACTGATGGTCCTCTAGTTGATTTATTGGAACCATTGCCCTAAAATGTGAGGAGATATTATTTAGAAAAATAAAACTTACTGTGAAACATAATTCCTTGGGAACCAACACACCAGTGAGAACTTGATTCCTAATGAATCAAGGCAATAACTTGTGTTATTATATAACAATATGACTTTTGTAGAAATTTATTATCTTAAAAATTTTTTGAAGGATTCTAGTACATATTTGCTCTTTTTTTTTCTTTAATAAGTGGGTGGTGTCATCCCCGTAGAAAAAGGAACCACTCAACAAGAGGATACTTCTGATAAGATCATCACAGAGAGTGAATATTTCTTACCAGAGACCAGCCCTTCAGAAATGTCACCAGCTGAAAGCAAGGGTTTGTGTAATGGAGAGCTATCTGATATTCAAGAACCTATGACTGATTCTTCAGTAGAAAGCAAGGAAAGCTTTATGATAGACCAGGAACACTTTGAAACTTCAGATCCCAATGAACATGTCCATATAGAAAGTGACCATGTTGCTTTGGAAGGCTCAATACCTCTTGATATGAAGGTTAAAACTGAGTCAATTGAGAGGCAAGACTTGGAAATCAGTGATACAGAGGTGGAAACTCTTGATAATGAGGATTCCACTGTTTCATCTGAGAGTAAGAGTGATTCACCTGACAGAAGTGAAATTTCCTCTCAGGTCATTGCACCAGTTGATCTTGTCATGAGTGAAACCAGGGATAGTGGTCATTTGAGAGAGTATGAAGCTGAGAACATCAATCAAGAAAATTCTTCCACTGAACATTCTCTGGTATCAGAAGTAATGAAAGGAACTGATGTCAAAGACATTAAAGTGGTGCAGTTAGACGCAGGTAGAGGTGATAAACATTCTGAGAATGCATGTACATCCAGTGATCATCTTGATGCCTCTTTGGCTCTTCAAGGAACTGATCCAGAGGATAATACAGTTGTTGTTGGCAGTGATCTTGATGAACAATCTGAAATAGAAATAAAAAAATTTTCTCCAGGCTTGGATGAAAATCAGGTAATTATAACACAGCAAGACTTTTTCAGTGTGACTGGTGAAGCAGTTATTGCAGAGGGAAATGAGTATCATTGTCATCAAAACAATAAGCATGAATTACTCTCAGAAACAATGTCAAAAGAGGAGTCTCCAGGGTACATTAGAGAAACAGAGGTTGATCTGCACTCTCAGGAAGAAACTCTGTCTTCAAATGTGGTTGCCATGGAGAAGAAAGTAGATGGACAGGGTGTGCAAGCTGCGCCACAACCATCCATCAATTTTGATCAAAAGGAGGGTGAAGATGAATCTGTGGAAAACTCTTTAGGAGAAGTTGCTGTTTTGCAAAGAGTTGATGCAGGTGAGAAGTTCTTTTCTTGTATACACCTTGCTTTTACACTGTCCTACAAATCAAAAACTTCTATCTCACACCAGCTGTCTAATTTCAAGTTCAAATGATACGTGGATGTTGAAGGTAAATGACTTGAATTAAAAATGACTTTCAACTATTGATCGATTTCTCTATGTAAGGACTCAGTTAAATGAAATGTCATAAGAATAAAATAAACTATTTCAATATGGTTTTTATCAGAAATTCTTTGTGAGTTACAACAGAGCTCTGTATCCAATGGTTGTCATTGCCTGTTACAGTTGATATGGATGAGCTTATTTCTGTTACAATAATGACCGTCATGTGACTTGTCAAGGTCATTCCTTTAACTTCAAAGGGTGATTGGCATCTTATTTCTCCTTAAAGTATCACTGCTGAATCAAACAGCAAGGTCTTGAGAATAAAGAGAAATGATCACCAACTAGAGAAGTTCATGATAGGTTAACAAATTCTCCTTGTCAGCACCATAGGAAATGTAAAGAGAATGTATGGAGAATATGGATACCCATGTAAGGTGCAAAGGGTTAAGCTGTAAATTTGTTTTTTTTTTTGATGTTGAGTGGTCAAAGAAGACTGGTGCTGTAAAATCTAATGACTGCCCTGTTGCCGAGAAGGCAATCCCAAGCTGGAAAACGGACCCACTTTGTTCCCTTGCAAGCAAATCAGAATAACCATTTTTTGCATCATATTTCCTGCTTAAAGAGGCAGCCAGACTTGTAATCAGAAAGTACTGACAATGCAAAAATATGCTTAGTGGGTCAATGTTATAGCTGTCAAATTTAAGTGTCACCAAATTGTTACATTATATTGCAATCAATTTTTTTATTTTAGATTCTCTCCTTACTGAGACCATCACAAACAATCCTCTTATTCTCGGAGACCTCGGTAAATGTCTGGATACAGAGTACCAATATGGGAAAGTTCCTTGTTGGAGAGACCTGGCTAAATTATTGGGTGTACCTCCAGAAGCCTACGAACACTGTGGTACCTTCTCAGCTACAAGTCCAACTGAGGACTTGTTTGTGTTCCTAACAGCAACAAAACCTCAACTTACTATTGATGATGTTAAGGAGGCTCTGAAAGAAATTGGCAGATGTGATGTGGCTCATTATCTAGACAGAAAAATTGCAGGTTTTTCAATCAATTCAGTGAATTTGTTTCTTAGAAATGCAAAGAGCAATTGGCACAGAAAATACCTTGAGGTAGAGGGCCAAAATAGAGTCCTGATCCTGTCTCTTGCATAAATTTTTAAAAAAATTTATGTCACATGTACCTTAGACAGTATTTGAAAGGTCACAAATGTTGAAAGGAAAACTTCAAATCTCATTTCACCTTACCTTTCTGTAAAATTCACTCTAGGGTGAATCAGGCATCATGTATAAATGCTTTGCCAGCCTCTTCCAGTAATTTAACATTATTCTCATTTGTAATAATTTTTTCCTTTACTAAAAATGAATACATGACTGATTCTGTTAATAAACTTATTTAGTATGTTTATATCTCAATCAGCTGGACTCATCAGTCAGGAAAGTGTAGTTGCCAGTCTTGTTGAAAAAGATGACACAGGAATTCTTGGTCATATGGCTCTGAAACTCGACATGAAAAGCAGAAAGGATTGGAAAGGTCTGGCACTACAACTGAATGTACCCCATCGTGTGTTACGAAACCTTGGATCTCACCAGAAGCATAATTCATCTTTAATGTTGTTAAAGTACATTCCCATATTTGATCCTGAGATGACATTAGCACATCTGAAAAACTGCTTGATATCCATTGGTAGACAGGATGTTGGTCTAATCTTTGACAAGGGTGGAATTCCAGGTAGCATATATAAGTTTGTTCATTATTTCAATTTGTGTTATTACATGGCTGGAAACTTATCTTTGGTAATGTTTGCAGTCAGGGCAGATTACATTTAAAATATATTAAAGTTCACACGGCAACCAGGTGGACAATCAGACATAGTTTGAAGCTACACTGGTTTGCAGATTTAATGCATCTTCTGCATCTTCATTTAATGCATCTTTAATTAATCTTCGGTTACATTCATTCATCAAACTATGTCAGATTACATTTAGTTTGTACTTGTTTTCCAAGGTTGTCCAACTTGTCACATGAAGAAAAATCTCAGCCTTGTCTTTTCATGCTGTTTAAATTCTGCCTTTCTAAGGTTTTCTTTGATAACCTCCTTTTCTTTACAGTCAATTAAAAAACATTTAGTTTATTACTAACAGCAGTATCATGACTACGAGTAGTAGGTACCTCATGTAATTATAGTTACTTGAACAAGAGTCGTTTTCTATTTATGGAGAGGGATCTGTAGGTGCAATTTGCACATCACAAGAGCTTTGAGAATTAATTTTTCATTTTTGAGATACTTTGTCTGTAACAGTGGGTGCTTTTTATTCACTAAATGATACATCTTTGTCTGTTTCAACATTATGTCACAAGGAAATTTTAAAAAAAACTTATTTGGGGACTGGCTGTTTATATTTCAACAAGGAGATTCTTTCTTTGTCTTTCAGGAGATGAGCTAGTTAAAAATATTCTGGATGGCTCAGAGCTGCTTGATCAAATAACAGACCTGCTGAATGAAGACCCTCCTCATCCCCATTGGAGACACCTTGCAAAGGAGCTGAAAATTCCTCAGGAAAAATGTAAAATCTTTGAACCCACAGAAGATGTCAACAGCCCAACTAAATTGCTGTTTAAAAGTATTGAGAGATGCGAGCCAGATTTGACATTTGAGGAGCTTGTTCTAGCACTTGTTGCAATGAAAAGACAGGATGTCTTAGATGTCCTCTTAACATATTTTTCAAGTGAGTTGATATTTTCCCCCACCAGATAGAATGAAGATAGTCAACCTTATTAAGTTATCTTATAATTTTACTTATAAGTAATATTTTTTCATTGTTTGGGCCTGATCAGTAATTGATCATACATTATGTTGAAATCATGGTAAAGGTGAGGCCAATCAGCTCTGGGGTTAGATGTTTGCAGATTAACATACCAGTTTGGATCTTGGGAAGCATATTCCAATTATTGTAACAGTCAGTTTTCTTTAACCATGAGTCTTTCTTTTTGTAGGTGATGATGTTGACCAGATACTGGAAGAAAACAATCTTCTTGAACCCCTAGAGGATATCCCAGAAGAAATTGAAAGTTAGAGAGAGAGATCAACTGTTTGTTAAGGAGGAAACAGTGGAGCAATGAAATTATTATAAAATATTGAATTGATTCTGTTAGTTTCTCCTAAATCTTCCATTTCGAAATGAACCAAATGGATAAACATCTAAAGGCCCTACTCAAGGGATTAACAGTTGGGGGGGGGGGGGCCTCTAAGGTGAGAGGGTGGGTGTGGAGGGGGGGAAGAGAAGTCACAAGGTACTGTGCATTCACAGTCAGTTAAGATGTGTAATGCATGTACATGGTTAAGAGTGGGTTGAATCAGGGTTAACCAGTCATGAGTTATCTTTCCAATTTTTGGGTAATCGGGGACTGCACCGACTTTACTGTGCTATCGTCTGTGACAGGTTCACAGTTAAAATTGGCTTGATAATTGCATTATTCACATGTCATTTGATTGGGTTACTAGATTCCTAAGATATAATGTTAATATAAAGGCTCTGGTGACTTAAGGTATCTCTAGTTATAGATACAAATGTAAAACCATTGTTTATACTTAAGACTGTGTATTTTTGTAGGATATGACATATTTTGATTAATATACTATTTATAAAGTTCTAATGTATACTGGTATCATGTCAGTTATCTTGTACATTAGATGGTAGCTTAGTGAGAATAGTTACTTTATGTTGACTGTGAGGTAAATCCCAGTTTTGCTGGGTGTATAAATATTCAGGTGTAATATTATTTATGTATCCTAAATGTGCAAAAAATACTTGCTTTAAATTCATTTATACATTGATGACTTATCCATTTGAAGTGGCAGTAATTCACTTCACATTAATTGCATGTTTAGCTGAAAAGTTTAAGAGCAGATTGGCTTTTCATATATAATATTGGAACAAATATATTGTCATAATACTTTAGAGAAAAAATGTTTGACTTTTGTTGGGGGAACATATTGTTCAGTTTAAATGAAAAGTTAATTTGAATTATTTCCACCATCCAACTCCAGAGGATGAAAGCAAAAGAGTAGTTGTTGTTATTTTTGCCAACATGGTATGCAGTGAAGGTACTTCATTAAATTTTTTTTTTCTTTCAAGAACTATGATGTTTAGAATTGAACATTTTGAAAGCAAAGTTTCATTGGATCAAATACATGTGATTACAAGGGTAGCATTGGATGAATGCACCGTGTAATTTGAATGAATTTTTTCTAACTAATCTGTATCTTCTGCTTCCTCTGTAAAAGTGCGAATGCTTTTCCTTACAAGGGATCCAGAAATGGTTATGAAAACTTTGTTTCCCTTATAACCAAAGGTCTAAAATATTTTTAGAAACTAGCTTTTCTACCTCTTACAACAAATGCATTTTTTGTGGTGAGCTTTTCATGAGTGTAAATGATTAGTCTTTAATTTTTCTGCTTATAGAAAAGTATATAATTCTTTAAAAATATTACCGTATATACAACATGAAAGGATTAGTTTTGATAATTAGTTAACGATCAGTTATTCCTGAATCAATAGCAAGCTTTTGTATAATCAGAACAGTGTACCAAGGCTGAAGCATGTCGTTCTTTTCAAAGAATGATCACTTATTAACATCTGCTAATGCAAATTCAGAAGGTGTAGCGTTATTTCTTATTCTTAACTGATATTTCATGTTCAAATTTGAAATAGATATCATCGCGCTATCTCAGTCTACGAGATACCAGGCATGTCCTCCATTTTTCACCTTTTTGACAACTCCAAGTGATTACTGCCATGAAGCAGAATCAATCAAAATTCAGCAGAGTCCAAAGTCGAAGTCATGTATTTAGTAAAGTTTCTTATTTTCTGCATTCTTTCTTTTCCTTCGTAAGAGACAGCCAAAGTCCAGGCTTGAGTTGTTAGCGCGGTAATCTCTGTTTCGCAGAGCAGAAATTGGTTTTACGTAAAACAGGGGTTTCATTTACAGAATTAACTTTTCCTCTTAAACTTCAAGGACTTCAGTGTTGAGTTGACATTTGTCAATTGACTTTTTTGTGGCATTTTCCACGAAATAACGGCCGAGTTTTCAAACTTAAACTAACTTTTATTGTGATCGATATTCTTATTTGGTAGTTAATACCAAACGAATAGAAATTGTTACTTATTCCATTTACATGTAATATGTTAAGACGTGGAACTTGCATACTATGCACTTAATCTCGCTTTCGTGGCTAATGTTACTGTAAAGAACACTCTTACAATATGTTCCGTAAGTAATAGGTACTTGTGTTTGGAAGCATAGTGGAAAAAACAAAAAATCAAGTTAGCCAGGAGATTTTTCCTTTCAAATAAGTATGATAGTCAAATCTTTTTTCCTTAATGAAATTTTTCCAATTCATTAGTGGATTACCCCCCCCCCCCCTCCCTTTCCCTCAATAGGGAGCTTAAGCATCAACGTCTTAGAGACGCGGACAGCGGCTGGAAGTTTAAAGTTCTTAATTTTGGTCCTAATACACCTTTTTGGTCGGAACAGTTTGGTTTAAAATGTGATAACGAAGACCTCGTGATCGATATATTAGTGTTAAGGTGCATCAGAGTTGGTTTTATTCTTCTTCCGGTTACCGTCCGCGCTTTAAAGCGTCTCTTCATAAGTTCCCTTTTGCCTCACTGTAAGACCGAGATGTTTCATCCTGTGGTCTGATCGTCCGGGTGGGAGCAGTCCGAAAAAAGCATTCTTGTCGACAACGTTTATTAGCCGAAGTGATAATCAGGGTCTGTGCTGTGACTATGACGTGCCTAAGAGTTGTCGAAGCGTCAATCACTATTACCGACCAGGGTGCTTTTTAGGAGTACAATCATCTCGCTGCTGCCTTAAGTTATTCTTTACAGCTTTCGACCCTCGCCCCCTTTCCTCTCTGCCTCCTCCTACAACGATGGGTACTGATTCACCTTTGATCTTGACTGAAATCGTGCTCCACTGGAACCAGCAGATTTAGGTTGAGTATTAATTTCGTTTATTCAGCTCGAAAGAATAACCTTACTACAAATATTTACCACTTCAAATATCATCCTCTCTTGATCAGATTCAACAGTTAGCTTGAATTCTGTAATCCTCACCAAAACAAATCGTCGCTTTCTGTTTTTAGAAATTTTTCTTAACGAGACCAACAGTCTCGAAATTGCCTCCTAGGTAATCATTTTTGCGGTACTGATTGCTCCTAATCAATTAAGAGTAGGCGAGAGGGACTGCCCTCCCTGGGAATTTTAATTGTGGAACAGAAAGAAAGAGGTGCCAAAAGGAAACGCTCAAACTCTTATTGCAGACGCCGAGTGGTACAATGAAGACAAACTATGCTGGTCGTTATGCTTTCCTCCAAATAAGTACATATTTCCTTTGCTTGTTGAGATATTTTTGTGTTAGTTGTTAGGTTATTGTTTTGTGTGGTTAGTATCTAAGTTTTGAACTCTTAACAAATCACCAAAGCCGACCTTTTCTAAATACTTTCGAGTTGGTCGTCGCTGGTATCTTCCTGGTAGAGAAGAGGTCTCCATTCAGTCTCAATAAGAAGGTTGTCTAAAAGTAAATTTCATTCAGTTTACCTTTTGTCAGATGGCAGATTTTTCAGGATTCGGCTGGTTCAGTTTGTAATCGTGGTTCAGTTTAAGACCGTTTTTACGTTTCTCCCACTTAAAAATTAGAAAGCAGTGCACAACTAGTTTAACCAACACAACCAGTTTGACGTATTCGTCGTAAAAAGGAAAAACGGGGTTATATTCGATTTATTTGATTTTACTTAATCCGACCATTTCTTCCCACGGCATAAATAAACCGTTAGGGTAATGTCCAAAATCACTCATTCATGAAAGTTCTTTCACATACTGAAGAGTAAAACTATACGAGGAACTGGGCAGGAGCCCATCTCTTTTATGATTGGCTATTATATAAACACCCGCGAAAAACCTCGTGGGAGGTGCTTCTAAAAGTCAAAAGATACGGGACAGGGTTGACTCAGAGGGTAAGTATCAAAGATGGAAGCTCCGGATAATGGGCTCCTCTCATGGGTTGAAATCCCGTACAGGCCTGACTCTTTTTCAGGCCTTATTTTCACTACTGCTTAAGAAATGTTCAATACTGCGAAGTTCGCTTTCATGTTCATACAGCACTTTATATGGTGCTATTACAGGTGGGGGATAGCTCAGAGAAAAATGAAAACTCACAAATTGGCTTGTTGTGCAAGATGATTGGCGTGGAAGAGAATCAGGATTACACGCGAGCGAGGATACACGCGAGATGCACACGCTTGTCGTTGGGGTCTGGGTTCTAAAACAACAGTGGGTAGTCAAGCAGGCAGTCAAGTGTGTGAAGTTTTCCCGTTTCCTCTAAGTTTGATTAATTTTTCCAGAGAGATGGATGAAGCTGACCGCAGGAAAGAAGCTCACTTGGCAAGAAAAATTGAACTTGAAAGACAGCGTGAAGAAATTCTTCGTGAAAGGGAGAGACTTCTTTCTCTGAAGAGTGAAATTGGTGCAAGAGATACGAACTCTTCAAGAAATAGTTCAACGCGTTCGTCTACATTGAGTGTACAGATTAAGAAAACGAAAAACAAAATTCCAGAGTTTGAAAGAAAAGTTCAAACGCTTAGAAAGGAAAACCAAGCTAGAACTGATTTATTGAGAAAACCTTACGATGGAGAAATGGGAATCGGTACGTACGAACCCTGGCAGTTGGAGGATTTCTATTTCGTTCGTGAGTTTGTACGATCATGGGTCGACGAGGTTTTGGATTTTATCGTTCCAGAACGCCCACGAGTAAAACCTGACTATGATACAGCAGGTATTGCTGAAGGGTTTTTCGAAGAACTTGACGTTGAAAGAAAACACGATGAAATTCTTCAGGTGAGCCTCGACATTGAACAGGGCATTTTGACAGATGTCATTTACCAGATTGCCAAGGAAACAGCTGCTGAATTGGTGGCTTTTGAGGTTCAAACTAGGACCATGCTAGATAGAATTATACTGGATTCTTTTGATCCTCGCTCTCAATCAGCTGATCAGAGAAAGATTTCCCTACTGAACAATGCTTTGTCTCAGTTCAAAAAGGAAGCCCTGAAGAAAAGAGAGGTTTGGTCTCACAGTCAATCATTTCACAGAGATGAGAATGTAAATGATACTTCTGTGATAGTTGATGAAGAAGAAGATACTTTTGATGGAACTGTGCTACATTTTCATGACATCACACCTTTCAGTGATGTACCTGATGCTAATCTCCCTCCAGAGCAAGTTGACTTTCAAAATAAAGAATCAGAGTTTTGGATGGGGAACACTGTTGACCTGTGCACACTGCCTTTACCAAGACGTTATAGAGGTATCTCTTGTACTGCATTGTCTCCTGATAACAGCCTTATTGCTCTGGGAACAGTTCAAGGAGACATTGTGATCTGGGATTTAGCTACCTTTCCACCACGCATATTGAGAAGCAGCCGTGGTAATAACTCTGCTGTTGTTCAACTTCACTGGAGTTTTGACTCTTCACAAGTGGTTAGTCTAAATGATTATGGTGCCATCACACTATGGTCGCTTGGCAACACGATATCCATACCTTACGAAGTGAAATCATTTGAGCCTTTGGAGGTTAATATTGGTTTTAAACCTTCTGCTCTAATTCCATTGTTGACTCTAGAGCGAAGAGACTTTCTGTTCACAAAAGGACCATTTTCAGATTCCAGAGATTTATCAAGTGAAGTAACAGCAGTAGCTTTTCATCCTTCAGCAACACTTCTGGGAAAGCAAGCATTTTTGATGGTGGGGTTCAGTAATGGGAACATTTTGAAGCTTAGATTCAACAAAATGGTGTCAATCATGTCCTTTCCGCAGGTTCAACCAGCCAATGGTATAACACATAAGATTGGTAAAGATGTTGATGCTGAACTATTTAAAGAACATTGTCACAAGATTGTGCTTATAACATTTGTGAACAACATTTCACCTATGGTAACTGTTGATGAAAAAGGATTTATCAATATATGGGAATACTCCAGTGAATGCTTAACTGGATTTGGCTGGTTTGTTCCCAGCACTAAGTACAGGCTGAACATGGTGGAGATGACATACGAGCCTGTTCTTGGAACACAGGAGAAAGTAGAATTCACAGATGAAGTGAAAGGTCCAAAGCATAAACACCATCATTTGAGGTAAAAGTGTTTCCTGTCTCAGGTTGAAGTTCTTACTTTAAGCCTGTTTGTTCAAAGGATGGATAACACTATCCAATGGATGAAATGCTATCCAGCAGATAAATATTAACAAATGATACTGTGCTATCCAACCAGATAGAGAATTACTGGTATCCAGTGGATAGTGTTATTGACCCTCTCTTGATATAGACACATGTCTGGCATGTGTGTGCACCAAAAATTAAAGGTGATTTGTTTGATTTACCACTGAATACTTCTATAAAATGTTGTATGTTATCTACAATATAGCGATTGCCTGTAATACAGTCACTATTGGTGATGTGGGCTGAGTGAAAATGAAAAAGTACACCATGTTTTACTGAAAAATGAAGAAATGTTCATTTACTTAGCATAAACTTATTAGGACATTTTGGTTATTATCATTCAAATTTTTGAGCATGCCAAGTTTAAATAATTTTAAAATTTTTTTAGGCAGAAAATGGTTCAAAATCGTATAAAGACACAGAGTTACATCAATTCTCTTCGTCTGGAAAAACCATGGCAGACTCAAGAGAAGGACAACAAGGTTACCAAAATATTTGCACCAAAAAATGTTCCTGAATCAGGATCAACTTTCCACCATGTGACTTATTATCGGAGGTCAGGCCAGTTGGCATCTTATGTCACCAAGGTTTACAAGCCATTGCAAATTCCATGTTCAAAGTTCATCTTATCCAAACAAAACTTTGCAGGCACCAGACTTGTGTTCATGCTTCTGTTTCCAGTGGCAGAACCAAAGGAAGCCCATGTTTCTCTGGTTATCATCAATCTTGAACCAACAGTGTCTGTTAGTAAGAATTACATGCACATTGCTCTGGACAAAGATGATCATGAAAGATGTCTTTCTGGAAGTACCTGCTCTTTTGGAATCTCTCATGCTATAGATGCCACAGGAAGTGAGTACATTGTGGCAAATGTGAATGGAAATTTATCTGCAGTTTCCATGACAACAGGAAATGAAGTTATGGCAGAAACTCAGGAGGGATGGGTGGGTTGCCATCTCAGTCTCAAGAAAGGTCAAGTACCTCCAACTTCCAAGGTAGAAGTTGCTAGCACATCCAAAGGTCTCCAAGTGTTGTTGTATACCCACACACTAAATTCTGCAGTTTTACTGCAGGTGAGAGATGAGAACACCCAAGAGCAACGTAAACAAACATGGATTGCTTTCCAGCAGTGGATACATGTTGGCACTAAGAATACTGAATGTGTTCCAGTCACTTTGCACACAATAAGGAAACATGATTGGACCTTTGAGGGACACTCAGATGTGCACATTCAGTGTTTCATGGAGTCTTTGGTTCTTGACTTGATTGACGACGCAGTCCAAATAGCTGAGGGTTCATTTACCAGTGAACAACAACAAAGGCTTCATGCTGAAAACTTTCAGATTCCATTCTTGAGAAAGAGTTTTCAGGAAACACCACAAGATGCTGACCAAGGGAATATGTCTTCCTGGCATGACAGGCAGTCAGTGGTGTCAACACTGTGGGAATAGACTCAGTTTTAATAGCTGAAATTTAGATGTAGGAAGTAGTTTTGTAATATTCTTGCCATAATTGGCATATGTATAAATCTTGATTTCCTAAGTTTTGATCCACATGTACAAGCTGAAGCAATTTGGTTGCATCCAACTTGTCAGAGTGACTCATTTTACGATTTACATGTACATGAAAAATGTATATGAATCTCATTTACTACAAAGACTGCTGTGGCTGGTGCTGTAGAATTTTCAGACATAATGAGTCCAGCAAATAAAACCATACCTGTTTTTTCATAAATGTTTGTCATTTGTCTGTTGATGGCACCAAACAAATTGATGAAGATGACTGTAGATCTAGATTTTTTTAATGAATATTTGGAGAATAAAATTGACTCAGCAATGTGCAAAATTTCAAAAACCTTTTTCGGGACAACACAAACAGGATTCCTGTAAGCGTTCACTTTTAACCAGTTTTAAGTGAACACTTACCGGACTCCTGTTTGTGTTGTCCTGAAAAAGGTTTTTGAAACTTTGCACATTGCTGAGTCAATTTTATTCTCCAAATATTCAAAGTAAATGGTGGGAAACTTTACAGTTAGGTTATTGGGTCAACAAAGAAACACTCAATACACACTTAAGCAAAATGAAAATTAATTAAAGTGATTAGATCAGTGTACAAATGTTGCTATTACTTGCTGAGATCTTTTGGAACCCAGCCCCCCACCCCCTCCTCCTCAAAAAGTTTTCGGTCTTTCCTTCATTTCTTTTTATCTGTCTCTTACTTTCTGTTGTCAGTTAGTTTAATCAGATTTTCTTGAAGGAGAAGTGGTGTAACGGAAGGGAGGGGAGGTGAGAATAGAGTGTTCTGCCGTAGGTCGAGGCAAACTCTGGAGGGCCTGGAACCAAAGGTTTCCCCAGTCTTTAAGAATTAGCACAGCTAACATGGCGGAGAGCGGCTCGTTAGGATTATCAAGTGTTCCTGATGTAGAGATTGATGCCAATGGACTTTTTAAATACGTTCTTATCAAAGTTATAGATCCTTCTAATGAGGATACTTACAAGTGCATAGTCAGAGGATTTGATTGGGCAAATTACCATGGTAAGCATGTCGACAGATCTTCACGTGTTTCATATCTTCCCATTCTTTATGAAAGCCGCTTCATGACAGTCGATGAAAGGAAAACTGGTCAAATCGCCCGAAAGTCATCACGTCCGAAGTCGTGTCGCCCGGAACCTGAGTCTTGTCGCCCGAAATTCTAGTCATGTCGCCTGAAATAAAAAGTCAGGTCGCTCGAAGAAACAAATATCAGACTATAAATAGGTTATAAAGTTGAGGGTAAAATTTCCGCACAGCCCCATCCTACATTATGCATTCAGTTATTGGATAGAAAAAATCAATGACAAAAACAATACATTGCCATTGGGAAAACAGATTTGTTTTACAATAGTATGGGGCTGTGCGGAAATTTTACCCACCATTTGAGTGACTACACAGAAATCGATCTTATGGTCAGAACTGAAATATGTTTGAGCAAATATGTTTGAGCTTGAGGAAATTTATCACTAAAGCAGTGTTGGTTTCATGGTGCATTATGAAGACTTAAACTACACAGAAAATGCAGTTGATCATATGGTCTGAATTGATATATGTTTAACTCAGGATTTTGGACATGAAGTGATGTTTATTTTGCTATTTATTTATTATTTTGTCCCTTTTCCTCCTAATTGTTGTTAGTGATGTGACTGACTGGTGTATAAAAGCCTGTGTTACATCATTGAATATTTTTAATAATTTTGTTCCACATCTTTCTTTCAGCTGATATTTATGATAAAATAGAGGAGGAAATTGGAGAAATGAGAATGAAAACTGAATGTTTAGGTGGAGGCAGGATACAACATGACAGACTTGAAAAAAAAATCCTTGTGTATGGTTATTCTGTGGTAGGTTTCGTCTTCAGGATTAATTAAGATGCTCAGCTATTTTCGAGCTATTATTAGGTCATATTGCAGTGTGAGACCAAACTTGAGGAAAAAATCTAAACTATAAAAATATCTACACAGCAGTGATAAATTAGAAAAATATATTTACAGTAGCTCTGGGACAGCTTCATAATCAGTTTGGAATAACCCACAATTTAATCTGAGGATGTTGTGTAGACTGTTTTAGAGGATAGTTTCATCCAGTACAGTAGCCTGGAGAGCCTCTTTGTTTTGCATATGCATTTATACCTGGGGAAAATTTGATCTCAGATGCCCAAGTGGCAAAACTAAAGCTTAATACATGGGCCATATTAGTTCTGGACCAGCCATGCATTTTATTACTAGTCGTTTAGTCAATCTCTGTATCTGAAAGATATACTGATACACATAATTTATTTACTAAGTTAAATGCAGGGGCCTTGAAATTGCCATTCAGCCATGCTGTTAGTGTTCTTATTGTACTTTTTATGTTATAGAGAAAGGTGGATTGATGGGTTAATTTTGATCCTTTCATTTGTGTATGTGTGTGCATGTTTAATTCCCTGTGTTCTTTATTCTAAAAACCATCTGGGTCTCATGCCGTGAGGGTAAAACAGGGTAGCAATTGTTCTGTAGCCAACTTTTTGGGGCCCACATAACTAGAGTTTTTGGTTGTTTAACCCTTTGACCCTCTAAGAGTGACTAACATCTAATTTCTCCCAACAGTCTCACCCCTGAATCACACATTAAGGTCATGAGAATAATGGAAATGATCGAAAACTAAAAAAGCCCTGGATTGTTTGGGAAGTTCTTCTTGTCAGCACCTTAGGAGACATATAGCTAACAGTATGGAGAAAATGCATACCAATGTTGGTGTGTAAAGAGTTAAGGCGTGAAGTTTGTCAGAACCTATTCTTGACATGTAATTTAGTGTTAACAACTGGGTTGAAAACGTAAATTAGCCACCATAAAGGGTAAAAAAGCTCACATTTCGAGCGTTAGCCCTTCGTCAGAGTGATTAGAGGAATTGTGGGTTGTGTGTGGATTTATATGCAGAATGTGGAGCTATGCCATTGGTGGGAATATGATGACGAGAAAACAGGAATAAATTAGTTGAATGAAAAGCGCTCGTTGATTCCGTGGGGATTAAGGGTGCCAATTTGGAATATAAATTTTTGTTCTAGTGTTTTATGGCTTTCCGAACTGCCTAGATGTAAGGAAAGGCCGCAAACTGCCATATGCTGTTTAGAATGATTAGGAAGATTAAAGTGTCTAGCCACTGGTTTGGATTTGTCCTTGTCATTTCTTTCCACATCGCAAAGGTGTTCTCGGAATTGGTCACCCAGTCGTCTTCCTGTTTCACCGATGTATAACTTATTGCAATAAGTGCAAGTTATGCAGTAAATAACATTGGCGGAGGTACATGTAAAGTGATCAATGATCTTAATGGATCTTTTGGGTCCCGATATTTTCTCTATGTTATGAATGAAAAAAAAAACTTATCCTTAATTTATGTTTTCAACCCAGTTGTTAACACTAAATTACCTGCTATATTCTCCCACCGATGCAGCACCACAGTTTCTTTAGAAACTTACCCCTCGATTCTTGACATGTTGTTCCTGGGTGGAGAGAACTGCTAAGGAACACTATACTATGGCTTGGGCAGGAATTTAACCCAGACCCCTGAATACACTGACCTTTAGGCAAGCATATGTCAGTCTGATGGTAATAAGTAATTATTAGTGACACATGGTTTTCTCTGTTATGACTGACTTTCTGAAATATTTATGTTTTATTTTCCAGGGGTTTGGTAGAGCTGATCACTCCGTCACAGTCAAGAAACTTAAAAAAGCTTACCCAGATTATGAAAGTATTACCTTCTCCAATGAGGGTTATTAGAAACATGTTGAAAAGTCTGAATGTATTTATTAAGTCAAATGTTGTAGTAATATCATACTGCTACAAGATTAATTATTTGATACATTGTATAGGATAGGGTTCTCAAAAGTGGTACAACTTGAGGTCTTTGTATTTGGCAGTGCTTTCAGTAAGACTTGGTGTATGTGAGAGCTCTTGCAAGATCAGTTGTGTAGCAAAATACCTGAAAAAGTCTTGACAGCTTTAATTTGCTAGAGAAAAAATAAAATTGACACAATACTTAAAAGGAGATTTTTTATAAACTGATGGACCCCCCCTAGTATTACCCACTTGTCTTCACTTAGGATCAGAATGTTGAGGCAGAGTTCATCTGTGTTCCGTTGCAGACCACCAGATATGACAAACTTTTTCCATTTTTAAACCAGAATAATTTTAGCTTCTTAAAGGTGCCATGTAGGGACAGCCACCTATGTAACCTCAAATCTGAATGAAAGCACTGTTTACAAGTTGGCCAATTATCCTCTATGCATACATATTACTAACTGTTTTTAATGTAGACTTAAAAAGTTTTCCAAGTAATGAATTTATATAAAATGCATCTAGAACTACAGTGCTACATTGTAGATGTAAATAAATCCAAACTTGTGTATGAGAATAAAAAAATTATAGACTTTGAAAGGCACAAATATTATATACTTTGGTGGTAAACATTTTGCTAGTTAGGGCTTCATCAGTACAAAGTTATGCAAACTAAGGCTTGTTAAATTTATATAATAGGCTACTAAGGTTTGTTATTCAAACCTGTTTTAGCACAAGATAATAACTGAGATTATAATTTTAATAAACAGTACTTTACTTCTTCAAATAGTTAGGTGTATAATGATTAGGATCTTACTTAATTATATCATTACCATGAACTGTTAAACAGCTTGTAAAATTTGTGACTAAGGAATAACTTCACCTTATAATATCATTACATTATCCAGCACTTAGGAAAAAAGGGAAAGATAACTTTAGCCGCAAGACCAGCTGCTATTTTGATACAATACCAAATACTCTTCACTAATTTACCAGAAAATGAGCAATTAATGAAGGGTTAATTATTACTCAGATGCTTAGGGTGAGTCCAGAAAATATTTTTCCATTGGTTTACATTAATACATTACACATTAATATCCAAGTTTACAGTGAAATGATTGGAGCATCTTAAGACACAAGTGTTTGCATTTATGTTACACTTGTTCAGCTGCCTGATGACCCCTTTCACGATCAGCAGATCTAAGCCACCCCTTCCAATAGAGCCATGAGAAGGAGATAGAGATTAAATACATCACTGCTTCTTTCAAAGCTTCATCAGCAGTTTGTCTTCCATTGTATGACTGCCCAGCTAGAACTACAACAGCAATAAGACCACAGACAGCTAGAAACCCAGCAACACTTGAGGACAATAACTGACATTTTGTGTTGCAGCAGTCGTTTTCAGGAGTAATTGAAGACTTGTAGGTATAAAATGCAAAGGATGAGACACCAATAGCAAGGCAAAGTAGGAGCAGAACAACAAGACCCCAGATAGGATCCAGCATTATACCGACTAAGAGCCAACAAAAATGGTAGGTTGCTAAATTAGCACAAATTATGAAAAGGAATGACTTCTTCTCTACAATTTCCTCTACAATTTCCTCTACAATTTCCTCTACAATTTCCTCCCTTGGATGTAGTAGTTGATGTCCTTCTTGTTGTCCTTCTTGTTGTCCTTCTTGTTGTCCTTCTTGTTGTCCTTCTTGTTGTCCTTCTTGTTGTCCTTCTTGTTGTCCTTCTTGTTGTCCTTCTTGTTGTCCTTCTTGTTGTCCTACTTGTTGTCCTTCTTGTTGTCCTTCTTGTTGTCCTTCTTGTTGTCCTTCTTGTTGTCCTTCTTGTTGTCCTTCTTGTTGTCCTTCTTGTTGTCCTTCTTGTTGTTCTTCTTGTTTTCCCCCATAGAGATAAAATGTCACCCCAAAGACAATAATCCCAACAACCATAATGACTGGTTGTATCGCGTTAACAATACAATTCATGTAATAAGGAACAATTTTCTCATCGCTGCTGCTTGTATGGACTGTTACCATTTTTGCTATGTATAGGCCAACAAGTACTAACAACAAACCCTTACAAAGGAAATCTATCGTATTTTTCTCCTCTTCTTCGAGCTCGCCCCGTTTTTTCGTTGTTGTAAAGGCCAACAATGGTCCAAACACTATTGAACAGAGAAAAGAGAGGACTAAAATGAATATTATTCGCCGACTATGTTCTGTAACAGAAGAAATATTTGGTTGATGTCCCTCTGTGATACATTCAGCAGAATTCAGTTGGGGGTCCCTTATTGCTGGACTGACAGCCAGATCTTGAAGCTATGAAACATAAGACAGAACTAAGTTAAATCAACCAAAAAGATGATTCTAAACGAGTAAGCGAAAAAGAAGTGAAGTTGAGCTATGGGGCATTGGAATGTTTTGAAAAATATTTAAAATAGAACAATGAATCCCTTTTGGTATGACTAGTACCAAGTCATGGGTCCTTGGTCATAATAGCAGTGTACATGCCCAGCATACATGCCAACTCTTCTCCCGAATAAGCCGTAGGTGTCTGGGAAAAGACAAGAATCTCCCTGACTCTGGCACAGTTTGCAAAATAACTCGAATAAAGGAAATATGAATCACACGCTCCGCAAAGATGGAAAGGCAAGAAAATTTTATCTTCACTTTAGAGAATCGTTGCGTTTCTGTTCATGGACTTCAAGGACAATTCTTTTTGCCGTTTTTCAATTTTTGATATTTGCGTTCATTTGAGTGACTTCCAGTTTGTAAAAGAGATTGGAACAAAGATGTTAATTAACAAATTTAGATGAGGGCAGTGGAGAGGGGTGGGAATGTGGTCCAAAAGCGTACATTTCCAGATTTTCATTTTCCAAAGGGTACTAACATTTTCAGTTCCACGGATGAAGTTATGGTGACTGAAGTAACAACTCTACTTTCAATTCTTTCCGGAGCAGATGTTTACAAGGTTTAGAGTGCAATGTTTTTTCCTGATTGGTTTTTAATGTTCAATTAGAATATTTTTGCTATTTCGGTACATAATCTAAATTGGTCAGAGTACTTACAGAAGCTAGAGCGTCTTCGATGTGTTTTTTTAGTTTCCCTTTCGTCACATCACAGTAGGAAAGTGAAATTGTTATGTTAAGCTCCTGTGTTCGACTGGTCACCATGATTGACCATAAAGACCAAAATTCAAGAACTTTAGCAGGAAGAGCAGCGTACAGGCAAGAAATACTCCACGTGTACTTAGCAGCAGGAGTTGAACTTTCCGTTTTGTTGGGGCCATAGACATTTACAAATACACGCACTGAGGAAGGTCTCCGTTGGGTGGATAAAGAGCCGACTCGATGTTGAAACTGTTTTCTGATTTCGCCAAGATGTTGTAAACTTGTTCGTAGGTGATTTTGTTACAGGCGTCAATTGGATTGACAGCACTTGTACAGTTATTGGTGACTGTTGCTTGGGACATGTGTTTTGGAAATAAGTGTATTATCATAACTTGGATGAGGACGAGAATTGTAAGATCGAATTGCAAAAATGCCATCCTTGACAAACAGTGGAGATTCTAATAGCTAATAGAATCCCTAGGCTAGTTGAAAAATATCCTGCAAGAGAAGCGGTATGAATACAAATCAGCTTTATTTGATCCACGTATACTTTTTGAGGCTGGTTATTCCATGTAAGCTGTCAAAACACAATATTTTACAAGCGAAACTCGCTTAGATTACCGTTAGAGTTTATCACAGTTTCCATATAGCATAAAGTGTCGAGTTAGTATATTGCTACTCCCTGTGGACATGACTCAAGTCCATCTCAGAAAATCACCCTGCACATAAAAAAGCTAGTCCCTGAGAGTGTTATGGTACCCATTTATATTCCTGGGTGAAACGGGGCTTTAAAACGAATACTGAATGCTTTTCTTTCAACAGTGAATATATTCAAGAAGAATCTGTAGAGGCTCGCGAATTTATGTAGAGAAACTATAGCTACAATGTGGCTTAAAAGATCGTTTGCGAAAAGGTTGTTGGCAACAGTTTATCTGCAGTAATTTGTGGTAAAAGTCCCTACATTTTGGCTCGGCTAAATACTTAGTATATCGGCTGGATGTAAATAAAAGGACACGTTCACGATACTTCCGGTTTCCGGGAAATAACAATATCTAACTCCAGTAATTCGTGTCTAAGCTTCTATCGTTTGCCATTCTAAATAAAGCCTCTACTAATAAAAATTTCAAATCAATTTCTTTTGATGTAGACATTGAAGGAAAACAATCAGCGCCGGAAACAGCTTAACTTCTTACCTAAACCCTCCTGATGTAACGACTAATGGCTTATTGTAAGCTCGACTGTCTTAATTTTATCTCTCGTGGTTATCACAGATGACCACGGAATCACTAATTCTATTAACTAAGACTAAATTTTAGACATCGAAATCTCATATTGCGTCTAATAAATTTGAAATGCAAGGCTCTTTCATGGCTAAACTTGTGTCAGCAAACCTTTCAGGTAATAAACAAACTCTCTTAACCCTGATCGTCTTTGCTTTTTGGTAGGCGGACTACAAGCTTATCACTAATGAAAAATGTTATGAAACAGGTGAAGAGTACCTTCCCTGTAGAGAAGACTTCCAAACCAAACGATCAAGTGAAACGACACCAAATTGAGATATCCAAAATTTTAATTTAAGCCTGTGACGACGGGAGTCCAACGACCGCAGATCGCTTACTCGGGCATAAATTTAAATAGGTCACGCTAGATTACTCCGAAAGAAAACGGAAATTGTAAACTGTAAACTCATAAACTTATATTTCTTAATTCTTTAACGGTTTAAATTAGTAATAAACCTGATCTTTAATAGCTATCTACTCGATAATTGAGCTCAAGGCTAATGGAGAAAACTGATATCATGAGAAATTTACCTTACCGATAAATAAGCTGAAAGCCTCTTCATGATTTGACTTACAAGTCAAGCGATATTTTTAGTATCCAGTGTTTACAAGTTGATAAGGGTGTTATGACAAGTGTAGCCACAGGTCAGCTATTGTGAATGATTTTATTACATTCTCGAGCAAATGCAAGCTGATTCATTCTCACTTCGACTTGAAGACGAATACTCAATTTGTTTTGAGTTTTACAAGCTTATTAGAGAGCAATGTATCCAAACGTTATTTAACTAGATTTGCAATGCAATCAGGGTAATACAAAATTAAATCTATCATAACTGATCACATCAGTACAAAATAATTCCTGTCAGTTTAGTTTTTTCAGTCGCGTATTTAGCCCCAAGAACAGTAATATCTAGGAAAACCTAATATAAAAAACTTCCTCAACGAAGAAAATGACTCCTTCTTAGACCCGCAGCTAGACTCAGTCTATATTTGTAAAACAAAAAGTAGCACAACAGTACAGCCATTTCGCTCGTGTTCCTGAACAGATTCATTTTAAACATGAAAACACGAAATCTTTCAGTCAGTTGTTAAATGTACGAGTTTCCAGACACGACTGGTTACTCAACGTATGTCATAAGAGACCGTAGTCGTGAACTTGAGAAAATTTATCACTTGTGCAGTGTTGGTTTCTAACAACACCACAAAGACTTTAACTACAAAGAAATTTCAATAGATCGTATGATCCGATTTGATTATGTTTAACTCAGGAGTTTGGGCGTGAAGTGATGTTCATTTTGCTTGTTGTTTATTATTTTGTCCATTTTCCTGTTGATTGTCGTCAGTGATGCGACTGACCAGTGTATAAAAGCCTGTGTTGTATTATTGAATATTTTAAATAATTTCGTCCCACGTCTTTCTTTCAGCTGATATTTATGACAAAGTAGAGAAGGAAATTGGAGAGATAAAAATGAAAACTGAATGTTTAGTTGAAAGCAGAATACAACATGACAGACTCAGTGACGAGAAAATCTTTGTGTATGGTTATTCTGTGGTAGGTTTCATCCTCAAGATGAATTAGGATGTTCTGTTATTTTCGAACTGTTACGAGGTCATACCGCAGTCAGTGAGACCAAACTTGAGGAATATATCTAAACTACAAATTAAAATATCTAAACAACAGTGATAAATTAGAAAAATGTGTTTCAACAACCCCGGGACAGCTTCATAATGTTTTGAAGAACCCACAGTTTAATCTGAAGATGTTATGTAAACTGTGTTAGAGGGTAGTTTCATCCAGTGCAGCAGCCTGGAGAGCCTCTTTGTTTTGCATCTACATTTATACCTGATAAAAAGTGAATATTAAACTCTATTAATATGAACCTAGACATCGGTAACTCAAGTTAGTACTTTCCCTTTTCTGTAAGATTGGGCAATTCGTTTAGCATATAACTGAGTCATAAGACTTGGGTAAAGCCAATAGCTATTCACCACACTAACGTGTTTTAATTGCAAAATTACTTTCGTATCACCGCTTAGATATACGTGCACGTGTTATTAGTAATCTTGCAAGCAAGCAAGCAACAAGTTTATTTCTAGCATTAAGAAAGTTTTAGATTCCTTCCCACCCACACCATCGACAGTTTTGATCGTACCTTAATCTCTTTCGTGTTTGTAATTTATTCTTGATTACTGGACCTTTGGTTTAGTACATTCGTCCAATATCTTTGTTATGTAACAGTCCAGTGTGTTATTTATGTAAGATGGATACATTTAATAGTGTCTGGTCCCAAAACAAGCCTCTGTCTGTTGTGGTGTTTAGTTTTGATCTCAGATGCTCGAGTGGCAAAACCAAAGCTAAATTCATGGGCCATGTAAATTCTGGACCTGTCATGTATTTTATTATTAGTAATGCATTTAGTCAATCCTTGTATCTGAAAGATATACTGATACACATATTTACTAAGTTGAATGCAGGGCCTTGAAGTTGCCATTGACAGTCATGCTACTAGTGTTCTTATTGTACTTTTTATGTTATAGAGAAAGGTGGATTGATGGGTTAATTTTGATCCTAGTGTGTTCTTTATTCCAAAAACCATCTGGGTCTCATGCTGTGGGGGTACAACAGGGTAGCAATTGCTCTGTAGCCAACTTTTTGGGGCCCACATAGCTAGAGTTTTTGGTTGTTTAACCCTTTGACCCTCTAAGAGTGACTAACATCTAATTTCTCCCAACAGTATCACCCCTGAATCACACATTAAGGTCATGGGAATAATGGAAATGATCGAAAACTAAAAAAGCCCTGGATTGTTTGGGAAATTCTTCTTGACAGCACCTTAGGAAACATATAGCTAACAGTATGGAGAAAATGCATACCAATGTTGGTGTGTAAAGAGTTAAGGAGTGAAGTTTGTCAGAACCTATTCTTGACATCTTGTTCCTGGGTAGAGAGAGTACGGATCATGTGTACTATAGGTGGCCTCGGTCGACATATCGACCGATACATCGGCCGACTGTCAACCGATAGTCGGTCGATTGCCGACCGATAGTCGACCGATAGTCGACCGATATATCGGTCGATTGTCGGCCTATATGTCGACCGAGGCCACCAATAGTACACATGATCCGAGAGGACTTGTGAGAGTGAAACAATCTGCTAAGGAACACTATACTATGGCTCGGGCAGGAATTTAACCCAGACCCCTCAATATACTGACCTTTAGGCAATCATATGTCAGTCTGTTGGTAATAAATAATTATTGGTGATACATGATTTTCTCCATTTTTATGACTGACTTTCTGAAACAATTATGTTTAATTTTCAGGGGTTTGGAAGAGCAGATCACTCCATCACAGACGTGAAACTTAAAACAGCTTACCCAAATTATGAAAGTATTACCTTCTCCAATGAGGGTTGTTAGAAAGTCTAAATGTATTTATTAAGTCATATTTTGTAGTAATCATACTACTAAAAGATTAATTATTTGATACATTGTATAGGATAGGGCACTTAAAAAAAGATACAACTTGAGGTCTTTGTATTTGGCAGTGCTTTCAGTAAGACTTGGTGCCTGTGTCAGAGCTCTTCAAGATCAGTTGTGTAGCAAAATACCTGAAAAAATCTTGACAGCTTTAATTTGGTAAAGAAAAAATAAAATTGATACGATACTTAAAAGGAGATGTGTTATACACTGATAGACCCCCCCCCCTAGTAATATTCATTTGTCCCCAAACAGGCTGATAGGGTAGAGTTTGTGTTTGTGTTCTGTTCCAGACCACCAGATTTGACAAATATTTTCCATTTTTAAACCAGAACAATTTTAGTTTCTTAAGAATGCCATGTAGGGAAAGTCCTATGTAACCTCAAATTTGAATAAAAGCACTGTTTACAAGTTGGCTAATTATCCTCTATGCATGTACATTACTAACAGTTTTTTACGTGGATTCTAAAGAATCTTTCCAAGTAATGAATTTACATAAATTGCATCTAAAACTACTGTGCTACATTGGAGATGTAAACAAATCCAAACCTGTGTATGAGAAAGAAAAATTATACACTTCAAAAGGTACAAATATTATATACTTTGGTGGTAAAAATTTTTCCCAGTTAGCTAAGGCTTCATTGGTACAAAGTTATGCAAACTAAAGCTAGTTAAATTTATACAATAGGTTTCTAAGGTTCGTTATCCAAAGCTGTTTTAGCACGAGATAAAAACTGAGATTATAATTTTTATAAACAGTGGTGTACTTCTTCAAATAGTTAGGTGTATAATGATTAGGATCTTACCTAATTATACCATTACCTTGAACTGTTAGACAACATGTAAAATTTGTGATTAAGGAATAACTTCACCTTACAATATCATAACATTATCCAGCACTTAGGGAAAAAGGAAAAGATAAGTTTAGCCACAAGACTGGTTGCTATTTTGATACAATACCAAATACTCTTCACTAATTTACCAGAAAATAAACAGTTGACGAAGGGACAATTATTACTCAGATGTTTAGAGTGGAGGAAACATTTTTCCATTTGTTTACATAATTATACAATGATATCCAAGCTAACACTGTAATGTTTCAAACATCTTGCTGCATAAGTGTTTCCATTTCTGTTCCACTGTGCTCTGGAGCATGACCATTTTCTTGTGATGAGTTAGGAGCCGAAACAGGACCACTTTTGCAATCTGCAGATTTCTTACTTTTATTAACCCACCTCTTCCAATAGAGCCATGAAAAGAATATAGAGATTAAATACATCACTGCTTCTTTCAAAGCTTCATCAGCAGTTTGTCTTCCATTATATGACTGCCCAGCTAGAATCACAATAACAATAAGAACACAGATGGCCAGGAACCCAGCAAAACATGAGGAAAATAACAGACATTTTTTTTTAAGGTTTTTCCCTTGAGGGACTGAATATATGTAGGTATAAAATGCAAAGGTTGAGACACCAATAAAAAGGCAAAGTACGAGCAGAACAACGAGACCCCAGATAGGATTCAGCATTATACCAACTACGAGCCAACAAAAATGATAGGTTGCTAAATTTGCACAAATTATGAAAAAGAATGACTTCTTCTTTACAATGTCCTGCATTGGATGTCCATGTTGTTGTTGTCTTTCCTGGTCTTCCCCACAGCAATATAATGTCATACAAGAGACTATAATCCCAACAAACACAATGATTGGTTGTATTGCTACAAAAACAGCATACATGTTAATTGGAACAATTTTCTCACCGCTGCTATATCCATAAACTATTGCCACTTTTGCTATATATATAGCAACAAATATTACTAACAAAAACCCACAAAGGAAATCTATCGAATTTTTCTTAGCTTTTGACTTCCTATCTCCCTCATTTCTGAGCTCATCCCGTTTTTTCGTTGTTATAAAGGCCAACAATGGCCCAGACACTATCGAAAAGAGGAAAGAGAGGACTAAAATTACTATTATTCGCCAACTGTGTTCTGTAACAGAAGAAATATTTGGTTGATGTCCCTCTGTGATACACTCAGCAGAATTCAGTTGGGGGTCTCTCATTGCTGGCCTAACAGCCAGATCTTGGAGCTATGAAACATAAGACAGAACTAAGTCAAATCAAAGAAAAGGATGATTCTAAAAGAGTAAGCGAAAAAGAAGTGATAAGCTATGGGGTATTGGAAGGTTTTAAAAAATATTTAAAACACAGAACAATGAATCCCTTTTGGTATGACTAGTACCAAGTCATGGGTTCATGGTCGTAATAACAGTGTACATGCCCAACTTACACGCCAACTCTGCCGAATAAGCTATAAGTTTCTGGGAACATACACGAATCTCCCTGACTCTGGCACAATTTGCCAAACAACTCGAATAAAGGAAATATGAATCACTCTCTCCGCAAAGATGGAAATTTTATCTCCACTTTAGAGAATCGTTGCGTTTCTGTTCATGGACTTCAAAGACAATTCTTTTGAACTGTTTTAGCGTTTTGCGTTCATTTAAGTGACCTACAGTTTGTGGGAGAGACTAGAACGAAGATGTTAATTAACAAATTTAGACGAGGAGAGGGGAGAGGGGTGGGGACGAAGTCCAAAATCGTACCTATCCGAATTTCTCATTTTCCAAGGGGTACTAACATTTTCAGTTCCATAGATGAAGTTATAATAACTGAAGTAACAACTCTACTTTCAATTCTTTTCGGAGAAGATGTTTACAAGGTTAAGAGTGCAATGTTTTTTCCTGATCGGTTTTTAATGTTCAATAAGAACTCTTTTGCTATTTTGGCACATAATCTAAATTGGTCAAAGTACTTACAGCAGCTAGAGCGTCTTCGATGTGTTTTTTTAGTTTCCCTTTCGTCACATCACAGCAGGAAAGTGAAATTGTTATGTTAAGCTCCTGTGTTCGACTGGTCACCATGATTGACCATAAAGACCAAAATTCAAGAACTTTAGCAGGAAGAGCAGCGTACAGGCAAGAAATACTCCACGTGTATTTGGCAGCAGGAGTTGAATTTTCCGTTTTTTTGGGGCCATAGACATTTACAAACACACGAACTGAGGAAGGCCTCTTGGGTGGATAAAGAGCCGACTCGATGTTGAAACTGTTTTCTGATTTCGCCAAGATGTTGTAAACTTGTTCGTAAGTGATTTTGTTACAGGCATCAGTTGAATTGACCGCAGTTGTACAGTTATTGGTAGCTGTTGCTTGAGACATGTGTTTTGGAAATAAGTGTATTATCATAACTTGAATTAAGACGAGAAATTTGAGATCGATTCGCAAAAATGCCATCCTTAAAAAACAGTGGAGATTCTAATAGCTTTGAATCCCTTGACCAGTTCCAAAATTTCCTGCAAGAGAAGCGGAATGAATACAAATCAGCTTTGTTTGATCCACTTTTACTTTTTGAGGCTGGTTATTTCATGTTAGCTGTCAAAACACAATATTTTATGAGCGGAACTCGCTTAGATTATTGCTAGAGGTTATCACAGTTTCCATATAGCATGAAGTGTCGAGTTAGTATATTGCCACTCCATGTGGACAGGACGCAAGTCCATCGCAGAAAATCACCCAGCACATAAAAAAAGTTAGTCCTTGATAGTGCTATGGTACTCGTTTATATTCTTGGGTGAAACGAGGCTTTGAAACGAATACTGTATGCTTTCTGTCAACATTGAATATATTCAAGAAGAATCAGTAGAGGATTTCTCGCGAATTAATGTAGAGAAACTAGCTACGATGTGGCTTAAATGATCGTAACGCTTGTGGGAAGGTTGTTGGCAACAGTTTATCTGCAGTAATTTGTGGTACAATTCTTTACATTTTGGCTCGGCCAAATACTTAGTATATCGGCTGGAAGTAAATAAAAGAACACGTTCACGATACTTCCGGTTTCCATGAAATAGCAATGTCTAACTCCAATAATCCGTATCTGTAAGCTTCTATCGTTTGCCATTCTGAATAAAGCCTCTACTAATCAAAGTTTGAAATCAATTCCTTTTGATATAAACATTTAAGGAAAAAAATTAGCGCCGGAAACAGCTTAACTTCTTACCTAAACCCTCCCAACGACTAATGGCTTATCGTAGGCTTGACTGTCCTAATTTCATCTCTCGCGGTTATCACAGATGACCACGGAATCACTAATTCTAGTCACTAAGACCTCGCAAAAACATTAAATTTTAGACATCGAAATCTTATATTGCGTCTAATAAATTTGAAATGTAGGGCTTTTTCATAACTAAACTTGTGTCAGCAAACCTTTCAGGTAATAAACAAACTCTCTTAACCCTGATCGTCTTTGAATTTTTGGTAGGTGGACGACATGCTTACAACTAAAAGAAAAATGTTATGAAACAGGTGGAGAGTACCTTTCCTGTAAAGAAGACTTACAAACCAAACGATCTGACTTACAAACCAACGACTTGAGGACGAACACTCAATTTGTTTTTAGTTTTACAAGTTTATTAGGGTGGAGAGAGGACTTGTGAGAGTGAAACAATCTGCTAAGGAACACTAAACTATGGCTCGGGAAGGAATTCAACCCAGACCCCTCAATACACTGACCTTTAGGCAAGCATATGTCAGTCTGTTGGTAATAAGTAATTATAAGTGACACATGGTTTTCTCTGCTATGACTGACTTTCTGAAACATTTATTTTTAATTTCCAGGGGTTTGGTAGAGCTGATCACTCCATCGCAGTCGAGAAACTTATAAAAGCTTACCCAGATTATGAAAGTATGACCTTCGTTATTAGAAACATGTTGAGAAGTCTGAATGTATTTATTAAGTCATATTTTGTAGTAATCTTGCTACCAAAAGATTAATTATTTGATACATTGTATAGGATAGGGCACTTAAAAAAAGGTACAATTTGAGGTCTTTGTATTTGGCAGTGCTTTCAGTAAGACTTGGTGCATGTGAAAGCTCTTGCAAGATCAGTTGTGTAGTAAAATACCTGGAAAACCTTGACAGCTTTAATTTGGTAGAGAAAAAATAAAATGGACACAGTGCTTAAAAGGAGATATTTTATAAACTGATAGACCCCCCCCCCCCCCTCCTAGTATTACTCACTTGTCTTCAAAGAGGCTGTTGGGGCAAAGTTCATCTGTGTTCGTTCCAGACCACCAGATATGACGAACTTTTTCAATTTTTAAACCAGAAAAATTTTAGTTTCTTAAGGGTGCCAAGTACTGTAGGAACAGCCACCTATGTAAACTCAAATCTGAACGAAAGCACTATTTAAAAGTTGGCTTGTTATCCTCTTTGCACGCACATTACAGTTTTTTATATAGAGTTGAAAAATCTTTCCAAGTGATGAATTTATATAAAATGCATCCAGAACTACAACGCTACATTGGAGATGTAAACTAACAAATCCAAACCTGTTTTGGCACAAGATAACTACTGAGATTATAGTTTTTTAATAAACAGTGCTGTACTCAGGTGTATAATGATTAGAATCATACTTAATTATATCGTTAGCTTGAACTGTTATACAGCATGTAAAATTTGCGATTAAGGAATAACTTCACCTTACAATATCATAACATTATCCCGGACTCAGGGAAAAAGGAAAAGACTTGTTTAGCCGCAAGACTGGTTGCTATTTACATACAATATCAGATACTCCTTAACTAATTTACCAGAAAAATGAACAATTGATGAAGGGACAATTATTTCTTAGACATTTAGAGTCGAGGAAACATTTTTCCATTGTTTTACATATATAATAATATCTAATTGAAATTCAGTTCGATTGCGTTCGATTTACTATACTGGGTCTGTGTTATGTTATCGCTATTTGAGCTTTAAGACGAGCTTACTCACTTAAAAAAATCATGGTATATGTTGGAAATACCTTTTTTGTGAGTCACGAAGTAGGATTGATTTTTGACACAGAAATCTGCTCGATGACACTGACAAGAAACGCAGGAACAATATTCCCACTTTGACGGCTGCGACCATCAGGGTTGAACGGATAGAGTGCACCTGAATAATTAGTCAAATACTCGGAAACAAAATAGGGGGTTGCCCGCTACAGGTCTGAACTTGCTCTATTGTTTTTGAAGTGGAATGATGGTCATACGACTGTCTCGTGATTTTTTTCAACCAATCTCAGTAAATGATGTTTGCGGGCGGCCCAAGCTCCAGGTGTTTCTAAGTTTACTACAGGCATTTAGAAATGGACAACTCGCCGAAATGGGTTCTTTTTAAAATAGTAAGCGGTCAGATAGCAAGCGATGCACTGTGGAAGTAAGGTGAGGTATTTTTATTGAGAATTTGACTGTATTTTTCATTCCTAAGAGCGGTCGTAAATATTCCCATCCAAACTCTTATAGTTTCGCCATGACTCTTAGCAAGATGATCATCACACAGCTGAAGCTTGGGCTTGGTATATTTAGAAGGTCATGAACTAATTTAATTTTAAAAATGGCTGAGAGCGAAACTGGTTTAACCGATTTGGTGCATGATTTGGATTTAGAAGATGTGAATGACACTGGCTATAAAAGAGATATCGACGTAAAAATCATCAACGGGTTTTATTACCAAAATGTGGCCTACATGAACGACAATGTCCGGTTATTTGCTGACTATTGGATGAAGTTGTATTGTTATGACTGCTTTAGGACTGTCGAAAACTATGTTATTCAGAACGCATTCGTATATGGAATGTGCCTTAGTCGAGCCTTTGAAAAGTTTCAAGAGGAAATGAGTATGAAGCGAGTTTCTGGTAGCCTCGATGATTGGGTTGATTCGAATTGTAGAATTAAGAAAACAAGAGCTTGGCAACTTAGAATGTCTTACAAGCTTTTTAGTCCTTATAAAAAGGTGTTAAGATGTAAGTTACCATTTATATGGTTTGTAAGGAATGGTAAAACTGTGGTTGATTATTTTAAAAGTCATCATGAGGCAGCTCTAACATGGACTCATGAACTAGACTGTGCCTGTGAAACTTGCAAGATGTAAGCTGACACAACTGTGGCGTGACGTCACATCTTCAGTAGAAATATTACATTGAAGCGCTGAATTATTAAGGTGGGCCGGTATAGATGTGCCGTGACGTTGCATCTTCAAATTTGTCCATAAGCGTAAGATGTTATACCATCTTCATAAATGTATCGCTTATCATCAAAGCAGCTGAGTGACACTTTATTTAGTTCATAGCCTCCGAGTTGATACATTTAGTTCGGATGGTTCTTATTTTATGATATATGTGTTGCTTGTTGAATGGTACGTTTTTGTACTCTTCATGTTTGATGTTCTGTTTTATGATATTCTTTTAATGCCTTTTCTGTTTTGCCACCTTCAAGTGAAACGAAACCAAAATGAAATATCCAAAATTTTCATTTAAGCCTGTGACTATAGGAGTTGAACGACCACAGATCACTTACTTGGGTGTCAATGGAAATAAGTCACACTTGATTGCTCCGAAAGAAAACGGAAGTTGTAAACTTATAAACTCTTACACTTATATTTCTTAATTCTTTAACGGTTCAAATAAATAATATGCCTGATCTTTTATGGCTATCCGGTCCGGTCGATAATTGAGCTCGAGGCTTATGGGGAAGGCTGATATCATGAGAAATTTACCTTACCGATTACTAGGCTGAACGTTTCCACATGATTTGACTTACAAGTCGAGCGATGTTTTTAGTATCCATTGTTTACAAGTTGATAATGATGTCGTGACAACTGCAGCCACTGGTCAGCTATTGTTAATGATGTCTAAATATAATTTTGAGCAAATGCAAGCTGATTCATTTTCACGTTGACTTGAGGACGAACACTCAATTTGTTTTTAGTTTTACAAGTTTTTTAGAGAGCAATATATCCAAACGTTATTTAACTAGACTTCCAATGTAATCAAGGTAACACAAGATTGAATTTATCATAACTGATCACATCAGTAAAAAATAATTCCTGTCAGTTAAATGTAGCTGAGTCACCTATCAACAGTAGAGAACTTGTGTGTTCCATGGTATTTGGCCTCGAGAACATCTTGGAAAAAGCTCTTATGAAAAACTTCCTCAATGAAGAAAATGACTCCTTCTCAGATCCACAGCTAGACTCAATCTATATTTCTACAACAAAAAATACTAAAACAGTACAGCCATTTCGCTCGTGTTCCTGAGAAGAGTTATCTTAAACATGAAAAAATCTTGCCTTTTCTCTTGTTATTAAAAAACTCCTCGACAGATTGTTCTTCCAGTAACAACCCCACTGTTGGAAAAATATCTAGTTCATACATATCCTTAATAATGGCATATTCCCAACACACAACCGCCATTGCCACTTATGGCACTGTGCTTAGTTCCTCAACGTGATGCAATTGATTTCATTGAGTTTCCAGACGAGTGGTTACTCAAAGTATGTTATAAGAGAAGCAGTAGGAAATAGTTTTTCCCGCCATTTCATTACTATTTTGACATTTCAAACTCTGCAAACCGATTCAAATATCTTCTTTGACCCCACAAATCGTAATTTAAGAAGTCGATTGCCAATAAAAGTGGTATTCCACATGGAAACCGAGTTTTAAGCCGACGAATTCAGATTTTGCTACACTTTGCTCTCTATGTCGTTCCTTTGTTTCTCGTTAAATTCGATATTTTCACCACTTAGCACCATTCTGCAACATGCTTGGCTTTCTTCTATAAATGAACCATCGTTTGAGGACTGGCTTTCCGCCGTATTGTGATCGTTTACTGGTGGATGACATAGGCAAGGACATGTATGATATAAAGAATTCTGACTTGAGGTGTAATAAGTTGATGAATCGCTGAATGAAAATTGCCTTGAGTCAGTATCCGTAACGACGTCAGAAGGCGTCCGCCTTGGGTCACTGGATGGGAGTTGGGTTTGTTTCTCCTCTGACTTTTGGCTTTTGTCCAGAAGCCTCTTCCAAGACAACCACGAAATGAAGGAACAAAGAGCAGTCATAACTATGGTCTTCAATGTTTCATCCGCAGTTTCTCTTCCATTAAATGACTGGCCGGCGAACACAATTTCTGGAATTAAGACAATAACAGCAAGGAAACCCAAAAGACCAGGTAATAGGGCATGCAGTTTATCGGGTTTCACTCCATCTTGTTTACAGCTAACTAAAGTGAGATATTCGTAGACAGCATAAGTGAAGGAGGCAAAAGTAAAGCATATTATAAACGCAACAGTCAAGCCCCAAGTCGGGTTAAGCATTATGCCAATTAGCATCCAACAGGAACAGAAACTAGTGGTGGCTGCACATGTATAGGCGACCGGTTTAGAAAAACAGCTCATACCTTCTCCCCTGTCAGCCGAGTCTGTCTTCAGCCATGGAAAATAATTTTCTAATTTCTTACGGATATGTGGTATTAGGCCAATCACTGTATTGAATGCAAACCAGATACAGACTAAAATAGGTACAATGTCCTTGTAAAGGAGAACTTCTTCCAGGTAAAAATTTACAAAAAGTAAAAGGAGCACCAATTGTTGACTTAAACCAAGAACTGACAACAAAAGACCTAGATAGAAGATAGCCTTAACAGTATTTTTTATCCTGATCTTTTGCCTGTCTCGGCCGGTTGTATTCGTGTGTTCCCTCCCTGTGGTTTTCTCTGGCCAACCTTCTTTTCTACAATGTTCAATAAATGAAGTTAACAAATAGAAAACTGCCAAAGTGAAAAGAAATGAACACCAATGGATTACTTTGATGTACACACTGCGTCCTGTAGCCTCTATGTCTATTCCGTGGCCTTCGATAACACATTCCGCTGTGTTCATCCTTGGATCCCGTATCCCTGGTGATACGGCCAGATCTTGAAGCTGAAATGTAACAGCAATCCTGTATCAAAATTGTATAAACTTCAAAGGATGAAATTAAGAGATCCTCGCAGCTAAGAACACTACTAAAACAAGTAGTTGTAAATAGGACCTTAAAAAAATTCAGGCCCGTACGGGAAAGGATGGTCAGTAGCTGAGAGACGGTTGTTAGTGAGTTAAGCAATGCCTTTTTTCCGCCAAGGAATATTGATGAGTACCGGCCCGCAAACTTTCAGGGAAACTTGACAAGGTGCTAATTATAAATCATGCGATTAACTCGCAACCAGTCTTCAATATATGGAAAGTGTGGATTGCTTGGCTCAAAAGACTTCGCCTTTTTAGCAGTAGACTTCAGCTAAGACAATTACTAACGTTGCCTACTCGAAACACCTTTAGAATAATTCAGGACCAAAAGCTGTTTCGTTTAGGGGAACGTCCGTGTACCTTATTGCCAACCAAATAATAGCTTTTATTTTCTTTTCATTTCTGCATACTTGCTAACTAATGGAGGAATAAGAGTACTGAAGGCAGCTCTTTTAATCAGTTTCCTGTTGTTTCCAAATTAAGGGAGAAAACAATACACTTACCGATGCAAGAGCTCTTTTAATCCTTTCTTTAATTATTGTCCTTCTTTCATCCTCCTTCTTTGACACATTACAGCAGAAATATGGAATAGTTATATTCAGTGTTTGAGTCCGAGGCGTCACAAGGATGGATCCGAGGGACAAAACTTCCAGCATGAGTGGTGGAACAGCAACATACAAACAGGAAAGGCTCCAAGTGTATGGCACGATGAGGTTTTCTGCCTCGTTAGGACCATGTAAATTTACAAACACACGGACAGAAGAAGGCCTCCTGGATGGATATATAGCTGACTCAATGTTAAAACTGTTTTCTGACTTTGCCAAGCTGTTATAAAGCTCTTCATACGTGTGGATGCATGAGAGGGAATTAGGCGAGTTGTCACAGTTATCGCTGAAATCTGCTCCAACATTATGTCGACCAAAAACCAGCACCAGTTTGATAAGAGTTACCACAGTAAACCTGAACCACTGAGGAGACATGCTTGAATATCTTGATGCTTCTTCTTTTCAGTCTGATAAATTTGTAAAAGCATATGACAATATTTAGCCGATAAATAGAATAACGAGATAATTTCACGTTTCATGCATCATTAAATCTGCGTTCTATCATTGAATTACGCCAGTTTAGCCATTTTTCGCGGAAAATGATCAGCTTTGCTCGATATGACATTTTCTGTTGTATTTTAGATACCTTGTTTAAACTTCTTTCTTTCGTAACGGGGAAAACTTCAGTAACACGATAGAAATTTCGATGGTTTATCGACACAAAGTTCACAGTTATCATTGATGCAAAGAGTGCAATCCACAATAAAGGGGGAAAGTTTCCAAAGAAACTGTGGTGCTGCGTCTGTGGGAGAGTATAGCAGGTAATTTAGTGTTAACAACTGAGTTGAAAACGTAAATTAGCCTCCGTAAAGAGTTTATAAGCTGACATTTCGAGCGTTAGCCCTTCGTCAGTGTGAAAGACAGGCTTTCCCTCTGACGAAGGGCTAACGCTCGAAAAGTTAGCTTATAAACTCTTTACGGTGACCAATTTACATTATCAACTCAGTTAATAAAAAAAAATGATCTTGTTAAATCAAATTTTATTTGGTATTTCCCCTTCCCTGTCACGAAGGCTTGACTTTCGAAATGTCAGCTTTAGAAACTCTTTACGCTGGCCAATTTGCATTATTATTTCAGTTAATAAAATTAATTTTTTTCTTTATGCGTGGTTTCAAAGCGTTGTTGTGTTCGTCTTATAAGGCTGCGTGCGGTGGACCTAAGTTAAAACAGTGTTTTAAGACCTACATATTCTCGCAGATTATTGAAATGAGATGCCATAGCTGATAATGATTTGTCCTTGAAATTTCTCAAATGCACACAAAGTGTGCGAAGAACTTTTTCTGTTTATTACTAAAAGAAAATTAAAATAACTTATGACTTTCGATCTTCCCTTTAAGGTTATTACGCAAATTGAAAGAACTTTGATTGTTATTACACTTCATGATCATCATTTTTATCAAGAATGTTGCTGTCATTCATTAATCGTTTCATTCATTTCTTTTTCCCTTTCGATTTCATTCCCGAGGACTACCCCGTTAATTGGCCACGCTACTTGATTTCATTTGAATACTTTGGGTTATGTACGCATTTAAAAAAAAATGCCTACGCAAGCTATTCTTGCTCAAAGTGGGTAATGAACTTTCCCTTTCAAAAATAGCTTTAAATAAATCATTGTTTATATTTAAAGAATAACACATAGTTACACTTGCCTGCGCCCTCCTTTACCTAATGAAGCTGCATGAATTGTAAACGGTAATGCCTGATTTGCGCGTCCTTATTTGTGCTTGTCTTAATTGTGACAGACGTTCGCTGTTACGCACTTTGCTGCCCCTGTCAGTTAATGAATTTTGACCCCAAGAAATGGCAGAAATCGTTATCTCTATCTATTTTCACATTTCTTATGTTTAGCAATTACTGATTTTAAATCAAACTCGCGCATACATGATAAACAGTGGAGATTCTAATAGAATCCCTAGGCTAGTTGAAAAATTTCCTGCAAGAGAAGTGGTATGAATACAAATCAGCTTTGTTTGATCCACGTATACTTTTTGAGGCTGGTTATTCCATGTTAGCTGTCAAAAGACAATATTTTACGAGTGAAACTCGCTTAGATTACCGCTAGAGTTTATCACAGTTTCCATAGAGCATTAAGTGTTGAGTTAGTATATTGCTACTCCCTGTGGACAGGACGCAAGTCCATCGCAGAAAATCACCCTGCACATAAAAAAGCTAGTCCCTGAGAGTGTTATGGTACCCATTTATATTCCTGGGTGAAACGGGGCTTTAAAACGAATACTGAATGCTTTTCTTTCAACAGTGAATATATTCAAGAAGAATCTGTAGAGGATTTCTCGCGAGTTTATGTACAGAGACTATAGCTACAATGAGGCTTAAAAGATCGTTTGCGAAAAGGTTGTTGGGAACAGTTTATCTGCAGTAATTTGTGGTACAAGTCCCTACATTTTGGCTCGGCTAAATACTTAGTATATCGGCTGGATGTAAATAAAAGGACACGTTCACGATACTTCCGGTTTCAGGGAAATAACAATATCTAACTCCAGTAATTCGTGTCTAAGCTTCTATCGTTTGCCATTCTAAATAAAGCCTCTACTAATAAAAATTTCAAATCCATTCCTTTTGATATAGACATTTAAGGAAAACAATCAGCGCCGGAAACAGCTTAACTTCTTACCTAAATCTTCCTGATGTAACGACTAATGGCTTATTGTAAGCTCGACTGTCTTAATTTTATGTCTCGTGGTTATCACAGATGACCACGGAATCACTAATTCTAGTAACTAAGACTAAATTTTAGACATCAAAATCTCATATTGCGTCTAATAAATTTGAAATGCAAGGCTCTTTCATGGCTAAACTTGTGTCAGCAAACCTTTCAGGTAATAAACAAACTCTCTTAACCCTGATCGTCTTTGCTTTTTGGTAGGCGGACTACAAGCTTATCACTAATGAAAAATGTTATGAAACAGGTGGAGAGTACCTTCCCTGTAGAGAAGACTTCCAAACCAAACGATCAAGTGAAACGACACCAAATTGAGATATCCAAAATTTTAATTTAAGCCTGTGACGACGGGAGTCCAACGACCGCAGATCGCTTACTCGGGCATGAATTTAAATAGGTCACGCTAGATTACTCCGAAAGAAAACGGAAATTGTAAACTGTAAACTCATAAACTTATATTTCTTAATTCTTTAACGGTTTAAATTAGTAATATTCCTGATCTTTAATAGCTATCTACTCGATAATTGAGCTCAAGGCTAATGGAGAAAACTGATATCATGAGAAATTTACCTCACCGATAAATAAGCTGAAAGCCTCTTCATGATTTGACTTACAAGTCAAGCGATATTTTTAGTATCCAGTGTTTACAAGTTGATAAGGGTGTTATGACAAGTATAGCCACAGGTCAGCTATTGTGAATGATTTTAAATACATTTTCGAGCAAATGCAAGCTGATTCATTCTCACGTCGACTTGAAGACTAATACTCAATTTGTTTTGAGTTTTACAAGCTGATTAGAGAGCAATGTATCCAAACGTTATTTAACTAGATTTGCAATGTAATCAGGGTAATACAAAATTAAATATATCATAACTGATCACATCAGTACAAAATAATTCCTGTCAGTTTAGTTTTTTCAGTCGCGTATTTAGCCCCAAGAACAGTAATATCTAGGAAAACCTAATATAAAAAACTTCCTCAACGAAGAAAATGACTCCTTCTTAGACCCGCAGCTAGACTCAGTCTATATTTGTACAACAAAAAGTAGCACAACAGTACAGCCATTTCGCTCGTGTTCCTGAAAAGATTCATTTTAAACATGAAAACACGAAATCTTTCAGTCAGTTGTTAAATATATGAGTTTCCAGACACGACTGGTTACTCAACGTATGTCATAAGAGACCGTAGTCGTGAACTTGAGAAAATTTATCACTTGTGCAGTGTTGGTTTCTAACAACACCACAAAGACTTTAAGTACAAAGAAATTTCAATAGATCGTTTGATCCGATTTGATTATGTTTAACTCAGGAGTTTGGGCGTGAAGTGATGTTCATTTTGCTTGTTGTTTATTATTTTGTCTATTTTCCTGTTGATTGTCGTCAGTGATGCGACTGACCAGTGTATAAAAGCCTGTGTTGTATTATTGAATAATGTTTAGTTGAAAGCAGAATACAACATGACAGACTCAGTGACAAGAAAATCTTTGTGTATGGTTATTCTGTGGTATGTTTCATCCTCAAGATTAATTAGGATGTTCTGTTATTTTCGAACTGTTACGAGGTCATACCGCAGTCAGTGAGACCAAACTTGAGGAGTATATCTAAACTACAAATTAAAATATCTTAACAACAGTGATAAATTAGAAAAATGTGTTTCAACAACCCCGGGACAGCTTCATAATGTTTTGAAGAACCCACAGTTTAATCTGAAGATGTTATGTAAACTGTGTTAGAGGGTAGTTTCATCCAGTGCAGCAGCCTGGAGAGCCTCTTTGTTTTGCATCTACATTTATACCTGATAAAAAGTGAATATTAAACTCTATTAAAATGATCCTAGACATCGATAACTCAAGTTAGTACTTTCCCTTTTCTGTAAGATTGGGCAATTCGTTTAGCATATAACTGAGTCATAAGACTTGGGTAAAGCCAATTAATAGCTATTCACCACACTAACGTGTTTTAATTGCAAAATTACTTTCGTATTACCGCTTAGATATATGTGCACGTGTTATTAGTGATCTTGCAAGCAAGCAAGCAACAAGTTTATTTCTAGCATTAAGAAAGTTTTAGATTCCCTCCCACCCACACCATCGACAGTTTTGATCGTACCTTAATCTCTTTCGTGTTTGTAATTTATTCTTGATTACTGGACCTTTGGTTTAGTACATTCGTCCAATATCTTTGTTATGTAACAGTCCAGTGTGTTATTTATGTAAGATGGATACATTTAATGGTGTCTGGTCCCAAAACAAGCCTCTGTCTGTTGTGGTGGTTAGTTTTGATCTCAGATGCTCGAGTGGCAAAACCAAAGCTAATTGGGCCATATAAATTCTGGACCTGTCATGTATTTTATTATTAGTAATGCATTTAGTCAATCCTTGTATCTGAAAGATATACTAATACACATATTTACTAAGTTGAATGCAGGGCCTTGAAGTTGCCATTGACAGCCATGCTACTAGTGTTCTTATTGTACTTTTATGTTATAGAGAAAGGTGGATTGATGGGTTAATTTTGATCCTAGTGTGTTCTTTATTCCAAAAACCATCTGGGTCTCATGCTGTGAGGGTAAAACAGGGTAGCAATTGCTCTGTAGTCAACTTTTTGGGGCCCACATAGCTAGAGTTTTTGGTTGTTTAACCCTTTGACCCTCTAAGAATGACTAACATCTAATTTCTCCCAACAGTATCACCCCTGAATCACACATTAAGGTCATGAGAATAATGAAAATGATCGAAAACTAAAAAAGCCCTGGATTGTTCGGGAAATTCTTCTTGACAGCACCTTAGGAAACATATAGCTAACAGTATGGAGGAAATGCATACCAATGTTGGTGTGTAAAGAGTTAAGGCGTGAAGTTTGTCAGAACCTATTCTTGACATCTTGTTCCTGGGTGGAGAGAGTACGGATCATGCGTACTATATTTAGGTGGCCTCGGTCGACATATCGACCGATACATCGGCCGACTGTCAACCGATAGTCGGTCGATTGCCGACCGATAGTCGACCGATAGGCGACCGATATATCGGTCGATTGTCGGCCTATATGTCGACCGAGGCCGCCCTATAGTACACATGATCCGAGAGGACTTGTGAGAGTGAAACAATCTGCTAAGGAACACTATACTATGGCTTGGGCAGGAATTTAACCCAGACCCCTCAATACACGGGCCTTTAGGCAATCATATGTCAGTCTGTTGGTAATAAATAATTATTGGTGATACATGGTTTTCTCCATTTTTATGACTGACTTTCTGAAACAATTATGTTTAATTTTCAGGGGTTTGGAAGAGCAGATCACTCCATCACAGACAAGAAACTTAAAACAGCTTACCCACACTATGAAAGTATTCCCTTCTCCAATGAGGGTTATTAGAAACATGTTGAGAAGTCTGAATGTATTTATTAGGTCATATTTTGTAGTAATCATACTACTAAAAGATTAATTATTTGATACATTGTATAGGATAGGGCACTTAAAAAAAGATACAACTTGAGGTCTTTGTATTTGGCAGTGCTTTCAGTAAGACTTGGTGCCTGTGTCAGAGCTCTTCAAGATCAGTTGTGTAGCAAAATACCTGAAAAAATCTTGACAGCTTTAATTTGGTAAAGAAAAAATAAATTTGATACGATACTTAAAAGGAGATGTGTTATACACTGATAGACCCCCCCCCCCCTAGTAATATTCATTTGTCCCCAAACAGGCTGATGGGGTAGAGTTTGTGTTTGTGTTCTGTTCCAGACCACCAGATTTGACAAACATTTTCCATTTTTAAACCAGAACAATTTTAGTTTCTTAAGAATGCCATGTAGGGAAAGCCCTATGTAACCTCAAATCTGAATAAAAGCACTGTTTACAAGTTGGCTAATTATACTCTATGCATGTACATTACTAACAGTTTTTTACGTGGATTCTAAAGAATCTTTCCAAGTAATGAATTTACATAAATTGCATCTAGAACTACTGTGCTACATTGGAGATGTAAACAAATCCAAACCTGTGTATGAGAAAGAAAAATTATACACTTCAAAAGGTACAAATATTATATACTTTGGTGGTAAAAATTTTTCCAGTTAGCTAAGGCTTCATTGGTACAAAGTTATGTAAACTAAAGCTAGTTAAATTTATATAATAGGTTGCTAAGGTTCGTTATCCAAAGCTGTTTTAGCACGAGATAAAAACTGAGATTATAATTTTTATAAACAGTGGTGTACTTCTTCAAATAGTTAGGTGTATAATGATTAGGATCTTACCTAATTATACCATTACCTTGAACTGTTAGACAACATGTAAAGTTTGTGATTAAGGAATAACTTCACCTTACAATATCATAACATTATCCAGCACTTAGGGAAAAAGGAAAAGATAAGTTTAGCCACAAGACTGGTTGCTATTTTGATACAATACCAAATACTCTTCACTAATTTACCAGAAAATAAACAGTTGACGAAGGGACAATTATTACTCAGATGTTTAGAGTGGAGGAAACATTTTTCCATTTGTTTACATAATTATACAGTGATATCCAGGTTTACACTGTAATGTTTCGAACATCTTGCTGCATAAGTGTTTCCATTTCTGTTCCACTGTGCTCTGGAACATGACCATTTTCTTGTGATGAGTTAGGAGCCGAAACAGGACCACTTTTGCAATCTGCAGATTTCTTACTTTTATTAACCCACCTCTTCCAATAGAGCCATGAAAAGAATATAGAGATTAAATACATCACTGCTTCTTTCAAAGCCTCATCAGCAGTTTGTCTTCCATTATATGACTGCCCAGCTAGAATTACAATAACAATAAGACCACAGACAGCTAGGAACCCAGCAAAACATGAAGAAAATGACTGACATTTTGAGGCGTCATTTGAAGACATGTAGGTATAAAATGCAAAGGTTGAGATACCAATAAAAAGGCAAAGTACGAGCAGAACAACAAGACCCCAGATAGGATTCAGCATTATACCGACTAAGAGCCAACAAAAATGGTAGGTTGCTAAATTTGCACAAATTATGAAAAGAAGTGACTTCACCTTTACACTATAGTTATTCTGGTCGCTACCCCCACATTTCACCCATGTCACCAAAAAGACGATTACCCCAGCAAGCACAATGGCCGGTTGTATCAGTTCAATAATAGGGAACATATAATAAGGAACCATTTTCTTATCGCTGCTACTTGTATGGACTGTTACATATCTTGCTATAATTAAAACAGTGATTATTACAAACAAAAACACACACAGGAAATCTACCGTATTTTTTCTATTGTTGTCCTTTTTTCCGAGCTCGTCCTGTTTTCTCGTTGTTGTAAAGGCCAACAATGGCCCAAACACTATTGAAAAGAGAGAGGAGAGGATTAAAATTAATCTTATTCGCCAACTGTGTTCTGTAACAGAGGAAATACTCGGTTGATGTCCCTCTGTGATACACTCAGCAGAATTCAGTTGGGGGTCTCTCATTGCTGGCCTAATAGCCAGATCTTGGAACTATGAAACATAAGAAAGAACTAAGTCAAATCAAACAAAAAGATGATTCTAAAAGAGTAAGCGAAAAAGAAGTGAAGATGAGCTATGGGATAATGGAAGGTTTGGAAAAATATTTAAAAACACAGAACAATGAATCCCTGTTGGTATGTCCAGCACCAAGTCATGGGTTCTTGGTCATAATAACAGTGTACATGCCCAGCATACATGCCAACTCTCTCGAATAAGCCATAAGTCTTAGGGAAAACACACGAATATCCCTGACTCTAGCATAGTTTGCCAAACAACTCGAAAAAAGGAAATATGAACCACTATCTCCGCAAAGATGGAGAGGCAAGAAAATTTTTTTCTCCACTTTAGAGAATCGTCGCGTTTCTGTTCATGGACTTTAAAGACAATTCTTTTTAACGGATTTGAATTTGATATTTGTTTTCATTTAAGTGACTTCCAGTTTGAAGGAGATATCGGAACAAAGATGCTAATAAACAAATTTAGACGAGGAGAGCGGAGAGGGGTGGGGACGTGGTCCAAAATCGTACCTATCCGAATTTCTCATTTTCCAAGGGGTACTAACATTTTCAGTTCCATGGATGAAGTTATAATAACTGAACTAACAACTTTACTTTCAGTTCTTTTCGGAGAAGATGTTAACAAGGTTTAAGGTGCAATGTTTTTTCCTGATTGGTTTTTTAATGTTCAATTGGAATATTTTTGCTATTTCGGTACATAATCTAAATTGGTCAAAGTACTTACAGCAGCTAGAGCGTCTTCGATATGTTTTTTTAGTTTCCCTTTCGTCACATCACAGCAGGAAAGTGAAATTGTTATGTTAAGCTCCTGTGTTCGACTGGTCACCATGATTGACCATAAAGACCAAAATTCAAGAACTTTAGCAGGAAGAGCAGCGTACAGGCAAGAAATACTCCACGTGTATTTGGCAGCAGGAGTTGAACTTTCCGTTTTGTTGGGGCCATAGACATTTACAAATACCCGCACTGAGGAAGGCCTCTTGGGTGGATAAAGAGCCGACTCGATGTTGAAACTGTTTTCTGATTTCGCCAAGATGTTGTAAACTTGTTCGTAAGTGATTTTGTTACAGGCATCAGTTGGACTGACTGCACTTGTACAGTTATTGGTAGCTGTTGCTTGGGACATGTGTTTTGGAAATAGGTGTATTATCACAACTTGAATTAAGACGAGAAATTTGAGATCGATTCGCAAAAATGCCATCCTTGAAAAACAGTGGAGATTCTAATAGCTTTGAATCCCTTATCCAGTTCCAAAATTTCCTGCAAGAGAAGCGGAATGAATACAAATCAGCTTTGTTCGATGCACATTTACTTTTTGAGGCTGGTTATTTCCTGTTAGCTGTCAAAACACAATATTTTATGAGCGAAAATCGCTTAGAATACTGCTAGAGGTTATCACAGTTTCCATATAGCATGAAGTGTTGAGTTAGTATACTGCTACTCCCTGTGGACAAGAGGCAAGTCCATCGCAGAAAATCACCCAGCACATAAAAACGTTAGTCCTTGAGAGTGTTATGGTACCCATTTATATTCTTAGGTGAAACGAGGCTTTGAAACGAATACTGAGTGCTTTTCTGTCAACTGTGAATATATTCAAGAAGAATCGGTAGAGGATTTCTCGCGAGTTCACGTGGAGAAACTAGCTACAGTGTGGCTTAGATGATCGAAACGCTTGCAGAAAGGTTGTTGGCCACAGTTTATCTGCAGTAATTTGTGGTACAAGTCACTACGCTTTGGCTCGGCCAAATACTTAGTATATTGGCTGGATGTAAATAAAAGAACACGTTCACGATACTTCCGGTTTCCATGAAATAGCAATGTCTAACTCCAATAATCCGTATCTGTAAGCTTCTACCGTTTGCCATTCTGAATAAAGCCTCTACTCATCAAAGTTTGAAATCAATTCCTTTTGATATAGACATTTAAGGAAAAAAATCAGCGCCGGAAACAGCTTAACTTCTTACCTAAACCCTCCCAACGACTAATGGCTTATCGTAGGCTCAACCGTCCTAATTTCATCTCTCGTGGTTATCATAGATGACCACGGAATCACTAATTCTAGTCACTAACACCTCGCAAAAACATTGAATTTTAGACATCGAAATCTCATATTGTGTCTAATAAATTTGAAAAGTAGGGCTTTTTCATAACTAAACTTGTGTCAGCAAACCTTTCAGGTAATAAACAAACTCTCTCAACCCTGATCGTCTTTCATTTTTTGGTAGGTGGACGACAAGCTTACAACTAAAAGAAAAATGTTATGAAACAGGTGGAGAGTACCTTCCCTGTAAAGAAGACTTCCAAACCAAACGATCAAGTGAAACGACACCAAATTGAGATATTCAAATTTTCATTTAAGCCTGTGACGACGAGAGTCCAATGACCACAGATCGCGTGAATTTAAATAGGTCACGCTAGATTACTCCGAAAGAAAACGGAAGTTGTAAACTGCAAACTCATATACTTATATTTCTTAATTCTTTAACGGTTTAAATTAGTAATAAACCTGATCTTTTATGTCCATCTACTCGATAATTGAGCTCAAGGCTAATGGAGAAGGCTGATATCATGAGAAATTTACCTTACCGATAAATAGGCTGAATGCCTTCACATGATTTGACTTACAAGTCAAGCGATATTTTTAGTATCTAGTGTTTACAAGTTGATAAGGGTGTTGTGACTACTGGAGCCACAATTCAGCTATTGTGAATGATTTTAAATACATTTTCCAGCAAATGCAAGCTGATTTATTTTCACGTCGACTTACTCAATTTGTTTTGAGTTTTACAAGTTTATTAGAGAGCAATATACCCAAACGTTATTTGATTAGATTTGCAATGTAACCAGGGTGATACAAAATTAAATCTATCATAACTGATCACATCAGTACGAAATAATTCCTGTCAGTCTAGTTTAGCTAAGTCACCTATCAATAGTAGAGAACTTGTAGCCCCAAGAACAGTAACATCTGGGAAAAACCTCATATGAAATTACTCCTTCTTAGACCCGCAGTTAGACTCAGTCTATATTTGTACAACAAAAGGTAGCACAACAATACAGCCATTTCGCTCGTGTTCCTGAACAGAGTTTTTTTAAACATGAAAAATCTTGCCTTTTCCCTAGTTGCTAAACACACTCAGGATATGATCTTGTTCATTTTGCTTCTTGTGTATTATTTTGTCCATTTTCCTGCTGATTGTTGTTAGTGATGCGACTGACCAGTGTATAGAGGCCTGTGTTGTATTATTGAAAATTTTTAATAATTTTGTCCCACGTCTTTCTTTCAGCTGATATTTATGACAAAGTAGAGAAGGAAATTGGAGAGATGAGACTGAAAACTGAATGTTTAGGTGAAGACAGAATACAACATTACAGACTCAATGACAAGAAAATCCTTGTGTATGGTTATTCTGTGATAGGTTTCAGCCTCAGGATTAATTAAGATGTTCTATTATTTTCGATTTGTTACGAGGTCATACCGCAGTGTGAGACAAAACTTGTTTTTTTGAAGAACCTACAGTTTAATCTGAAGATGTTGTGTAAACTGTGTTAGAGGGTAGTTTCATCCAGTGCAGTAGCCTGGAGAACCTCTTTGTTTTGCATCTGCAATTATACCTGATAAAAAGTGAATATTTATCTCTATTAATATGAACCTAAACATCGATAACTGAGAGGTCTGGACTGGGTACAGGCAGAGTGAACGTTAATACTTTCCCTTTTCTGTAAGATTGAGCAATTTGTTTAGCATGTAAGTCATAATACTTGGGTAAAGCCAATGGCTATTCACCACGCTAATGCGTTTTTATTACAAAATTACTTTAGTATTACTGCTTAGATATATGTGCACGTGTTTTTAGTAATCTTGCAAGCAAGCAAGCAACAAGTTTATTTCTAGCATTAAGAAAGTTTTAGTTTCCCTCCCACCCACACCATCGACAGTTATGATTGTACTTTAATCTTATTCGTGTTTGTAGTTTATTCTTGATTGCTGTACCGTTGGTTTAGTGTATTCTTCCAATATCTTTGTTATGTAATAGTCTAGTGTGTTATTGATATATACATTTAATAGAGTGTTTGGTCCCAAAACAAGCCTCTGTCTGTTGTGGTGTTTATTTTTGATCTCAGATGCTCAAGTGGTAGAACCAAAGCTAAATTCATGGGCCATATAAATTCTGGACCTGTCGTGTATTTTATTATTAGTCATTCAGTCAATCCTTGTATCTGAAAGATATACTGGTACACATATTTACTAAGTTGAGTGCAGAGCCTTAAAATTGTTATTCAGCCATGCTGCTTAAGTGTTCTCATTGTACTTTTTATGTAGAGAAAGGTGGATTGATGGGTTAATTTTGATCCTTTAATTTGTGTGTGTACATGTTTAATTCCCTGTGTTCTTTATTCTGAAAACCATCTGGGTCTCATGCTGCGAGGGTAAAACAGGGTAGCAATTGCTCTGTAGCCAACTTTTTGGGGCCCACATAGTGAGAGTTTTTGGTTGTTTAACCCTTTGACCCTCTAAGAGTGACTAACATCTAATTTCTCCCAACAGTATCACCCCTGAATCACACACTAAGGTCATAAGAATAATGGAAATGATCAAAAACTACAAAAGCCCTGGATTGTTTGGGAAGTTCTTCTTGTCAGCACCTTAGGAAACATATAGCTAACAGAATGGAGAAAATGCGTGCTAAATGTTGGTGTGTAAAGGGTTAAGGCCTGAATGAAGTGACTATGAGTAGCACCACTTGCCTCCCCTGCATGTGATGTAAGTCTATTGCAGGTTACCACCCAGCATCTTGTTGGGTTTCTCCAGCAGTTTGTCAGAACCTATTCTTGACATCTTGTTCCTGGGTGGAGACAGGACTTGTGAGAGTGAAACAATCTGTTAAGGAACACTTATTATGGCTTGGGCAGGAATTTAACCCAGACCCCTCAATACACTGACCTTTAGGTAAGCATATGTCAGTCTGTTGGTAATAAATAATTATTGGTGATACATGATTTTCTCCATTTTTATGACTGACTTTCTGAAACAATTATGTTTAATTTTCAGGGGTTTGGTAGAGCTGATTACTCCATCACAGTCGAGAAACTTAAAAAAGCTTACCCAGATTATGAAAGTATTACCATCTCCAATGAGGGTTACTAAAAACATATTGAGAAGTCTGAAGGTATTTATTGATTCATATTTTGTTAATAGTCGTCATCCTGCTAAAAGATTAATTATTTGATACATTGTATAGGATAGGGCACTTAAAAATGGTATAACTTGAGGTCTTTGTATTTGGCAGTGGTTTCAGTACCCTTGCGAACTGAATTCCCAGTTTTCTGGGAATTCCTAGGAATTCTCAAAAATTCCCAATTATGCAAATGACCCTTGCAAACCAAATTCCCAGTTTTCTGGGAATTTCTGGGAATTCCTAGGAATTCCTAGGAATTCCTAGGAATTCTCAAAAATTCCCAACTATGCAAATTAACTCTGATTTAAAAAGCTTGGAATTACTGAGAATTTCTGGGAAAGGAAGACTCCAGTTTTGTGAGGACTTGGAATCCCTAGGAATTCTCAGCTTTACAAACTACCTATAATTTAAGAAGTGTGGAACTCTTGGGAATTTCTGGGAATTGAATTTGAGGCAATTTTAATACCCTGAGGTCCACATAAATTCTAAGAAATTCTCAATACCTTGAATGTGAAGGTTTTAAGAAAAAGAGTAATTTCAGAGGCTTAAAACTTTGGCTCAATAAAAGGTATGCTATACAAAACTTACCAAGAGATATACATACATGTACATGTTTATAACTTAAAGATCATGAAATTTATTACTCAAACTAAGTTTTAGTAAATCTTTACATTAATATGGATTTTCTCATGAACCAGCTGTCAGTTATGTTAAATGGAAATTGCCAACTTCCACAATAATTAACAATAATTACATTATCTTACTTCCCTAACCTACATTACTGGTTGCCTTTGTTAGAAAACCTTGGAACAGTCAAGCTCAGTTGCCTCAAACACTGTCAGAGACTTTTTGTTGACAATACTTTTAGTAGAAATTTCATGCCTTAGACAAACAAATTCAGCACCTAATTAATCTTTCTTTTTTCATGATTGTTGTTGCTGCTTTTTTTTTTTCAGTTTTTTGCTCTATTTTCATGACTAATTGCTGTAATTTGTTTTGCTGTTTTTATTCTTACAAAACATTTTTGTAAGAGTTCCAATACTTGTGGATCATCCACACACTTTGCAAACATTTGGCATGCAGACAAGACAGAGGTAGTCAATGTTCCCTTAGAGGAAAAACACCTTTTATATGACGTCTTCAATTTACTTTATTTGAAACTCTGATCTGAAAATATTTGTCAACAAGACTTGTTAGTAGTGAGAAGTACCAACCAAGTTTCCTTTCATAACTTAATTTCTTAAATGTCCCAATCACTGGATCTCCCAAAAAAATATTACATCTTTTTATTTTTGGTGCAAATTACAAGTCCTTCTTTATATTAAAAATGAAAAGTGATAGTCACACTTCAATAATAACAGCTCTTAAGTTTACTTGTTGTTCTTCTCTGTCTGTCAGCTATCAACAAGATTGTTTTATACTTCGGGCAGTGCATAACTATTTGTGGACCAGAGTTCCAACGCACCTCTGTAATCGCATATAGCTACTCCTGTCTCTTGTACAAATGTTTCTCTTTTGTAAGACGCACTCTACTCTGTTGTCAATACTGCTTTAAGTTCAGTGGAAACGACTGACTGAGGAATCGAGATGGCGGTGTTGGAACGTGTTGCTGAACGCTTGCTACGGTCAAGCTTTGTAGATTTAGGTACTGGTACACTGGGATCATCTATGTATCTCTTATACTTCCGAATGTGGTATCCTTCTTTTATAAATATGAGGGTAAAAGACGATTTGTAGTCGCATTCAAAACTGATTGGCTTGTGTTATTTCTCACCTTGGCCATTAACACAACTCAAGTGAGTTTCGAGTCTTTGTTTCCTCGACAACTTTCGGCCACAAATCGTGCATTTGTAATACGATCGATTCTTTTCGATTATTTCTACATAGAGTGAGCTCACATCTTTATTTATATCACCAAGCTATCCATCTTCTAGAAGCAGAGAACCGGTCGGAGAAGTCAGAATAAAGTTGGGTGCTTCTCTTAACACTGCAATCGGCAAGCCAGCGGATTCACTTTGCTAGCCAATTACAAGTCCTAAAAGATCCACGTGATCATGCCCGTGATCGGAAACAAAGAAGACTCCATTTGGCGCTCATCTTTGAATGTACTTTGGATCGGTTGATCGCTTTTCTCAACTGTTTTGCTTAATATAACATTTCTAAAGATAGCTTTTATTGTGGTTCAATGGGAAAACGAGAATAGCGTGAGTGTTGTAAAAGAAAAGAAAGTCGTTGGCGCCGTGGAGTGAAAAGAAGGGACAACAGTTGACATATTGACTGGTACAAACAAGGGTCGAGTGGCCATCTGTAAAGCTACGATTTTTAAAGTTTGTGGTGAGTAAAAACTGCGATATTCGTTACGTGATCAAAATCTTATAAAAGAATAGATGTAGCGGGTTGAATTAAGCTTACATAACGCTCGGCGCAACTGAAACTAGAATAATTCTGAGAATCGAATCGGTCACAATGCATGCCGCAGTTTCTTAAGCTTATGCTTTACAATGAAATAAACCTATCAGTAAGGTTTCAAGATTCCTCTAGTCACGTTTGGGAACATTCAAGATTCATAATAGGAACTGTTATTAAACAAACCTTAGTACATAAAGAAGCCCTCCTTGGTAAAAACAAAATAATGTATTCAGCCCTTTTTTAGTAAAATCCATGAGAGAGATGTACTAACTCCAATATAAAAGTCACTCAATATAACAGAGATTTCTCAATTTGAGAATCCAATGAATGCCCTTTTCCTCATAGCCATCTTAAAAGCCTGGTCTGAGCTTTAAATATACATATTTTAATATATTATTTTTTTTCAAATTCAGATGTCAAGGAATCCAGATACAAAATGGTCAAGGTTCTTGTTGACAACCTCATTCAAGGCCAACTCATTGTGAGCCCAGGGAAAAAAAATACAAACAGTACAAACAGCAGCTAAGTTTGCAGTTAAGGATAACTTCATTCTAATTTATTGTTACAGTTACAACAAGATTTTAATCAAAAAATCAATTTTATTTGTCTGTAATTAGCCCCTTCACTCCCAAGAGTGCTTGGTTTTCAAATATAACTTAAGATATTGTATTTTATGGAAAAGAATCAACAGATTTTATTCACAATTTGTGTCAAACCAAATTTAATGATTGATTAGAACTATTTTATATGAATAGCTGTAATTGAGGATTAATCCGTATGAAGTTTTCAAGAAAAGAAAAATAAATCAAATTCAATCCTAATATTACCACACATTGATGTTAATTAATCAAAAATATTTTACATGTAAGCCTTAATTAAGCTTCTAAATAAATTTCATTGAATACTTGAATTTTAGCTGGGTTTTTTTTAATTTAAAGTATTTATTTTATGTCATTAGCCTCAAATTTTTGCTTAAAATTCCCAGTAATTCTTAAACATTCCTAAAAATTCCCAAAAATTCCCAGAAATTCCCAGAAATTCCTAGGAATTTTTTAGATTTACAGCTTTTCAGGGAAAGTCATTGGTTCTCTGAGTTAGAATTCCTAGGAATTCCTAGGAATTCCAAGTCCTGTTGGCTATAAACTTGGAATTTCTGGGAATTTCTGGGAATTTCTGGGAATTTCTAGGAATTTCTAGGTTTTTAGAACCAGAGTTGTTATGGTTGGGAATTCCTAGGAATTCCTAGGAATTCCCAGTCCGAATTTACCGTGAAAATTCACACCTTTATTCCTAGGAATTCCTAGGAATTCCAAAAGCCATTTCGCAAGGGTAAAGACTTGGTAAGAGCCTTGTGAGAGCCTTGCAAGGTTAGTTGTGTAGCAAAATACCTGAAAAAATCTTGACAGCTTTAATTCACTAAAGAAAAAATAAAATTGACACAATACATAAAAGGAGATGTTTTATAAACTGATGGACCCCCTCCCAACTCAGTGTTCTGTTGCAGACCACCAGATATGACGAACTTTTTCCATTTTTAAACCAGAACAATTTCAGTTTCTTAAAGGTGCCATGTAGGGACAGCCACCTATGTAACCTCAAATCTTAATGAAAGCACTGTTTACCATTGGCTAGTTATCCTCTATGCATACATATTACTAACAGTTTTTTATATAGATTTAGAAATTTTTCCACGTAATGAATTTTTATAAAATGCATCCAGAACTACAATGCTACATTGGAGATGTAAACAAATTGAAACCTGTATATGAGAACAAAAAAATTATAGACTTTGAAAGGCACAAATATTATTTACCTTGGTGGTAAACATTTCGCCAGTTAGCTAGTTTGGGCTTCATTGGTACCAAGTTATGCAAACTAAGGTTAGTTAAATTTATACAATAGGTTGCTAAGGTTTGCTTTCCAAACCTGTTTTAGCACAAGATAGTAACTGAGATTATAATTTTAATAAACAGTGGTGTACTTCTTCAAATTAAGTTAGGTGTGTAATGATTAGGATCTTACTTAATTATATCATTTGCATGAACTGTTATACAGCATGTAAAATTTGTGACTAAGGAAAAACTTCACCTTACAATATCATTACATCATCAAGCACTTAGGGAAAAAGGAAAAGATAAGTTTAGCCATAAGACCAGCTACTATTTTGATACAATACCAAATACTCTTCATTAATTTACCAGAAAATGAGCAATTAATGAAGGGTTAGTTATTACTCAGATGCTTAGGGTGAGTCCAGAAAAAATTTTTCCATTGGTTTACATGTACAATAATATCCAAATGAAAGGATTGGAGCATCTTAAGACACAAGTGTTTGCATTTCTTTTACGCTAGTTCATTCAGAAGATGACCACTTTAATGATCAGCAGATCTAAGCCAGTACCCCTTCCAATAGAGCCATGAAAAGAATATAGAGATTAAATACATCACTGCTTCTTTCAAAGCTTCATCAGCAGTTTGTCTTCCATTATATGACTGCCCAGCTAGAATCACAATAACAATAAGAACACAGATGGCTAGGAACCTAGCAAAACATGAGGAAAATAACAGACTTTTTTTGGGGGGGTTTTCCCCTTGAGGGACTGGAGACTTGTAGGTATAAAATGCAAAGGTTGAGACACCAATAAAAAGGCAAAGTACGAGCAGAACAACGAGACCCCAGATAGGATTCAGCATTATACCAACTAAGAGCCAACAAAAATGGTAGGTTGCTAAATTTGCACAAATTATGAAAAAGAATGACTTCTTCTTTACAATGTCCTCCATTGGAAGTTCTTGTTGTTGTTCTTGTTGTTGTTGTCTTTCCTGGTCTTCCCCACAGCAATATAATGTCATACAAAAGACTATAATCCCAACAAACACAATGATTGGTTGTATTGCTACAAAAACAGCATACATGTTAATTGGAACAATTTTCTCACCGCTGCTATATCCATAAACTATTACCACTTTTGCTATATATATAGCAACAAATATTACTAACAAAAATCCACAAAGGAAATCTATCGAATTTTTCTTAACTTTTGACTCCCATTCCCCCTCATTTTTGAGCTCATCCCGTTTCTTCATTGTTATAAAGGCCAACAATGGCCCAGACACTATCGAAAAGAGGAAAGAGAGGACTAAAATTAATATTATTCGCCAACTGTGTTCTGTAACAGAAGAAATATTTGGTTGATGTCCCTCTGTGATACACTCAGCAGAATTCAGTTGGGGGTCTCTCATTGCTGGCCTAACAGCCAGATCTTGGAGCTATGAAACATAAGACAGAACTAAGTCAAATCAAAGAAAAGGATGATTCTAAAAGAGTAAGCGAAAAAGAAGTGATAAGCTATGGGATATTGGAAGGTTTTAAAAAATATTTAAAACACAGAACAATGAATCCCTTTTGGTATGACTAGTACCAAGTCATGGGTTCATGGTCGTAATAACAGTGTACATGCCCAACTTACAAGCCAACTCTGCCGAATAAGCTATAAGTTTCTGGGAACATACACGAATCTCCCTGACTCTGGCACAATTTGCCAAACAACTCGAATAAAGGAAATATGAATCACTCTCTCCGCAAAGATGGAAATTTTATCTCCACTTTAGAGAATCGTTGCGTTTCTGTTCATGGACTTCAAAGACAATTCTTTTGAACTGTTTTAGCTTTTTGCGTTCATTTAAGTGACCTACAGTTTGTGGGAGAGACTAGAACGAAGATGTTAATTAACAAATTTAGACGAGGAGAGGGGAGAGGGGTGGGGACGTAGTCCAAAATCGTACCTATCCGAATTTCTCATTTTCCAAGGGGTACTAACATTTTCAGTTCCATAGATGAAGTTATTATAACTGAAGTAACAACTCTACTTTCAATTCTTTTCGGAGAAGATGTTTACAAGGTTAAGAGTGCACTGTTTTTTCCTGATCGGTTTTTAATGTTCAATAAGAATTCTTTTGCTATTTTGGCACATAATCTAAATTGGTCAAAGTACTTACAGCAGCTAGAGCGTCTTCGATGTGTTTTTTTAGTTTCCCTTTCGTCACATCACAGCAGGAAAGTGAAATTGTTATGTTAAGCTCCTGTGTTCGACTGGTCACCATGATTGACCATAAGGACCAAAATTCAAGAACTTTAGCAGGAAGAGCAGCGTACAGGCAAGAAATACTCCACGTGTATTTGGCAGCAGGAGTTGAACTTTCCGTTTTGTTGGGGCCATAGACATTTACAAACACACGAACTGAGGAAGGCCTCTTGGGTGGATAAAGAGCCGACTCGATGTTGAAACTGTTTTCTGATTTCGTCAAGATGTTGTAAACTTGTTCGTAAGTGATTTTGTTACAGGCATCAGTTGAATTGACCGCAGTTGTACAGTTATTGGTAGCTGTTGCTTGAGACATGTGTTTTGGAAATAGGTGTATTATCATAACTTGAATTAAGACCAGAAATTTGAGATCGATTCGCAAAAATGCCATCCTTGAAAAACAGTGGAGATTCTAAGAGCTTTGAATCCCTTGACCAGTTCCAAAATTTCCTGCAAGAGAAGCGGAATGAATACAAATCAGCTTTGTTTGATCCACTTTTACTTTTTGAGGCTGGTTATTTCCTGTTAGCTGTCAAAACACAATATTTTATGAGCGGAACTCGCTTAGATTATTGCTAGAGGTTATCACAGTTTCCATATAGCATGAAGTGTCAAGTTAGTATATTGCCACTCCATGTGGAAAGGACGCAAGTCCATCGCAGAAAATCACCCAGCACATAAAAAAGTTAGTCCTTGATAGTGCTATGGTACTCGTTTATATTCTTGGGTGAAACGAGGCTTTGAAACGAATACTGAATGCCTTTCTTTCAACATTGAATATATTCAAGAAGAATCAGTAGAGGATTTCTCGCGAATTAATGTGGAGAAACTAGCTACGATGTGGCTTAAATGATCGTAACGCTTGTGGGAAGGTTGTTGGCAACAGTTTATCTGCAGTGATTTGTGGTACAATTCTTTACATTTTGGCTCGGCCAAATACTTAGTATATCGGCTGGATGTAAATAAAAGAACACGTTCATGATACTTCCGGTTTCCATGAAATAGCAAGGTCTAACTCCAATAATCCGTATCTGTAAGCTTCTATCGTTTGCCATTCTGAATAAAGCCTCAACTAATCAAAGTTTGAAATCAATTCCTTTTGATATAAACATTTAAGGGAAAAAATCAGCGCTGGAAACAGCTTAACTTCTTACCTAAACCCTCCTAACGACTAATGGCTTATCGTAGGCTTGACTGTCCTAATTTTATCTCTCGCGGTTATCACAGATGACCACGGAATCACTAATTCTAGTCACTAAGACCTCGCAAAAACATTAAATTTTAGACATCGAAATCTTATATTGCGTCTAATAAATTTGAAATGTAGGGCTTTTTCATAACTAAACTTGTGTCAGCAAACCTTTCAGGTAATAAACAAACTCTCCTAACCCTGATCGTCTTTGAATTTTTGGTAGGTGGACGACATGCTTACAACTAAAAGAAAAATGTTATGAAACAGGTGGAGAGTACCTTCCCTGTAAAGAAGACTTACAAACCAAACGATCTGACTTACAAACCAACGACTTGAGGACGAACACTCAATTTTTTTTTAGTTTTACAAGTTTATTAGGGTGGTGAGAGGACTTGTGAGAGTGAAACAATCTGCTAAGGAACACTAAACTATGGCTCGGGAATGAATTCAACCCAGACCCCTCAATACACTGACCTTTAGGCAAGCATATGTCAGTCTGTTGGTAATAAGTAATTATTAGTGACACATGGTTTTCTCTGCTATGACTGACTTTCTGAAATATTTATTTTTAATTTCCAGGGGTTTGGTAGAGCAGATCACTCCATCGCAGTCGAGAAACTTATAAAAGCTTACCCAGATTTTGAAAGTATTACCTTCTCCAATAAGGGTTATTAGAAACATGTTGAGAAGTCTGAATTTATTTATTAAGTCATATTTTGTAGTAATCATACTGCTACAAGATTAATTAATTGATACATTGTATAGGATAGGGCACTTAAAAAAGGTACAATTTGAGGTCTTTGTATTTGGCAGTGCTTTCAGTAAGACTTGGTGCATGTGAAAGCTCTTGCAAGATCAGTTATGTAGTAAAATACCTGAAAAACCTTGACAGCTTTAATTTGGTAGAGAAAAAATAAAATGGACACAATACTTAAAAGGAGATATTTTATAAACTGATAGACCCCCCCCCCTCCTAGTATTACTCACTTGTCTTCAAAGAGGCTGTTGGGGCAAAGTTCATCTGTGTTCGTTCCAGACCACCAGATATGACGAACTTTTTCAATTTTTAAACCAGAAAAATTTCAGTTTCTTAAGGGTGCCATGTACTGTAGGAACAGCCACCTATGTAAACTCAAATCTGAACGAAAGCACTATTTAAAAGTTGGCTTGTTATCCTCTTTGCACGCACATTACAGTTTTTTATATAGAGTTGAAAAATCTTTCCAAGTGATGAATTTATATAAAATGCATCCAGAACTACAACGCTACATTGGAGATGTAAATTAAAAAATCCAAACCTGTTTTGGCACAAGATAACTACTGAGATTATAGTTTTTTAATAAACAGTGCTGTACTCAGGTGTATAATGATTAGAATCATACTTAATAATATCGTTAGCTTGAACTGTTATACAGCATGTAAAATTTGTGATTAAGGAATAACTTCACCTTACAATATCATAACATTATCCCGGACTCAGTGAAAAAGGAAAAGATTTGTTTAGCCGCAAGACTGGTTGCTATTTAGATACAATATCAGATACTCTTAACTAATTTACCAGAAAAATGAACAATTGATGAAGGGACAATTATTTCTTAGACATTTAGAGTCGAGGAAACATTTTTCCATTGTTTTACATATATAATAATATCTAATTGAAATTCAGTTCGATTGCGTTCGATTTACTATACTGGGTCTGTGTTATGTTATCGCTATTTGAGCTTTAAGACGAGCTTACTCACTTAAAAAAATCATGGTATATGTTGGAAATACCTTTTTTGTGAGTTACGAAGTAGGATTGAGTTTTGACACAGAAATCTGCTCGATGACACTGACAAGAAACGCAGGAACAATATTCCCACTTTGACGGCTGCGACCAGCAGGGTTGAACGGATAGAGTGCATCTGAATAATTAGTCAAATACTCGGAAACAAAATAGGGGGTTGCCCGCTAACAGGTCTGAACTTGCTCTATTGTTTTTAAAGTGGAATGATGGTCATACGACTGTCTCGTGATTTTTTTCAACCAATCTCAGTAAATGATGTTTGCAGGCGGCCCAAGCTCCAGGTGTTTCTAAGTTTACCACAGGCTTTTAGAAATGGATAACTCGCCGAAATGGGTTCTTTTTAATATAGTAAGCGGTCAGATAACAAGCGATGCACTGTGGAAGTAAGGTGAGGTATTTTTATTGAGAATTTGACTGTATTTTTCATTTCTAAGAGCGGTCGTAAATATTCCCATCCAAACTCTTATAGTTTCGCCATGACTCTTAGCAAGATGATCATCACACAGCTGAAGCTTGGGCTTGGTATATTTAGAAGGTCATAAATTAATTTAATTTTAAAAATGGCTGAGAGTAAAACTGGTTTAACCGATTTGGTGCATGATTTGGATTTAGAAGATATGAATGACACTGGCTATAAAAGAGATATCAACGTAAAAATCATCAACGGGTTTTATTACCAAAATATGGCCTACATGAACGACAATGTCCGGTTATTTGCTGACTATTGGATGAAGTTGTATTGTTATGACTGCTTTAGGACTGTCGAAAACTATGTTATTCAGAATGCATTCGTATATGGAATGTGCCTTAGTCGAGCCTTTGAAAAGTTTCAAGAGGAAATGAGTATGTATCGAGTTTCTGGTAGCCTCGATGATTGGGTTGATTCGAATTGTAGAGTTAAGAAAACAAGAGCTTGGCAACTTAGAATGTCTTACAAGCTTTTTAGTCCTTATAAAAAGGTGTTAAGATGTAAGTTACCATTTATATGGTTTGTAAGGAATGGTAAAACCGTGGTTGATTATTTTAAAAGTCATCATGAGGCAGCTCTAACATGGACTCATGAACTAGACTGTGCCTGTGAAACTTGCAAGATGTAAGCTGACACAACTGTGGCGTGACGTCACATCGTTCAGTAGAAATATTACATTGAAGCGCTGAATTATTAAGGTGGGCCGGTATAGATGTGCCGTGACGTTGCATCTTCAAATTTGTCCATAAGCGTAAGATGTTATACCATCTTCATAAATGTATCGCTTATCATCAAAGCAGCTGAGTGACACTTAATTTAGTTCATAGCCTCCGAGTTGATACATTTAGTTCGGATGGTTCCTATTTTATGATATATGTATTTCTTGTTGAATGGTACGTTTTTGTACTCTTCATGTTTGATGTTCTGTTTTATGATATTCTTTTAATGCCTTTTCTGTTTTGCCACCTTCAAGTGAAACGAAACCAAAATGAGATATCCAAATTTAAGCCTGTGACTATAGGAGTTGAACGACCACAGATCACTTACTTGGGTGTCAATGGAAATAAGTCACACTAGATTGCTCCGAAAGAAAACGGAAGTTGTAAACTTATAAACTCTTACACTTATATTTCTTAATTCTTTAACGGTTCAAATAAATAATATGCCTGATCTTTTATGGCTATCCGGTCCGGTCGATAATTGAGCTCGAGGCTTATGGGGAAGGCTGATATCATGAGAAATTTACCTTACCGATTAATAGGCTGAACGTTTCCACATGATTTGACTTACAAGTCGAGCGATGTTTTTAGTATCCATTGTTTACAAGTTGATAATGATGTCGTGACAACTGCAGCCACGGGTCAGCTATTGTTAATGATGTCTAAATATAATTTTGAGCAAATGCAAGGTGATTCATTTTCACGTTGACTTGAGGACGAACACTCAATTTGTTTTTAGTTTTACAAGTTTTTTAGAGAGCAATAGATCCTAACGTTATTTAACTAGATTTCCAATGTAATCAAGGTAATACAAGATTGAATTTATCATAACTGATCACATCAGTAAAAAATAATTCCTGTCAGTTAAATGTAGGTGAGTCACCTATCAACAGTAGAGAACTCGTGTGTTCCATGGTATTTGGCCTCGAGAACATCTTGGAAAAAGCTCTTATGGAAAACTTCCTCAATGAAGAAAATGACTCCTTCTCAGATCCACAGCTAGACTCTATCTATATTTGTACAACAAAAAGTACTAAAACAGTACAGCCATTTCGCTCGTGCTCCTGAGCAGAGTTATCTTAAACATGAAAAAATCTTGCCTCTTCTCTTGTTATTAAAAATCTCCTCGACAGATTGTTCTTCCAGTAACAACCCCACTGTTGGAAAAATATTTAGTTGATACATTTCCTTAATAATGGCATATTCCCAACACACAACCGCCATTGCCACTTATGGCACTGTGCTTAGTTCCTCGTGATGCAATTGATTTCATTGAAGTCTCGAAATCTTTCTACCTTTTGTTAAATGTATGAGTTTCCAGACGAGTGGTTACTCAACGTATGTTATAAGAGAAGCAGTAGGAAATAGTTTTTCCCGCCATTTCATTACTATTTTGACATTTCAAACTCTGCAAACCGATTCAAATATCTTCTTTGACCCTACAAATCGTAATTTAAGAAGTCGATTGCAAATAAAAGTGGTATTCCACATGGAGACCGAGTTTTAAGCCGACGAATTCAGATTTTGCTACACTTTGCTCTCTATGTCATTCCTTTGTTTCTCGTTAAATTTGATATTTTTACCACTTAGCACCATTCTGCAACATGCTTGGCTTTTTTCTATAAATAAACCATCGTTTGAGGACTGACTTTCCGCCGTATTGTGATCGTTTACTGGTGGATGACATAGGCAAGGACATGTATGATATAAAGAATTCTGACTTGAGGTGTAAGAAGTTGATGAATCGCTGAATGAAAATTGCCTTGAGTCAGTATCCGTAACGACGTCAGAAGGCGTCCGCCTTGGGTCACTGGATGGGAGTTGGGTTTGTTTCTCTTCTGACTTTTGGCTTTTGTCCAGAAGCCTCTTCCAAGACAACCACGAAACGAAGGAACCAAGAGCAGTCATAAGTATGGTCTTCAATGTTTCATCCGCAGTTTCTCTTCCATTAAATGACTGGCCGGCGAACACAATTACTGGAATTAAGACAATAACAGCAAGGAAACCCAACAGACCAGGTAATAGAGCATGCAGTTTATCGGGTTTCACTCCATCTTGTTTACAGCTAACTAAAGTAAGATATTCGTAGACAGCATAAGTGAAGGAGGCAAAAGTAAAGCATATCATAAGCGCAACAGTCAAACCCCAAGTCGGGTTAAGCATTATGCCAATTAGCATCCAACAGGAACAGAAACTAGTGGTGGCTGCACATGTAAAGGCGACCGGTTTAGAAAAACAGCTCATGCCTTCTCCCCTGTCAGCCGAGTCTGTCTTCAGCCATGGAAAATAATTTTCTAATTTATTACGGATATGTGGTATTAGGCCAATCACTGTATTGAATGCCATTGCCACCCAGAGAGAGAGTAAAATAGTTGCAATGTCCCAGTAAAGAAGAACTTCTTCCTGGTAAAAATTTACAAAAAGGAAAAGGAGTATCAATTGTTGACTTAAACCAAGTATCGATAACAAAAGACCTAGATAGAAGATAGCCTTAGCAGTATTTTTTATCCTAATCTTTTGCCTGTCTCGCCTGCCTGCGAGCCTTTTGCCTGGGGTTTTCTCTGGCCAACCTTCTTTTCTGCAATGATGAAGAAATGAAGTTAACATATGGGAAACTACAACAGCGAAAAGAAATGAACACCAATGGATTGTTCTGATATACACACTGCGTCCTGTAGCCCTTGAGTCTATTCCGTGGCCTTCGATAACACATTCCGCTGTGTTCGTCCTTGGATCCCGTATCCCTGGTGATACGGCAAGATCTTGAAGCTGAAATGTACCAGCAATCGTATATCAAAATTGTATAAACTTCAAAGGATGGTCAATAGCTGAGAGACGGTTGTTAGTGAGTTAAGCAATGCCTTTTTCCACCAAGGAATATTGAAGAGTACCGGCCCGCAAACTTTCAGGGAAACTTGAAAGTGTGGGTTGCTTGGCTCAAAAGATTTTTTAGCAGTAGACTTCAGCTAAGACAATTATTAACGTCACGTACTCGAAACACCTTTAGAATAATTCAGGACCAAAAGCTGTTTAAATTTACAATAGGGGAACGTCCGTGTACCTTATTGCCAACCAAATAATAGCGTTTATTTTCTTTTCATTTCTGCATACTTGCTAACTAACGGAGGACTAAGAGTGCTGAAGGCAGCTCTTCTAATCAGTTTCCTGTTGTTTCCAAATTAAGGGAGAAAACAACACACTTACTGATGCGAGAGCTCTTTTAATCCTTTCTTTAACTATTGTCCTTCTTTCATTCTCCTTCTTTGACACATTGCAGCAGAAATATGGAATAGTTATATTCAGTGTTTGAGTCCGAGGCGTCACAAGGATGGATCCGAGGGACAAAACTTCCAGCATGAGTGGTGGGACAGCAACATACAAACAGGAAAGGCTCCAAGTGTAGGGCACGATGAGGTTTTCTGCCTCGTTAGGACCATGTAAATTTACAAACACACGGACAGAAGAAGGCCTCCTCGATGGATATATAGCTGACTCAATGTTAAAACTGTTTTCTGACTTTGCCAAGCTGTTATAAAGCTCTTCATACGTGTGGATGCATGAGAGGGAATTAGGTGAGTTGTCGCAGCTATCGCTGAAATCTGCTCCAACTTTATGTCGACCAAAAACCAGCACCAGTTTGATAAGAGTAACCACAGCAAACCTGAACCACTGAGGGAACATGCTTGAATATCTTGATGCTTCTTCTTTTCTGTCTGATCAGTTTGTGAAAGCATATGTCAATATTTAGCCGATAAATAGAATAACGAGATAATTTCACGTTTCATGCATCATTAAATTTGCGTTCTATCATTGAATTACGCCAATTTAGCCATTTTTCGCGGAAAATGATCAGCTTTGCTCGACATGACATTATTTGTTGTATTTTTGATACCTTGTTTCAACTTCTTTCTTTCGTAATGGGGAAAACTTCAGTAACACGATAGAAATTTCGATGGTTTATCGACACAAAGTTCACAGTTATCAGTGATGCAAAGAGTGCAATCCACAATAAAGGGGGTAAGTTTCTAAAGAAACTGTGGTGCTGTGTCGGTGGGAGAGTCTAGCAGGTAATTTAGTGTTAACAACTGAGTTGAAAACGTAAATTAGCCACCGTAAAGGGTAAAAAAGCTGACATTTCGAGCGTTAGCCCTTCGTCAGTGTGAAAGACAGGCTTTCCCCCTGACGAAGGGCTAACGCTCGAAAAGTCAGCTTATAAACTCTTTACGGTGGCCAATTTACATTATCAACTCAGTTAATAAAAAAAATGATCTTGTTAAATCAAATTTTATTTGGTATTTCCCCTTCCCTCTCACGAAGGCTTCACTTTCGAAATGTCAGCTTTAGAAACTCTTTACGCTGGCCAATTTGCATTCTTATTTCAGTTGATAAAATCAAACTTTTTCTTTATGCATGGTTTCAAAGCGTTGTTGTGTTCGTCTGATAAGGCTGCGTGCGGTGTACCTAAGTTAAAACAGTGTTTTAAGACCTACATATTCCCCCGGATTATTGAAATGAGATGCTATCGTTGATAATGATTTGTCCTCAAAATTTCTCAAACGTCCACAAAGTGTACGAAGAACTTTTTCTGTTTATTACTAAAAGAAAATTAAAAGAACTTATGACTTCCGATCTTCCCTTTAAGGTTATTACGCAAATTAAAAGAACTTTGATTGTTATTACACTTCATGATCATCATTTTTATCAAGAATGTTGCTGTCATTCATTAATCGTTTCATTCATTTCTTTTTCCCTTTCGATTTCATTCCCGAGGAGTACCCCGTTAATTGGCCACGCTACTTGATTTCATTTGAATACTTTGGGTTATGTACGCATTTAAAAAAAATGCCTACGCAAGCTATTCTTGCTCAAAGTGGATAATGAACTTTCCCTTTCAAAAATAGCTTTAAATAAATTATTATTTGTATTTAAAGAATAACAAATAGTTACACTTGCCTGCGCCCTCCTTTACCTAATGAAGCTGCATGAATTGTAAACGGTAATGCCTGATTTGCGCTTCCTTATTTGTGCTTGTCTTAATCGTGACAGACGTTCGCTATTACGGACTTTGCTGCCCCTGATATCAATTCCATTCTTAAGAGAATTTTGACCCCAAGAAATGTCAGAAATCGTTATCTCTATTTATTTTCACATTTCTTATGTTTAGCAGTTACTGATTTTAAATCAAACTCGCGCATACATGATATCCTGCATCGCTGGGCAAACAAAGAGGTTGCCAATCGTCTATGTTATATTATCGCTATTTGAGCTCCAAGGCAAGCATACTCACTTAACAAAAATCATGATATAAGGAGGAAAATACCTTTGTGTGAATTACGCAGTAGGTTTGATTTACGACTCAGCGATGTGCTCGATAAAACTGACAAGAAACGCAGAATACAATATTCCCACTTTGACGGCTGCGACCATCGGAGTTGAACAGATGGAGTGCATTTGAATAATTAGTCACGGTAGATTTCTAGAAAACGGAAGTCATAGAGTGAACTCCCTGCTTTGGCGTGTGTAAATATGATTAGATTTAAGAGTAACAAAGAGGAGTATAGCCACTCTATTCTCACCATTCCGGAGCTTTGCAGCCCGGGTCTCTTAACTGTACCCGGTAAACTCGTATAAACACTGAGTATAGTTCACACTGCCGCCACGGAAGTGCCTTGAGAAGTAACTGAGTTTTATTCCTGCATGTCTTTTCTGAACTACAGCGGAAACAGTTTAAAAATATATATTCTCCTCTTTGTTTTGTACCTACTTTTTTTTGCTCATGCATTCTTATCCTGAGATCACAATATTTCTAACAGAATTTAAGATGCCTAGATAATCCTCGATTAAATGTGTGTCAGCGCTCATTGCAAACGTGGCCTTCCTAATGAGTCCAGAGTTTATACGTAACGGAGATAAAATTTTTCTCAAATTTTGAAGATTGATTTCTAATAACCCATTTCTCTAGACCGTGGTGTATTTGGTCAAGATGGCACAAACCTTTCCCATCTCCTAGCCGCAGCCAACAATCGATGGATCCTCGCTGACAATATGAAGTTTTCTTTAAACAATTTCAGGAATTAAATTTTATGATTTAAGCGGCAATATGTCGGTAGCAACCCGATCAGAAGTCGAGGCCTCAATTACATCAGCAAATTTGTGTCGATGTTTATATGACGCCAAAGTTAAAGTTAGAACGGGGTCTGGCGACTGATCCAGAAAATACTGTATGTTCTTTCCACCTCACCCCAACTATAAATTTTGGTTTTAAAAAGGTGAAATAGGCATGTTGAGCTTTCGAGTCTGAGGCGTTGCAAGGATAGAAGGACAAGTCTACCAATATGAATGGTGGAAGAGCGACAGGAATAGCACTTAGCGGTGCAATGTATGGGGTTTTATGTTTTTCGGGGCCATGTTAACACACAAACGCGGACAGAAGAAGGCTTCGTGCGTGAAAAACTGATAATGGGACAGTTTCCACGAAATAAAAATGAAGATATATTACTCGATACTAAATTCTAGGGTCCTCTGGCGTATCGGAATTATTGAATTAAAGCCGGAATAACCAGTTTTCTGGTTTTCTATTTCGCAGGCTATTCGGCTTTGTGAGCTTAGCAACGTCACATGGCACAAGAAACTAAGTTAATTTCTGGTTTTGTGACAAGCAGTGAGCAACCGAAGGCCAATTGTTGCCAGTTCAGTGTATCATCGATACTTGCCCACTGAAAACCTGCACCAAACTGTAAGTATGAAGACTAATTCAGTAAGACTAATTTGCGCTCAAAAATGCTATTGTGAGCTCCGACTTCTCCTGATGCACTTGATGAGAAACAATAAGAGTAGTTTTCAAACATTAAGGCAAATTTATTCGTTAACATATCCAACTGACATTTTATAAGAAAGTAGGAATGCCAAGAGCTATTTATCTAACTAACTAATGAGCTTCTATTAATTTGAGTAATTTCGATTCATTTATTGCAAATTAATCTTTAAAAGTCTTCCGATATATGAAGTTTATTTAATTCCAGGAACATTTCTTTTCTCCACGTGTCAACACTAGTTAACTAACTACATACTAGAAGGTGGGTAGACTCCACGCAAATATCATGCAAAACGAGAAAAATATCTTGCGATACTGAAAGGTTATCGGCTGTAATTTACAACCGATTCAAATGCTGAGGGAGGAGGGGGGGGGGGGGGTGACAGCCGTTTAGATAGCAAATATTCCATTTGGTATTCTGTCCAGTGTTAAACGAGCGACAAACATCTATTGTTATCTCTGTATCTCTGACCCTTTTTATCCAGTTTAACGGCGTAAATACTACAAAAAATATCATCGACGGATGCGTTGTCCTTGGTTCCGCACGTATACAATCGACGTTTATGCATGCAGTTATCATGTCAGTTCTTCTAAGCATAAGTTCATTCCTGTCCCTCTTCATCTACTATTTCAAGATCAAAGTACTAAAATTCTTTGTTAGTCGTCGAGAGGGGGTTCAGGTATAGACATGGGCGACATTTGACGACCGATTGTAAATTACGCGAGATGGATGATTTCTTCTGCGAGAGATGTTCCGAAGTATGTCCACGATAGCGTGTCGAATGTGTCTCATCTTCCAGCAGTAAATGACAGGGTTCAAAGATGAATTAAGATACATGAGAGTCAGAGAGAATGGATAAAAATCTGTAAAAAGGAAACTCATGTCACTGGTTCTAAAACCAGCAATGCCGATGGTAAAGGGCAAATAACAAACTAAAAACACCAGATATACATAAAATACACCAACTGTGGATTTAACGAGGGCAGCAAAATTTGTCATTTCCCCAGTTTGAGCAACTTCTTTTACTTGCTCGGACTGAATCTGATTCTTGTGCCGTCGAACAATTAAATATATTTTGACGTACACCACAAATGTGAGAATAAAGCCAATAGCTGAAAAAACTACAGTAATGAGCTTCCTCATAAAAAACGATCCCCACAATATTATTAACGAAAAAAATACACTGGACACCCATTGGGAGGCCACAACAATTACAACACGCTTGTGAGTCACAAGCTCCTGGTATCTGAGATGAAGATGAACTGCTAAAAACCTGTCTACACTTACAGCCACAACACCAAGGAACGAAGCAGATGAAAACAAAAGACATGAAATAATCCAAGCTCGGTAAGCGTTGCAGCTTGGATTGTCCAGTTGAAGCCACTTGCTCAGAGAGAAAGTGTAAAAGGGTTGAACAAATAAACCGACTCCAACATCAGAAACTGCAAGACTTAGCAGCAAAGTTTTCAAAGTCCTTGGCAAAGATGAAGTTTTTCGCATGGCATACAGTGTTACAATGTTGAACATAATAGTGGTAAAATTTGAAAAATTATTGAAGACACAGTTAACAATGAAAGTCGTGCGAAGCTCTCTCAAGTCAGAATGAGCGAGGCGAGACTGCAGAAGGCCGGCACAAAACGACTCGTTCATCATGATTAACCCATGAAAGATGCCTCACGATCGTTTATCGGCAATTTCTATTTCACTTTTTTGCGTCAGTTCGATGGTTCATTTGTCTCTCTTCTTACTTCACAAAAGTTATACTGTTAATCATATAAACTGGCCTTTCCATATGTTTATGGAGTTGTTTTATGAAGCTTTAAGATATTCTTGTCTCACTGTCCAGCTGTGTCCATCTTGCAAGATGCGGACCCAGCGATCAGGGTTTTGAGATAGTTTTGTTTATTTTCAATCTCCCAAGAAAAGATTGCACGATATATCTCAGATAATTAAGAGAAGAGGGGTTTTTTCCAAAAGAAAAATAATTAAGAAATTAATTTTAACTGAATACTGGCAGTACTGGCATCGTCTTTCTTTCTTTTTGTCAAGAGAATAAATGACAAATTGACTATTTTTAGTTGCCTTCTGGTGCAGAAATCCTCAGTTATGAGGATTCTAATTTACCAGCAGTGATAAAGAAAATAATATTCTTCCTCACCTGACTGGCACGAAATTGAAAATTGAAAACCAGAGCGTTCGCGTCATCAATCTGTCTTCTCTAAGTGAAACGAAGATGTATTTATTTCAGTTTATAAATGCTTCTGAAGAAGTGATTAAGAAAAAACATTTAACTGTAAAAAATTGCGATAAAACTTTTCTTAAAAACATTGTAAGATTGCTAAAAAACCACGACATTTCGACGTTTGCTAAACGTCATTATTAAGTCAAAAAAATATTTGTAAGTTGCAGTCTATATATACCAAAATAACAACGGGTGATGAAAAGCTATGCCGTAAGAAAAGAACAATAGTAATTTTTAAAAACATTTTGGCACGTATGGAGTCCTTGAAACTCAAGTTTACCGAAAACAAGCAAACACTGGTTTTCTCTCACACTTCTACAGTCACACCGATAAACGCTCTAGAGACTCTTTATTAGAGACAATGATGCACCGACTGCCTATGCCCTATCGTCTACCACAAAGGCTTTTAATGTAGAATGTGTCAAATTGCGCTCTATGTTCAGTCGTCTTAACTATCCCATGGGCCTTATTTCTTCCGCTATCAGTAATTTTCGCTTTAAAAATGCTCCGGCAGGCACTGCGGAAAGGAACACCGATGATAGAAGTACAGTAAGAATTAGTCTCCCATTCAAAGATCAAGTAGCCCCTAATGCGGTTGGGAAGCAGTTGCTCGATCTCAGCTATAAGATTCTCCCTACATTGCAGCCTGTTTTTGTGAGCAAGAAATTGGGGAAAGATCTTAAACCCAAAGAAATCAAGCTGTCAATTGTGAATCGACAATGTGTTGTTTATCGTTTCTCTTGCGATCTGTGCGATGCAGATTATGTCGGGTACACAGCCCGACACCTTCATCAACGCATTGCTGAGCACAAATATTCGGCAGTCGGTCGAAATTTCGTGGAAACTCACGGTAGCAACCACCTCTTGAAATAAAACCAATTTAGAGTTTTAAGAAAGTGCCAGAGAAAATTTGATTGTTTAGTCTTTGAAATGCTGTTCATCAAGAATCTCAAGCCTAATTTAGATATCCAGACGGACTCCATACGTGCCAAACTTTTTTTTAAAATAACTATTGTTCTTTTCTTACGGCATAGCTTTTCATCACCCGTTGTTATTTTGGTATATATAGACTGCAACTTACAAATATTTTTTTACTTAGTGATGACGTTTAGCCAACGTCGAAATGTCGTGGTTTTTTAGCAATCTTACAATATTTTTAAGAAAAGTTTTATCGCAATTTTTTACAGTTAAATGTTTTTCTTAATCACTTCTTCAGTAGCATTTATAAACTGAAATAAATACATCTTCGTTTCACTTAGAGAAGACAGATTGATGACGCGAACGCTCTGGTTTTCAATTTTCAATTTCGTGCCAGTCAGGTGAGGAAGAATATTATTTTCTTTATCACTGCTGGTAAATTAGAATCCTCATAACTGAGGGTTTCTGCACCAGAAGGCAACTAAAAATAGTCAATTTGTCATTTATTCTCTTGACAAAAAGAAAGGAAGACGATGCCAGTACTGCCAGTATTCACTTAAAATTGATTTCTTAATTATTTTTCTTTTGGAAAAAACCCCTCTTCTGTTAATTATCTGAGATATATCGTACAACCTTTTCTTGGGAGATTGAAAATAAACAAAACTATCTCAAAACCCTGATTGCCTTTGTGGTAGACGATAGGGCATAGGCAGTCGGTGCATCATTGTCTCTAATAAAGAGTCTCTAGAGCGTTTATGGGTGTGACTGTAGAAGTGTAAGAGCAAACCAGTGTTTGCTTGTTTTCGGTAAACTTGAGTTTCAAGGACTCCATACGTGCCAAAATGTTTTTAAAAATTACTATTGTTCTTTTCTTACGGCATAGCTTTTCATCACCCGTTGTTATTTTGGTATATATAGACTGCAACTTACAAATATTTTTTTGACTCGATAATGGCGTTTAGCCAACGTCGAAATGTCGTGGCTTTTTAGCAATCTTAAAATGTTTTTTAGTAATGTTTTATCGCAATTTTTTATAGTTAAATATAAATAGTTTATAACCCTTTCCGTGTCGATAAGTGTCAGAGCATGCGTAAGCTGCGAACCAATCTGCAACAATTTGCCGGGAGGGGGAAGTCATAAATGTGTTCATCAATTAACTTCTGTACTCCACAGCCACGCACCCAGACTCTCAACTCTGAAAGAAGGAAGAAGCTTAAAAGGAGCGAGAAAAGGTAATTAAACTCGTTTATTTCTCTTTCCTGGCGTATTTAACCAACTTTATTGTGACGATTAATAATGAATATATTTCCATTTTCTTTAACGCGCCTTGGAAACAGACAAACAATCAAACTTAAAATTTTTAAATATTCGTCCGCGCTTACCCACTGCCGGTGAATTTGTGTCAATTATCAGTCCAACATAATTTCTCTTTGGTTACCGGGCTTATAGCTGACAGCTGAAATTCAGTGGGACTTTTGATGTCCCTTTCGTCTGAAGAATTATCTTGCTCTTGCCGGCGGATGGGGGTGGAGTCAACCGAATCGTCGAATTACATCGATTTTAAAGGGGGTAATTTTTGATGGCGCAAGACCTACCTGATGGTGCATGACGCATGGCCATGTGTGCACAACATGATGTTTGCAGCACAGTATCATTTCAGCTGCAAAGTTCCTGACGAGTCTAGCCGCGTGGTTTCAAACTCTTCATGATTGTTTCTCCGGTACGTCCCGATTGAAATGGACCTTTTGCAACTCAAACGAAACAGTAAATATGCTAAAATAAAACTCGAATTCAAAGACAATGAACATGTAGCTCTGTCAAGCGATGCCGGAAACTGATTAGCTTTAGAGCACACGATACTTGTGATACAACCTTGAGTTGCTCTCTGCTGCGCCTTGAGAAACTCTTACGCTTCTCTCTTGCTCTCAAAAATTCCCACTGCCACCCATAACTCATGCTAAACATGAACCAAATCTCAGATAACGGGAAGAGAAATAGACTTCAATAATCGCTCAGAGTATGCTTTAGAGAAAGAACGGAAATCGTAAATCGATAACGATGTATTAATACTAGGATATTGACTCTGCGTTGTTGTTTTCGGCAAAGCTATGTTTGAATATCGCTAGTGAACACAAATTTCTTTTCTTTTCCCTTTTTAATCACAGACGATAGAGTTAAATTACCAGTTAACAGTTAAGTTAATTTTCCATAGACATCTGTTGGGTCTCTGTATATTCTAATGAGGTGTTCCTGTCATCTGTCGTACTTTTAGCTTTCCTCTTTCCCTGCAAATTGGTTCAAAGATGTATTTTTTTTAAATTTTTTTTTCCTATGCAATTTCATAATTCACTTTGTGAAATTACAAGTGAAACTATTGATGAACACACTTTGGAAAAAGATTAAACATAGTTCCTTTACGACAGAACACGTACTTGTCTGTGAAAGACTTTTACTCTTCCTGACAATGCAAGTCTTCGTTTTGTTTCCCTCCGTTTGAGAATCCTCAAAGCCTGCCGAGGGTTGGCGTACACTGGTGTTGAGCATCCGTCCTGTAGTTCTGCTGGGGGCAGCAGAATTTTGCCCCGCGAATCAACAACAGGAAACTGATATAAAAAAAAGCATCTTTACAAAAATACTTGACATTTAGATTCCCATCTTTAAGTGTTTTTTTTTCTAGGAGGATCCTTCTACGAATGCTCGTTAATAAAGGAGCGCAAATTAGTCCATACAGTGAGCAGAAAAGTGAAACATTAGCTGAACTTAAATAACACCGATTTGAAATATCCCATATGTGGAAGACGTAGACACTTTCGACTCTGAATCACTGAGCAGGCCGGGCTTATTTGCGCAGACTCCCATGGAACGTTAGTAAGCTTAACGTTTACAGAAAATTGCCGCCACCTTTATGGTGCAAAGTTGGTCAAATATGAGGTACTAAAGAAATTATAACCTACGGTTTTTTTAAATGCAATATTTTTAATTTATCAACATTTACCATCGTTGAAATGAAACCGTCTCCCTCAAACAGCATGAGGGTTGAAATTCCCGATATATAGATGGTGACAAATCTCTCTCTTTCTAAAGGGTGGTAAGTTTCTAAAGAAACTGTGGTGCTGCGTCGGTGGGAGAGTATAACAGGTAATTCAGTGTTAACAACTAAGTTGAGAACGTAAATTGACCACCGTAAAGAGTTTAAAGGCTGACGTTTCGGGCGTTAGCTCTTCCTCAAAGCGATTCTTTCTAACCTGATTGTGCTCTACTGGTTAACTCTACCTTTGTTTCCAAAGTTTGCACTTGGATTTCAGTTTTCATCGAATTTGCTCTCTTGACATTAGACTCTGAAAAATACACAAACCGAATTTGATTTTCGGTTCGCATCAACGAATTTCAGATTTTTCAAAGCTTTACAAAGGGCAGCTTGAGGTACAGTGCAAATAATACTAAATAATAAAATAAAAAACAATGGTCCGAACTGAGGAAACAACAAATGATTTCACGCATCAGACAAACCTTTGTTTTCCATGCTGATAAGGTGATTAATATATTATACAACCATTGTGTCATAGAGGGTGAGCGCACACTTGAAATCTCAAGCCCCGCGGCTGAAAAAATTGAAAACACAATTTTATTTCCACGGTTTGCCCACCGTTCTCTCTAATCCGGATAAATTGTTTACTTTACCGGAAAACGCTGGTTTGGTGTTTTTGTGCGAACGGAGATACTGAGAACGGAGCTATTTCAAAGCTGGAGTGAAATAAGTGGTAAGGTAAGAACTCTTACGCTTTTTGAACAACTTGATATTTCTTTGTAACAGCTCTATAATTTCATAAATGAAGTTCTGCATCGATTGTTGGAATAGCTAGTTTTTGCCGCGGAATCCACCTCAAATCTTAACAAACAATTCTTAACATAAAAAGACACATCATGTTATTTTCTCGGTAAGCATATTTTATCGTGACTGGTAAATGTTATACGAAAATCTACACGATGGCAGCACATGAGAAAGACTTGGAAATCACCTTTGCACACAGGTTGCAGACGTTAAAATTGTCAATCTTCCTGGTTATTACTTTGGCAACAACGCAAGAAACACTAATATTCGCAACAAAAGTTAGGGAAAAAAAATCTACCCTCAATCTATCCTTGGGCGTTTTCCTATAAAATCAAACAACGCCTCTTTCAGTATTACTCAGTTTTATCAATTTGCTCATACATCATCCATTACCATCTGATGCTTAACGTTGCACCAATATATTCCATTTTGCCATGCGTATGTTCAGTTAAAGGTTATGGATGACGGCAAAATGCGACAAGAACATAGTTCGGCTCCTGAGCTAATGATGTTCTAACCACTTTAGAGTCTTCCATGTTCTTTTTCTACTACAGTGTATGGGCCACACTCATAGATTAGATAATAATATTCCACTACACAAGTTCCCTTATGAACCTGAACACTTCAAAATATTAAACACGTCTTGACAGTTTTTTTTAATAAGTGCATTATTAAGGGCTGCTTGTGGGAGGCACCACTGACACAGGGACAGGAGAATGATGAAGACAATAGTCACTAACACTTCCTAACAGCGTCCGCCGCACGATGCCCAATCCTCGACTTCCCATCACTATGTGGCTTGCATTTTCTTTATTGGCTGTATGACAAATAACCTCTCCAGCTTTGCCAATTTCTGAAATCAGCTTGAAGTTATACTACAAACAGAGAGCAAACTATGATTAGGAAACAAACAAATAAAGCTAGGGCATAAGTATAAAAGTATAAATATTTCTTAAAGTATGAGAAAAAGAGTCTATGACTTTAGTTGAAGGATTTGATGAGGAGTTGATCACAGACACATTTAACTGAATGAAATATTAGCCAGGGATACTTCACTGCCCAAAGAGACTTACTCTACCCCCCCCCCCCTCCCTTAAAAGAATCAAATGACAATAGTCCTACTCCTTGCCCCATCACTGAGAGTTTCTTTCTGGGACTAAGGGTGTTAATTTTTGCAGCATTTTCAGTTAAATATGAGATTTCTTTCCACAGCAACGTATTTCTGAATATTAAGAACAATCCAGTAAATCAGCAAGAATTAGAACCTGTCAAATTTTAAAGCTAAATGAAAAATTCTGTTAATGAAACATTCAGGTTCTGTTGTTACTGCTTGCTTGTAAATCCTTTCTGTACCCTTTTTTAAGGGTAGAGTTTCTTTCTATACCAACAATGAAAAAAAAAAAAAAAAAAAAAAAGGAAAGACATATGAAAATTGAAAACAGCAACTTACAAGTTATTTGGAAACTCAACTATCAAGAAGTACTTGCTGTAGTCAATTTGTAAGGAATTGATGGCAGACTTATGGATAGCCCTCTCAAAGCCTCTGTAACTGTTATTTGAATACATGTGGAGCAATATCAGCAATCTGAAGTGTTTGTAAAGATTGTTTCATATCACCTTCCTGTTTCTGCATGTATTGGCAAATGATTCCAAAATCTCTGTTGTCTCATTTTGACTTTTCCCAAGCCATGACATGTAATTGTTTCGAAATGCCATCCCATCTGCAGTTAAAGGGTGTATATAGTAATCATGAATCACATAAAAAGATATATCTAGGAGACTATGAATATAGAATACATTAGTTTTTTCTATTTGTGCTAATGTCATCAAGACATTGCCTCACATGTAAAAGAGATGGATTTTAAACTTACGAGGATGCATAACAACAGGTCTTTTCTCCATTTCAATAGCATGTGTAAAAACAAGTTTGTCACCAGGCTTGTGCAAATTGTCACAGTACCCTAAAACAAATTGGGTTGAATTTAGGATTAAATTAATAAATTAATGATAAAATTGTTAAAAAAAGCTATTTTAGTGAGATCACAAAATTCTTAATTAAATCAACTTCATATACATGGTTACATAGGTGCTGAAAAACAATAATCAAAAACATATTTCATGCCACTCTAAGTGCAAAAAAAATGTAGACTTAAGTATTTAAGAGAAAAAAACTAGAAGAACCTCAACCTTAAATATGTCATCCATATTCTTGTTTGAAGACTACTCTCCTTAAAGAACCCTATTGAGGACCATTTTCTCCACCATATCTTTTGGAATGGAGATTTTTGCCCTTAGGTAAGGAAAACACAGTAATCAAATCCTCTCCACGAAAAACCAACATATTCTCATCAAAGTGGCCATAAATGTTAAACTTCTATATTCAACATTAACTGAGAGGGTTAAAACTGTCTCACCTTTTGTTGACATTCATAAACATTTAACGATACCCTCATTTTTTCCGACTCCTACATTTTTTCTGGCGTTTTTCAGAAAGTTATGATGGGAAACGTCGTCCCACTAACTAACGAAAGGTCTTCTAAAACTTGTCAAAAAGGCGCGGGCCCAGTATCCCGTGACCAAGAAAAACATGCCCCTTTGGCCATCTTCAACCTTTGACCACAAAAATTGAAATTCGCGGTAAATCTATAACAAGCAAGTACAAATAATTTCTTTTCAACTCACAATCGAAAGCTTTTTTGCAGTGCTCACTTCCGTCCACCGCAATAACTACTGTGTTCTGTTCAGCCTCCGACATGTTTACAAGTAGTGCAAAGATGGCGGCAGTCCGGTGAATTAACCGGGTAGTACTGGAACAAAGTTTAGTTCCCAGGTCTCGACTAAATTTGGCTAGTCCGCTTAACATAGGGAGTGCCCAGTACACTTTCAAAGGTTTAAAAACCGTTTATTTCCCGCTAAAAATGCTTGTTCACCTGACTGGGGAGGAAATCAGATCCACACATAAGACCATTTCGAAAACCAGAATCAATTAGGCAGTATTGGGTGCTACGACACCATGCATGCAAGATGAAATGCGACTTATCCTGAAACGTTACCCAGCATGCAGGGGACGGGCTTTATATGATGCATTTATTTCTGAAAAAGTCAAAAATGCTTATTGTACCATGGTAGTGTTTTTGCAAACTTTTCTTCGCTTGGTTTTCCTTTAAAAACCATTCCAACGTTAGATGCTTGAAATTTTTTTATTCGTGATCTTCTTATCATTCACAAGTATATAATTTAGTTTACATATTTACACACCACCAGAAAAATAATTTCCCTAACGTTTTTATACCGTCTTTAAAATGAGAGCCACATAGAAACCTACAGTCCACGGTCTTTAAATATGACAACAATATCTTTACACCTTATTTGAGATTATTTTCCGTCTACGGACAGCAATTCCTGTGGATTTTGAAACGTGAAGACAACAAGTAGAGAGAAGTGACCGCATTTTGAGCTACCTAAAAGTGAATCCCGAACAAAGAAAGAAATCGCATCGCGGAATGGAAAAAAATGGAAAATGACGAGGTTAAAAAGTTGACAACTCGGCAAAAAATCATAAAGAACAAGAAATGAAAAGTAAACTCGAAAGCCGGTGCTTTTTCTAAACGCTTCCCTTGAAGTAACAAAATTTTCATCTCAAGTGAGTGAGGATTCCTTAAACGGGCGGAAATTGACTTCACGCCACCGATTATCAATGCGCTTTACAATGAAGTTTACTAAGCAAACCAATCGTGGTCTGAGACCAAACAGAAAGAAATAAGAAATATAAAGAACACAAGAGAAATACACTGGGTAATTTATTTCACCCTGGAAGAGGAAATCTTCACAAAAACTAGAACAGTAAACAATAAAAAAGAGTCAACTTGATTGACTGCATTGGTTAAAAACACCTCCTTAACTTGAAATTACATCGAAATTGTTTTACATCTTCTATCATTCATCAATTTATGTAGATTTATTAAAAATATCCGTTATCCTCTCAATCCCCATTGAGACACTTTTCTTTGGGCCCAGCTCATGGCAATCATAGATGTTCCGTTGGACATAAAACTCCTTATGGAGCCAGGCACGATACCACGATACAGCCCGAAGAATCCGCCCTTTTCTTTTATCACCAGTCTCATACGAGCCACAACTGGAAGGTCCCTTCAAATAAAACACACATAGTGAACCTATTACAACTGCAAACAGAAGAAACACCCTATAAAATTCAAATTTATTTGAAAGAAATGAATTGCCCCGAGATAGCGAGCTGGTTTTTGCTGGAGATTCGGTGATACATCACATGACTTAGCGTGCCTTCCGAGTTTTCCATTCATTGTTTTAGTTTGTACTTTACTCTGAGTAATCTCCTTTTTTTTCTTCTTCTTTTTCTTCTCTTTTTTCTTCCAGACCTCCTTAAGTTTTAAATGTCACATCGTTTGTGACTGTGACTGGGCTTTAGAGAGTTTCGGTGACCTTTTTACCTATTATTGTTCGTGAGTTACATCGACATTGTTAATACCGGCCAAACAAGCAAACAAGAAGTTATGGGAATTAATATTTCCTATTGATCATGGGCACAGAATTAGAAACTTGTCGATTAAACGAAAAAACTCCTTTGTACATACTTGCCGTAGTTTCCTTGTACTTGAGACTTCATGTTCTCCAATGGCCACACAACCCACCAAGCAAAACCACCAAAAGTCAAGGTTAAATGAACGGTTGGAACAAAAAACACCCCACGCCCTTTTTCAACATGACTAACTCACTTACAAGCGTTCTCAGAATTGTTTTTTTAATTCTTATGAAAAATCAATGTCTACATGTAAAAGCTTTGAAGAAAACATCCCAGTGTAAGAAGTTTTAGTTTCAGTTAACTGTTTTTGTCTTCCATTCATACGGACACAAAAATCACTGAAACTGAAACCTATACGGCAAAGCAACATGGATGCTATAGGAAGATCAACAAAGGATACGTTGCAGCTAAACCTGATGATAGAAATGGTCCTAGGATTGGTCTTTTAAAAAGTTCAGGAAAGTGTCGTCTTCCAGAATCCAAAAGTATAAAGTAAGTACACATCAGTCCCATTGTACGACACCATGTTACACCAAATCCCTAAGGCAAAGATAATTGAATTTAGAGATCCTAAGATCTTAAAGCTAATTCTCCAAACTATAAATGATATATTTCCTGAGAATGTAAAGTTTGTCCCAGCAACATTGTAGGCTTGATCACTTTCTCAATTCTCACAACTATCACAATCAGCCAAAATTGGAAGGAGATTAACCAATTGATCAAGTGGTTAAAATATAACAAGGGAGTTAAGTATTATTAACTGAGTTGATAACGTAAATCAGGGCGTGAAATTGCGCCTAATACAGGCGCCAATGCGACTAAATTTTTCACTTTGGCGACCAAATCCTGAAAGTTAGTCGCCAAATTGGCGACTAGAACGTTTCATCATAACCTTACCAAGAGATATAGTGAATTAAAAAGATTTGCAAAGATAAATCCGCGGCAAACTTCCTCGTTAAGTTTGTTTCCAAAACGTGGCACATGCATCTCGATCGATAACTAGACGCCATCTTGGATTTAGATGAGCCTGAATGTTGTATATCATCCATCCTAGTGTCCACTTTGTAGCACGTTAAAGATCTTTTCCCTAACTTAATTTTGGAGGGTCTATCTAGAACGCTGACAGCGTAAAGAAAGATTTTGTTTGTTTTTGAAAATGGCGACCAACTTTTTTTGAATTGGCTACCACTTTGAAGAATTTAGGAGCCAAGTGGCTATCAGAAAAAGAAGTTAATTTCACGCCCTGTAAATTAGCCACCGTGAAGAGTTTTAAATCTCTAAACTTAAAAAGTTTTCATTAACTTTAAACTCTAATTTTAACTCTAAACTTTAGAAGTTTTAAAACTCTCTATGGTGGCCAATTTATGTCATCAACTCAATTGATAATACGTAAACCAACCAATTAATTGATCAAACGGAGAGAGAACAAGTCAACCCTTTAAACCCCAAGAGTAGCATCTAATTTCTCCCAACAATATCACCCTGAATCACATGTTAAGGTCATGAGAATAAAGGAAATGATCACGAATGAAAGAAGCTTTTGATTGGTAAACAAATTCTCCTTAATATACAGAAACTTTGGCTTTTGATGGTAGATTTCAGTCCATCATCAAACTTGTTGTCTACTTCATGTTAACATCTACAAGTATAAAAAAAAACTAAACCATTCAACCTTACCCTGTAGAGTCCTCTGAACTGCCATGTCTGACCAGTTTGTCTCCGCACCTAAAGTGTTAATTAACATGAATTGTAACTTATTATTCTTGACTGCGAATATTTAAAAAAAATAATGTAACCAAAGAATAACTAATTTGTGAGTGTTGTAGCTGTGTTGTGGACCAATCATTACCTTTGCCAGTTCCAGGGGAGTCTCAATTATGGCTCTTGTTGTTGAGGCTGCTGCTCCTGCAATCAACACTCTTCTGCAATATTCAAAGCCAAAAATTTTCTTCTTTTTGTAGTCAGAGTTTATCCCAGTTTCTGTAGCCTTAGGCATTATTTGAAACTCTTCCTGGAAAGGATGCTGGTTGACCTCTGGTACTTCCCAGCAATTTATCAAGTTTCCAAAACAGTCATTTGGCTGGGCCTACCCCTATTTAATGTTGTCCTGAGTGTAGAGTGGCAAGTCTCTAGATCTCCACCACAGCTAGTACTAAAAAAATTATCCAACTGAACTAAAAACCTGGACCACCCAATTTGGAGTTCACCATCCCATCCATTAAATGTAGTTTTAAAGCATGTACATCTAGAAACTAGCGGCCTGTAGCTTAGTGAAAAAATTGACAATCTACTCACATTTGTAATCCACCAGTGAAGGGGATTTCTCTTCTTCCAAACCCATTGAAATATGTGTAGCTTTGAGGAAAAGTGAAAAAGTAACAATTAACTTAGAAGTGAAACCCTAACCCTAAGCATATGAAATGAAAGTTGAAAATAAAGTAACTCAACCTTCAAAAATCATTTAAAATGCCATGATGTACTCACAGGGCTTCAAAAACAGCAAACTGACTTGATCTATAAATTCCAGATCCCCAAAGAGGTGGAATACATCCTCTGAAAGTTTTTAAAACAACCAGTGGGTTATTGGCAGTTTCTCTCTTCAACACATGCTGGACCAATAAGTTAGCAGTTTGAAAAAACTGCTACTTCAAACAACAACAGAGATTATGCTGGATGTGGTACAGGGAAAAAGGAAAAGCCAACTATTAGCAACTATTAGAGTAGCACACCATGTAAACTGCGTCTCCATCACTGGATACTCAAATAACATACCAATCCCTTTTGAACAAATGACCATAATGATTAATAGCTTTAAACTAAATTCTCAAAATAATTGCTGATGGGATATAGTTTTTGTATCCTGCACAAGAAAAATGGCCATGAATATGGAAGTAATCTTTGTAGTTAATTGGACACTAATTAAGCAGTGGTGAAAATAACGCCTGAAAAAGGTTCAGGGATTCCATGCATGCCTGAATTTTTTCAGGCATTATTTTCAGTACTGCTTGAGTAGTGTCCACAACTGCAAAGATTGCTTCCATATTCATTTATTTATCTGCAGTTCACATATATGATTTCCAAATATTTACAGTCAAGAAATTTTAGCCATGTAGGGGCAAATTTTCTTGCTTACAAACCAGGACACTGACATGAGCTATGCTTTTATTGAAGGGAGCTAACTATTTCTGCTTTTGTTTATCTAGAACTGGCCATCAAATGATCCATGGTACACTTTCAATTGATCAATAACAACACAAGAAAGGATTTGTACATAATATACCTATAGAGCCCTCTGATTCCCTGTGTCTTGACTGTCTTTGCAAATGATCTGAACATTCCTTCTGTTTCGAATCCACGTTGTGCTTGCATCTTTGTCTTGATTGTATCAAATGGATGCCCCACTGCCACACTTGTAGTTCCATAGAGGACGCCAACTAATTAAAAATTTTTTTTTTTCAATACATTTTTCAAAATAATGTAACAATGTCATAATCATCACAGGAAACTTAAAAATGTTTAACCATTTTTTTGACATCTATCCGTCAAAATGATTGTTTAAACTAAAACTATATAGGTTAATTAGCTGATCAGGACAGCACAATTCCAGCTTATCGAGGTCACTCCTGTTACGAGCTGTAGTTGAAAGATCGAAGGACATAATCTGATCGGTTCCGCAGTAGTTCTTTGATGTTAAGGAACATTTCAACTGAATTTTCCTGTGTACATTAATATAAGTCGGCCCTTTCAAAATGAGAGGCACTCTTTAGATAAGAGTGTGTACGTAAGATTTTATTTGTATACTCTTGTTGAGTGATCATCGGGAATTTCTTTGAATTTTACGCGCGCGCTAAACCCACCGTAAAAAATTACTTTAACCCGATGGTCATAACTCTAGTTATCGACGAAGACTATCGTAAAATTTTAAGGATAGAAAATTAACACATGCAGATTTAATTTACTACACACGTGCAACACAAGCTCGTTTTAACGATCATATTCCTGGATCAGTTTCATCACTTACCACCAAGACCTATCAAACCCTCCTGTATCCAGTTGATTCTCTTCTCATTGTGAGTCATACCCTCTTAAATTTTATCAGCGTGAATTGTGCGCTCCTTTTGTAATCCACAATTAACTCTGCACTTGTTTTGATCTGGGAAGTCTTTGGTTACTTTATGTATGCTAACATAAGAAGTCGACTTGCAGCAACTGGGAGCTAAGGCCAAGTACACACGGTATAGGAGGCAACGTAATTTCTCGTGTAATTTAATTATTTGGAGTTCACAAGCCGGAGTAAATTTTCAAAGACAACAAAATGGCACGAGCCCATAAATTGGGCAAGTGCAATTTGCAGCCTTTGAAAAATTTACAAATCCTCATTAACACCAAATTGCAGGAGAAATCATGTTGTTACTTGCACATTTACGTGAAAAACGCATCACTGAAAGTCAAGACGGACGAAATTTTGGCAGCGCGTGCTATTTGTAATTTGCACATGAGCTACAACTTTGAACCCGTATTACATGAATATGCACTCGTTTTCGGCCAATCACGCGCGCGTAATTTTTTTTCATGTATACCGTTAAATTCCGGTTATAAGCCCCCCGCTTATAAGCCCCCCCGCTTATAAGCCCCCCTGGTTATAGACTCATCTACCGGTACTTGGAAACAAAAATATTCATCCGGTTATGGGCCCCCCCCCCCCGGATATTAGCCCCCTCTAATTTTCCTTGTTTTCTTAATATATATTAGTACTTTTGCAGAACCCTGTACTACTTCGAACACAAAATTTGTAGTTGTATACTGAAGGCAAACTGACTGCATCAGACAGGTGAGTTCTTCTGACCAAGTGGGTGGGTTAAGCGTGGCAGGAAGTGACTTAGAACAAAGATGTCATCGTAAGAAGCTTCAAGAAATGCGGAATTTCTTTGGAACTTAATTGATCGGAAAATAATGAAATTAACATCGAAGGGATTTCCGACTACAAGATGCCTTCACTTGATGAAGTCCTTGAAGATGATGTAGAGTTTCATCTCGAGAGTAATGACTCAGACAATGACGTTTATGATGATGATGGCGCCGAGTTCGAAGCATAAAGCCAGATCACTCGGTAAACTAAGATGACGTCAAATTAACTGAGAGAATTAAGTGCAGGAAGCCTCGCCGCCGTGAACTGGACATTAGAATTTTTAACTTCCGGTTTGTTGCGTTCCTATTACGTTCACGTTGTTAAGTTTTGATTTTGTTCCAAAAATTTAAATGCCTTCGATATACCATGAGGCTTGCGAGTTTAGTTAAAAATTAGTATATTAAAAAGGTATTTTCATCAACACTGCCGTGGCTCATTTCGAAACGTTTTTTTTAAATATATAATATATATATACTTAGAGATTTTACGCCGTTAGTTAACGGCCGTGATATTGTAGGGAGAAATTAGATGCTAGTCACTCTTAAGGGTTAAGACCTCATACTTTCGCGCAGGCGAAGAAATGCTTATGTTCTTTGTCCGCAAAGGCAGAAGGAATTCGAAATCCTAAAGTCAGTGTTATATCATGGCGCAAAAGATCTTTTACATCCATTTCAGTGGTACGTCCTGATATAAAATTAACCGTTTTAGTGGCAGGGGAAGAACAAAGGTTAATTACCTTCGATTTCATTTGAATGTCACGTAGAACACATTCTTGGATGTGTCGGAGTCTTTGGTACCATGCATCGACGTGTTTCAGTGTGTAACCTTTGAAAGGGTTTTGCGCAAAGATTTCCGAGTAAATTTTGCGGGCAAATTCATTTTTTTTCCTCCCTTAAGCGGTTCTTAGACTCTCCTTATCTAATGCCGTTTAATCCTGCTGAACTCAATATCAAAATTCTACCGCTCGATCTTTTTTAGACTAGAAATCCAAAGTGTTCAGAGATGTGACTCAACTGAGTCTCCAGCAAGTTCATTAATCCTTTCAAAATCCACCACTGGTAAGCACTGTCCATGAGGAAGTTGCACATTAATCATCATGTTGAATGGAACACCGGACTCAAGGCACAATCGATTAAAATTTGTTCCCTTTGCATTTAACTGCGCTAGTGTCTCTGATTGATTAAAAAGTGAAATTTGTCCTGTTGTACTTTTTGTTAATTCTTCCCTGACTCTCTTTTTCAAAGATGGATAAAGATCATCATGTGGAAATACAACCTGAAATGGTAAAATAATCCGTTTGAAAGTGATCAAGTTTATTTTTATCTAGTTAAATTACTGTGCATCACCAGCGAGAAAGTAAAATTTGGCTCCAGACAGGAATGATGCTCAAAATGTCAGCTTTTTAATCAAACTTATCACCTTAAGTAGTTGATGAACAACGGAAAAGGTAATTCAAATGAACTTTGACTTAGAGTGGGGTTTTAGACAATCAACAAACTTTGAAATTTTGGTACAAGTGGGTTGCTTGAAGTTTTTCAGCATTAGCTATGAGTGTTCATGATACTGTTTCCAAAAAACAAACCTGGGACAGTATGCATGAACAAAGTGATGCAGATCCACCTGAACAAACTTCGTTTTGAAACGATGCACATTTTTTTACACATATTCCCAAACGAATCCAACTATACATTTGAGTGGATAGACACATTTAAAAAGTGCAATGCGCAAATCTTCAGGCTATTAAACCTCATACTTGGAGCTGGTTTAATGTGGGTACCACCTGGCACTCAAAAATATGATTTTCTTTAGTTTAATTAAAAAGGAAAAAAGGAAAACAGATTTCCCTTACCAGAGTGCCGTCAACACACTGTGTTACAATAGTAAGCCATTGTTCACATCCATCTGAAGCACGGTTTTGCTGAAAAGATTGAAAGTCCTCCCACTTTGGAAATCTGCATAAAGTCATTTTGTGTTTGGTTTGAGTTATTTGCTGATGGTCATGAAGTTGATGATGGGGTCAATTTAAAAGGCCACTGAAAGATCAATATTTTTTCTGACAAACTACGCTTACCGACAAAACCTTAACAGCTCATAAACTTGAGGGAATCCAATCTTAATCTTGCGTGCCATAAACTTTGCAGCAGCTTCAGCTGGAATCATCCACTGTTAAAAAAATATATATTGTTTGCTAAAAACATTAAGAAAAATAACAACATCATGTCAGCATTTTATCTTGAGCTTTCAATGGTAATGTAAAGAGATAAGGCACCTTAAACACCACATTTTCAGTGCATCATCTCTGAGCATTTATTTTGCTTGCAGATTTTGACCAATAAGCATCCTGGTGGGTGTATCCTATGCAAGACTTAATCATATCATCATCATTGCCTCTTAATTATTATCAGTCTTTTATCTTTATTCAATTTTTTTCTTTGTTCTGCTTTTTCGATCACCCTGAGTCAGAGTAGTATTGTGGTTTCACAGTTGTATGTGAAGACAACACACTATGATCCTTTTACAAGGTCAAGAGTTCTTATAAAAACAGAAAATTTCAAGACGTTTAAGTAAGGAGACAATTCAATCATATCAATTTGTGCGTGGAAAGGTTGGCAGAAAGGTCTCACATGTAAATCACCTTTGAGTGAGTCATCTCCTTGTCATCATGGAGTGCTAATGGTTCCTCATCAAGAAAGGCAATATAGAACATTGTGTCATATCGTCGAGGTAAATGAGCAGGTGTCAGCCAGTTTGACCACTCACTCAGGGCCCACACATCAGGAACACATTTAAATTTCCTGATGGGATTAATAGATAAAAGAGTGATAATTTAGGAAAAAAGAGAACCTAAACATTTTAAGGAGAAGAGAGATAGAGATAAGAGAACTTAAAGAAATTAAGCAGAGAGAGAGACAAATGGGAAAATCTTGGAAGGGGAAAAACTTCCAACAGTGGTCCTAAGCATGAAACCAGTTCAAACTTGGAGGAATTTACCCATTTAAATCTCGCCAGAAATTTACAAGAAATTTTAATTTGAAACATTTGTGCAGTTTCATTTCTTCACAACCCTCACCTGCACATAGTGAAAAACACGGAGGCATCTGCATGCACTTCTTTCCTCCAATTCTGAACGTTATCTATATCAAGATTTTCGTATTGTTTATCAGAAGAGAAGCTCTTTAATAAAAGAACGCCAGACTCTTCAAATGTCTCTCGGATGGCACAAATTCTTAACGCGATATCACTTGGTAAACCTGTAGGTCCAGATGTCTTCACCACAGGTGGGCGTGGTCCTTGAATATCAACAAGGGATGTGAAGTTTGTGCCAAACTTAGTGAAGGACTCTTTAAATAGTTCCATCCAGTCATTAGAAAAGTCAGCTTTGTCGATTATACCACCAGGGAAAACATACATACTTGGCTTTAGATGAAGGAGAAGAAAAAATGAGTTTAGAGAAGCATAAATTCAGCTTATAGTAGATACAACTGAGACAAAAATTAGCACGAGTCACAGGGGCTACGGGGGTTATACCCTGTCAAGTTTACCATAAATGCACTTTTAGCGGCTCTTTCCAGTAACAAGACCCTCCAGTCAAAGGCGCTCTTAAGTTGGCTGTTTCTAGCAGCTAAAATTAATGTGGCCGAATTTCGTATTAAAGGCCTAGCTGCACTCATTTTGTTTGTACGTTCCTCTAATCGTCACCTGTTACTACGACCTCTTCGGCGGACATATTGAATTTGTTGACCAGGCTACTAAGCTGTCGATCCAGGTTCGCTCTTCCAATAACATGGCGGCCTTCTAGAATGAGTATGGCACCCTCGAACGCTCGTTGCAAGAGAATATTTTTACGAGATTTGCCTCTGAATTTTAAATCAATATGAGTGTGAAATACGTAAGAAAAATGGCTCTATTGAGAGCTAGGATTTTTGGTGAATTGACTCGTCAAGTAACTCCAAAGTAAGTTAAGTTTGTCCCAACATACTTTTGCATCGTTGGCATTTGAAAGAGGCTGAAATACAACCGTTGCTTTTTTTCTGTTTAGATCCTACAAAATTGTGGAACATTTTGCCCAGAAACCCTTGGCAGATAGCCTTACTACTTATTATCCCCCTATAAAGAAGTTCCAAAGTCTCCTTTTTAGACTCAGACATTATGGATTTTATAGCGATCAGTATCTGGTAAGTTTAAAATCAAGATCTACCCTTCCTTGTGAAGATTATTTACAGCACCATGAATAGTGAACTTCAATGGAAAATGTTCTAAATATTTGTCATTATTGAGGCCGATGGAGGGAGATAGTTGAGGTGGTGCTAAAATCCTACAAGAGAAATTCCCTTTTGTCTGATCAAAAAGCCAGCTAGATTTGAAGATCGTGTTTATTGATATTTTGCTAGAATTTCCAAGAAGAAATGGCAGCAAAACGGAAAGCAAGAGGAAAAGGTCCTCCTAAAAAGGGTGAGTAGTACTTCTAGAGGATTCAAAAAGTAAATGCATCAAGTTTCTCTTGACACCTCTCACTTTGTATTTATGTTATGTAAGTTATGACCATCAACCGAAATGCGTTTTGGCTTCAACTCAATTTTATACATATTATCATAACCAGCACTTTTTTTTGTCATTGCTTTTGATGTTTGCAGGTGAAGGCAAAAGGGCAAAAAAGAAGAGATAACGAAACCCTTCGAGTTCTTATACAAGTGCTGAATGCAAATCTATCAGTGCTTATGACTAAGTGGGATTTGATCTGCCTGGGATACCCTCCATTGTCTGGAAATATCCCTGAAGTCATGATATTTAGTCATCAACCATGATCAGCATGAAGGATGTTTAACTAAAGTGGTTTTTTCTTTTCTCTTTTAAAAAGCTGTATTGTAATAGGGAAATAAAAACTTGTTACTTTAGAGTGAAATGTCTTATGTTTTATGAGTGTGCTTCCAGTTGCTGTTGTTGGTTTTTTGTTTATTTATGTGAATGTTGGTTTATGGCAAGCTTGCTACTGTATTTATTAAAAGTGAACATTGACAAGCCTTGAGAAAAAAAATAAACCACTGCCCTTCCCTGTTGGAATGATGTATATCAGAATGGTCCTGAAAAAAAAAAACTATCCAAAAATTGATCTCTATCGTCCTTTGTTTGATTATTATTAATTATTATTATTATTGTAATTTTAACTTCGGATGGTGACTTATCTCCCTTCCCCTCCCTAGACAGGATTGTCTCAGTCTACCGCTGCCCATCGATGCTTGTTAGCGATCCCTTAGATACAAAGTGGTCATTTTGGTAGGTAAAATGGATTGATAAGTTGTATTCTGGCATAGAACAGTACTGGATCGTGAAGATCAAGAAATTTGTATTTTAATGATATTTGAAAAACCCGCGCAGCGCATTGGATAGTTGATGCTCACTTGACACTCCGCGGATGAATATTTCATTTTGTTGACAACTACTTGGCGTTGTTTCGCCGCGATCTTCAGCTGTTTAGCTAGAAGATTTTGAAGACAACTTCTCTCTCATACAAGTACATGACAGCAAATCGATGACATCTGTGTCGAAAAGAGATAACCAACCGCTTGATTCTTGACAGCCCCTTGGCAACGTGCTCTGTTTCGGCGTGGCTTTCCATGAAAACTCTGGAAAGTATGGATTCTACTCCAAAGTCATCTAAAGGTCGCAAGCTACCATCTCCTAATGGACAAAACCCAAAATTGACCGTGAATAGTGGAAGAAGTTACACAAGGCATGACAAACAAGAGGAAGCGGTGGGTGAGATGGACGTGCTTAGTGCATATGTACCAGGTGAGGGGCTCTTTTATGCACCATGTAGTAAAAGATTTGTATTTACTTTACATCTCAACTTGTGTGTTTTTACTTATTATCCACCAGTTTATAAGTAATCACGAGAAGTGTTCACTATCATACTGTGTATTATTTTGCTATGAAGTCTTCGGCTGCGCATGGAATAAGCACAGCGGCGAATAATATTTTCCTGTGATATAATTATCCTACATTTATATTTTGAGTTAAGTTATTATTTAAGTGAAGTTAAGGGATTTATCTTAGTGAGAATGTCGTAGAAGATAAATCATCAAGAGTCGATTAAACTGGGTTAAGGGGTCGCCTAGATATTGAAAATTCCTTTTTAAAACTACCAATCCATTTTTTCTTAGCTTGCTAATTACTGCTGTTGATTTTTAACGTGGCTTCTGAGAAAAAATGACACTTAATTAATTACATTGTTACTATGCTCCTCTAGGCATGTATTGAAAGTATAAAAAAATCAATGGCGAAAAATTAGAATAGTACATGGGAAATGGGAATGGAAAGAAATAAAACCTGCACAGACACAAACAGTGCTTAATACTTTAGCAGACATTTCAATAAATGCTGGTTGCCGGCAGTTTATTGTCACTTATGAGACCTCTAATCACGGTTTGTTTTGGCTTGTAAGCAGGATCTTGTGTTAGGGTTTTTCCCTGCACAGCTGCCCACTATTTCACCAATGGCAGCCCTGTATGAAAAAAGTTATTGAAACCCCTGGCTTAAGCAGTATCTCTAGGAGAGCCAATCTTTAAGAGGTGTTGTCAAATTTATGCCCCTTCTGAAGAAATAATTGAGCATCTAAAAATCCAATTAGACTTAACTTTTTGAAGCCAGTTGACTTTCCCTACAGATTGTGTGATTTATTTCTTGTATAGGTTGTTGGTTGGCTGGTTTAATTGACTGATTGATCATGTGTTTTTGCAGACTGATTTCCCAGTTTGTATTTTTATTTATTGTTGGACAGGATAAGGGCTAACAACTGCACTTATCCTTTATTTTTAGTGGGTCAGTATGAAGGAATAAAAATGTATTTTTATCACTTCTATTTCAGATCCTGAGGAGCCTCCAACCAGGGATGTGACGAGCCAATCCAAATCTGGTGTGGCTTATTTAACAGAGAACCTGATCAAGAGATTAACAAAAGAGGAGAATATTTCCCAAGTAACATCTTTACATGTAACATTAGGAAAGGACCTAAACAAGAAAATTAAGGTACATATCTGGAAAAATCATATGTAAAAAAATCAGCATACTAGAGCACTTTCAATCTTCTTAACATCCTTTCTTCCTTTTGATATGCTTAAATCCCTTACACCCTAACATCAGTATCTATATTCTCCATACTGTTCTCTATACATTTTCTAAGGTGCTGACAGGGAGAATTTGTTAAGTAATCAAGAGCTTCTTTTTCTGCATGGTGTTAATTTCCTTTGTTTCCATGACCTTAATGTGTATTTTGTAAGGAAAAACTAGATGCCAGTCACCCTTAGAGGTTGAAGGGTTTAGATATTCTGAGTGTCTCAGTGTACGTGTAATTGTGTTAACATGTGCTTGTGGTAGTACAGTGTCTCTTGAATTAAAGATCTTCTAAATTAGGTCCTAGCTGATAGAATATCACAAAGATCCCAAAAGACACATGAGTGTTTATGCAGTTTTTTTCCCAGAGATAACCTAATGCAGAACTGTAATTGAAATAGTGACTTGACAGAATACAACAAAAATAATAAAAAGTATGAAATAATTAGCTGTATACCTTTTTGTTTCTATTCAGTACATTGAAAACTTGGAAAGTCTTAGGAAACTTATTTATTTGAACCTGAACAACCACATGATTGAGAAGATAGAAAAGCTGGATCATTTAACACCGCTCAGAGAACTTCACTTGGCCAACAACCGTATTTCAAAGATGGAAGGTGTTGACTGTCTGGTACATCTGACTGTTTTGAATCTAAATGGGAACTTGATTGAAACTTTACCAGCTCCTGTTTTCAAGAAGCTTAGAGAACTACAGGCTTTTCACATTGCAAATAACAGACTTGCAAGTGTAAGTAGTATTGGACCCTTCATTAACTTGATGTTGAGACTATATGTATTTCTCCTTAATTGTGGGAAATAGTAGTAAATGCTTTTGGAAAGTGCTCAATACACACGAGTGTAGAGCGAAGTACAGTTCAAAATGACTAAAATGAAACACATGATTCCCTGTTACTCTGAGTTTCGTGCTTATGCACTTGTCAGACAGATTTAATGAAAAACATTTTTCATTAAATTAACATTGTTTTTCATTAAATCTGTCTGACGAGTGCATAAGCACGAAACTCAGAGTAACAGGGAATCATGCATGTTTCATTTTAGTCATTTTGAACTGTATTTCTCCTTATTATTGTCTGCAATTTCTCACAGAATAATTATGATTCTACTAATTGGAAACCAGGCTTCATAAGAAATATTGAAAACTCTGCTCACACTGGGTGACTAGTCTGCCCGATAACCCAGACCAGGACTGGGGAACCACTAGTGTCTCAATCATTATGCAATGCTGTACCTCAAAATGTGTTTAGTTTATCAAGTTTAGTCACAGGCAGTAACTGTTCACTTCCAAAATAAATGTAGTGTAAGTGAAACTACATTATGACCCTCTCAGGTTATCTCTCCAGTTCTCTATTTCCATCCTAGATAATGTCCAGATATCACCAATTGTTCTAACATAAGACAAAGAGAGTATTCAGGAAAATTTCCGATGAACCTCCATGAAGTAAGAGGATAGCACAAGTCTAGGGTTTGACCAACACCAATATCTCCCCCCCTCCTTCCCACATAAATTTCTACTGAGAGTATGTATTCACCCTCTAGGATTTACTTCTAGAGTGCTTGATCCAGAGATACAGTAGGTAGTGCCTACACTCAGCAATTGCCTTATTATTTCAACTAACTTTTTGCCCTGTTTTATCCTACTGTATATAGCATGTTGAGGTTACCAAACTGAGGCCTCTTCAAGATCTGAACAATTTTTCCATGGAAGGCAATCCAATGGCAGACATGGAACACAGTCATTTGTTTGTGATTTTTCAGCTGAGGTCTCTGAATTATTTAGATGGAAAGAAGGTTTCTGATGAAGACAGACAAATGGCTGACAAACGATATGCTCAAGGTAATTCTGTTTACTTATAAATTGTTAACTTGATTGCAATAAGCAATAAGCGCCCATCTTGGAAAGACATATGAGTTAGAGGATTAAATTGATTTCAAGGGTTCAAAGTGCTGGGACTGACACAAAGTTCCTGTTTGTGGGAGGTTTCGTTTGATTATGGCTAGTCAACTTTTATCATATAATCCTGTACAGTGTATAATTTCATGTGGTGAGTGATGGTCTGACTTCAAGGGTTTGTTTTTAGAACATAACCTGCAAATGTATTCTAAAAAGTTTTATTTTACACGTGAATCTAACTTGTCTTGTGCCATGCAACTGAAATAATTGCTCCCCTTTTTAATGGAATATTACTTGTACAGTGTATGAATTTTTTCCATCTTATGCTCAAGTTATGTTTTTTGGGTTCATGTTTATACTCCAGGGTGGTGTGAGGCACTGTGTATTGTCTTGTTCAAGGAACTGTTACCTTTCTGTTTTGAGTCCAGTCCACTGGTGACTAGGCATCCTCTCTGGCAATACTGTTGATACTTACTTGCATATACTTTGTATTTGTTAGAGTTTTTCTTTTGTCTTTTTTTATAAATGGATTCTTTGTTTTTTTCGGTACTTTCCTAGAGGAGGTCAGAAGACTGGAGGGTGAAATAAACAGGCACAAAAAAGAATATGAAGTACTCTTGGAAGAAAATTGCCAAGCCCTTGAGGAGTTACAACAGCTGAAGAAGTTGAACTCTGAACAGAAAACTCACAACTTGGATCAATCACAGAAAATTAAAGAGTATCAGAGACAGCTTGAAGCCAAGGAAGAATTGGTTTGTAATTGTCCATTTGTCACTGAGAGACACAATTCAAATAAATCTCACATTCTGAAAGAGTTTACACCAAATATCTAGCATACATAATTTTGATTCAAGGTTTTATTTGGAGAGAACAAGCTTCTTTGGTTTTCTTACCTGTTTTGTCTGTCCTCTTTTGTTTTTAGTTAGCCAGCAAGACCTCTGAACTTTCAAAAGCTTGTGAAAAGCAGTTCAAGTTGGAACAGGAACTTGCATTTTATAAGTTGGATGCCAAGTTTGAACACCTTGGGATGCTGCCACTCCCAGAGGGAGTTGAGGTATGGCGGGCCAGAAAGGTCTTGTGGCCCAAGCACTGTCTTTGTTTACAAAGTTATTCCAAGGTGACAGTTTCTGATTCATTTCTCAATTTTTCCCCTTAAGTTTGGAGATGGTGAAGAAGATGAAAGCCCATACATTGGGAAAGCTCGGTTTAAACCAAACAAATTTGCCAGGAAAACCGATATTATGAGTGGTGAACAGCATGCCCAGATGACAACGCTACACTCAAGACCAAGTGATAAGTATGATGACCAGAATAAGCAGGTTCAACAAGAAATACATGATGCTTTGGTGCAAGATTTGGAAGACAAAGAGAGAGCAATAAAACAAGGTTTATATTTTAAACCTGACAGACATGTTGACAGTTCAATTAATGCAAACCCAGGGAACTGGATTTGTACTAGATTTATATCCTGAAATTATTATCATATACAGCCACAGTCAGCCCCACCTTCTAGAAGCACCTCTATTTGTACTTTAGATGCTGTGGTACTTAAGGGACAGGTGCAAGATATCTCAGTGTAGAAGAATTTTAAGGAAACAAGTATTTCTTGCTAACATAGACACACTCGTACAAAATTTCAGATGCATATAGTTTATGTGCCCCCAGAGAAGTACCTGTTGCCTATGAACCAAGTCTACTGGTTGGTTACTGTCGATGAGTTGGTAGCGACATTAGGATTAGGTTCGAATCCCCAGGGCGCACTTCTCTGGCAAATGAGTAACCTCGTCTTGTGATAGTCTTATAAAACTTACTGTATCCACAACAGCTCTTTGAATATCACACCTTCTCACAGATAACAGCTTTATTCACTTTACCAAAAATAGAACTTATATCAAGAAATGCAAAGAGCAAGGAAATGACACGTGAAATTGGGTGATATTGATTACGCCCCATTAGTTCATCAAATGTTGATTACTTCGACAGCCGAGGATGTTCTTGCGCAGTTGACTGATCAGCTAAACAGGAGAAAAGCTCAGCTAAGGGATGCAGGAGATAAGCTTACAATGCTTCAACAGGCCATCAATGATCAGGTTTGACTCTTAGTAGATAGCTGCTGCTAAGCAGTACAAAGAAAATCAACCAAAAAAGTAAAGTGGACTTTCTATCTCCTCTCTGATCTCTCCAGGCACATTTGTTAGGAGATGAAGAAAGAAAACTTATTGATGCTATTGCAGATAAGAAAAACTATGTAAGTGAACAATTGTTTACTTCAGGCCTTTCTTTGAACTTCTTTACTACGAGAACGTCCTTTGCGAGGTATTCTTACTTTTACAGATACGACAACTTCAAGAAGTCGCGAAAGAGTTGGAGGAGCGCTTGAAAAACATATCAGATGAATTGAAACAGAGAGAGGCTGAGACCGAGAAGCTGAGACAGACCATCAGAAATACGCCCCCCAGTGACCCTGCATACGTACGTACATATGCTTAAATGAAAACACTTGTTTGATTTGCCTAACGAGTGTGCATTGGATACGACATGAAGAGCAACATCAAAAGGTTTTTATTAAGAGCAGTAAAAAGGCCCGAGGGAGGGACGGGAGGACGTTGGTGAACAATTCACGAGTGACTTTTCACTTGTATCTGATTGGTCAAGAGGACGGTACAAGGTTCTTAGACAAATCGCAGAGCACAGTCTTGCAAAAGTGAGCCAGTGAAGTCCATTGAATTGTTCAAGATTCTGTTTTGACAGATATATAAACTTCTAAATAAACCCGTTTTTTTTCTCTCTCTAGTCTCACCTTCAGGCTCGTTTGGCAGCAAAAGAGAAGCAGTTACTTGAGTTGAAAGATGAATACAGCAAACTGAAACAAGACAATGACAGAGCGAGGGAAAGATTACAGGAAGAGATAGCTGCTGTCAAACAGCTAGAAGCACAGTTGGCTGCACTGAGTAAGAGCGTTGTATAGATATGTATTATGTTCATATCCAAGACGTGTTATGATGAGATTTTAAATCATTACAGAAATTGTGGACCATGTTCACGCGTTTGGCAAACAAGAATAATTGATCTTTCCAGCTATTTACCTTACAGATGCTTTATAGATGAAACAAAGCCAGATGAATCAATCGATGTTAGGAAAAATTTATCCATTTTTTTTTTTTGCGGAATATTTGACGCGCGTGAAGATACTGCAGTACGCGTGAGCAGTAGACGTACAGTAGTTCCCAATTATTTCAGCGTGTTAGTTTGTTGGGAAATTATTCAAAGACTCACTTGTTCACGGGCAAATGAAGCTTACATCATTAAACGGAGAAGAAACTCGAAAATGCCTTTCAGGCTCAGTCAGTCGTTTTGATTCCTTGAAAGTGGAACACATTGGCAACAGTAGCAGTTATTTTTATAACTGCCGTCATTTCATGGGATTTACAGCAGACTGTTTGACATTGTGAATGTGCGTCGGTGGGAGAGTATAGCAGGTAATTTAGTGGTAACAACCGAGTTGAAAACGTAAACTAGCCACCTTAAAGAGTAAAAAAGCTGACGTTTCGAGCGTTAGCCCTTTGATCAATCGCTCTGACAAAGGGCTAACGCTCGAAACGTCAGCTTTTTTACTCTTTAAGGTGGCTAGTTTACGTTTTCAACTCAGTTGTCAACACTAAATTACCTGTTTGACATTGTAACTGGCATTCATATCGTTTCCGTCACATGCTCTCTTTGTTATCACAGGAAGAGAGAATGGTGACCAAGGTAAGCTAAAAGAAGAACTGAAGAACATCATCGATGATTTGAATGACAACTTAAATTCTATGAAGCAGCAAGTCGCTCAGCAAGCGAAACAGATCAGCCAGCTTCAACGTGAGAAGGATGCACTGGGACAGCGATTGAGGGATATGCAAGGACACGCGGCTAACAACAAACAACTGAAAGATAACCTGGCTAAACTACAGCAACAACTGAAATGTGAGCGTTAAAGCACCGTAAACTCTTTGATCTACATACTTGTTTCCTTGAGCAATTTTCAACTAGGCATTGAACGTACTTCAGGATTCATTCTGTTTTTATCTACACGTTCTCTGTTGGCCTACACAGGAAGTTCGCGCCATTCTTTCAGCCAATCAGATGCAAAACTAAAACCCATCGGGACTTGGTCTCTGCAACTTTTCTCCTTTGAATAATTAATGTTGTCTTAAGTTGAGGCCTTACTGACTCCTTGTGTTACATTCGTAAAGATGTTGGTTGTTTTTGGTTTTTTTTGTCTGTCTGTTAGATTTGTTAATTTATTTTTTACCGGACGAGTGCGGTTCTGCCTTGTTTGAATTAACTGAAGAGGAATCTCAACTGTAGTGTTGATAAACCTTGAAGGCGGAGCCTGTAAGAAAACGTATTAGAGTTTCTGATTTTCTGAACATTCTCGATATTGGGATACTACTGAAACATTGACATAGTCCGCATATTTCTTGGTAATACATCATACACAGATATCACCATTGTGTTCTTTTCTTTTCTCCTTCAAGTGACTGAGGATGCATTGGAACGAGAGAGAAAGAACTGTGAGGCTTTGCGCCGGCGATTGTCCAGTGCTGAATCACAGGCAGCCCAAGGATCTACTCTGGAGCCAATGTTCACTGAAACAAAAAACAGACTGCAGCAAGCAGAAGCGGAAGTCGCCCGGCTACAGAATGCACTAAATAAGCTAAAACAACAACTACAGGTGCAAAAAAATTGCTCATTTTTATTTGAATATCACTTTGTCTTAGCTATCTACTAAATTCAATTGCGTTAGCTCATTTTCATGAAATATGAAGCAGTCGTTTAATGTTTTAATCTTACTATTTTTGCCGAACAAAATTTTTACCGGGTAATCCATTTCTATATCACTGAAATAACATTTTTTAATTTTAAAGTGAACAGGAATGAGCTATGTCACTTTTTTTTGTTTTGCCCCGTGCCAATTAGGGATCGAATAACTTAATGACGCTTATAACACTGAATATATTTTGCCGGGTAGTGAAGGATTGATTACTTTTGTTGTTCGGTTATTTTGAAGGATGATCGCAGAGCTGCAGACGACAGGTTAAAGAAAGAACAAGAGAAGGTTGACAGAGCTTTACAAGCTGCGAGGAATGCCGGAGATAAGGACAGACAAGTGAAAGATTTGGCTGCACAAATTGAAAATCTATCGGTGTGTATGTGGGAACGATTTTATACTGCGTTAAGTTTTTCCTTGCAATGTATAACACAAGTGCAGCAGATGTGACTTGTCACTTGGACAGCCCGAATTGTGTCAAATTGTCGATCGTGTGCCTGCCTGTGTGCGCGACATGCTGTTAGGGCAAATGATCCTAATTTCGTGTAAGTGGCAGGCGAATGTGTATGACTGTCGAATTCTAGAAAGTCTCAAAATGCAACGGAAGCCACGGAACGGAAACCAAAGCAAATGGAGTAAACCAAAACCTTTGTAAATACTCGTTTTACTTTCGTCAGTGAATTGAAAATTGCTCCATTATATTTATCCAAAGGTTTGTTTCACGGTCGGTGTATATTATTCTTACCAGGCGGACAATGCGTCTCTTGCCCAGCGCTTGAGAGACGCAGAAGATGAACTGAGCGGTCTTGACAACTTACTTGACAAAGAAGAAGTATTGGAGAGGCTCGGTGAACTAAGAAATGATATCAACAGGGGACGAAGTGCTGTCCGTGAACCGTTCAGTGATCAGGATGATCTGGGGCGAGCTCTAGCAGAACTCCATCGTAAATACCTGGACCTTAAGAGGGATCTGGAGCGAGAGCGACGAAAACAGGTTTATACTTGTTAGCATTATCCTAAAATAAAGGGATCAGATGGGGTATATTAGATAAATTCGTGCGTATCTCCCGCATATCACGTTGGAAACCCAATGAGAAATCCACAAGATGCACGGGCGTGCGCGTCTGTATAACCTTTTGTAGAGACGGAAGTCACTTCCTGTTAGAATTTTTCCGTTAAGTGGGAGGAAACTTTGTAGGGAAAGACAAACACTAAAGCCAAAAGGAACAATGATTGTCATAGATAAAGGAGATTAACAATTGCAAACGGAGTTCTTTTAAAAGTCGGGCTGCAATTTTAAAGATTTACTAACTGTGACGGTGACTCTGATTTGTCCAGATCATGATTGAATTGTTTCTTTCGGTAGCCTGATGGAGAGGTTGAAGGTTTACAGGCTAGACTACAAGATGCCGAAAGAGCTCTGAAGCAAGCAAGGGACAAAGCTTCACAGGTAAACATGAATATGTGCGCTTACTGTTGAGTGATTCTCAACAGTTTGCAGTTCGTTTTTACAATGACGAGAAGTACATGACCACAAACAAGTGATGGAGAATGGCCACAGTTGTTTGAACGTAGCCCAATAGAGTGCGTTGTTCGTTCAGTTTGTACCAGCAGTATCGCTTGTCATGTCGTCACCAATTTTTAAAATACACGGACTGTTCGTAGTCAAAATTGGATTTAGACTATGTTGGGTCTCTCATGTTACGCACTCCTATGGATGAAATGAGGAACAAAACATTTGTTTTGATTTCTCAGCTTGCAGGAGACAAAGAAGATAGAGACAACAAGTTAAGAAGAATGTCAGACGAACTAAAGAAACTGAAAGACAACCTTGCAAGACAAGAGAGAATGGAGGATGAGGTTTGTTTCAATATTCCTAAGACAGGATTATGATTGGAAAATGTGATTAGCATGCCTTTGGCCAGAATTTACTGAATTGTTACAGTAAAAAAAAGATCGAACTGAGACATTCGCGTTTTTCGTGTAAAATTATTCCCTGAGATCCGATGCTGGAGTCTACAAAGAACTTGACGAGGAGGTTTACTTTTGAATCAGGCCTTTAATTCTCCAGGTTGATTTTCTCTTATTTTTAAGAGTTTGCAACTGATTTGGTTACATCTATCTTTTTTTCGGTGCGGAACAATTCTTCGTGCGACCAACATTTAAAGCTACTCAAACCTGATTTAATTAAGAACATTTTTGTATTTATTATCAAGTTGAGAAAGGGTAAAATGTTCTGTAATGCTTATCCAGGTTCTTTTCTTGTACAGATTGAAAGAGAGAAAGCAAAACATGCTAAAGAGATGTCTGGACTGGAGAAACAAATAGCTCAGTTAAAGGATCAGCTTGACAAAGCTAGACATGGCTTGCAGGATCATGTAATCTTCTATTTTCTCTTGGTGCATGAGTTTATGAGGGATCTTCCTCTGTTTAAAGCCATTTTTAATTCACGCCAACATTTTTTCGATAACCCTTTAGTTCTTTTGATTGCATTGTGGTCAACTCTTCTTCTAAGTGATATCTTAACACGTGAATCTTATCTTCAGTTGGCCAGCGCCAGAGCTCCACTTCAAGCCAAGATAGCAGACATGGAAGACGACATGGAACATCTACAGGACAAATTTAACAAAGTGAAAGCAGAAAATGAGCGGGTATGATGCTTGTCTGATTCAGAGGTTATCAGAGTACCTTTAGTCTCCTGTAAGTCGTTTTACGGAAATGAAAGGATACGTTTAGGAATGTGTAAAAATTTGCTGTGGATTTTATACCTTTAGCTGAAAGGAGCCATCGCAGAAGCTGAACAAGGTAGAATGGAGCTAGAGGACAGACTGGCAGAAATGATGAACAAACTAAGGGAGGCCCGGGCACAAGCTGAGGCAACGGTGAGTGTTCACGTGACTGCTTATGCATAATTCTGTGAATTGCAAGTATGTGATCATTTAGAAGTTAAAGAGTAGTAACTTTCATCAATTGTAAACTATATTATTCAGAGGCACGCATACACAGAGGAGACTTTTAATTAATAGCCAAACTGTTTGTCATTATTTTTGCTGTTTGTTGTTTTGTTTCGGTTTTACACTAAATAAAAGTAAGCGATAATTTACCTCCACTTATGCGAGGTTTTTGATAAAATTAAGTAATACGCTATTTCTCCACAGAATGAGAGATGCGAGCGGCAAAAACAAGCTTTAGAAGCTAAAGTGAAAGCTCTTGAGAACGAACTCGAAAGAGCCCGGAGTCGGTTGAATTCACTGCGAGCTCAAGCGGATGAAAAGGTTGGCGTTTTAATTTTTTTCTAAATTCTTCTATTTGGGTAGGTTTGGTCAAGAAAACCCGAGTAACGCGACCAATAAGGCTGAACTGTTTCGTTTACCTTTGTTCTGATTGATCGTTGTCGATGATTTGGTTCTGTTGTGACGACACTTGAATGCAAAGAGCTGTAATCCTTGACTTCAAAATTTTGTTAAGGGAACCACGACCATGAGTGATTCATACATTAGCATGATATCATGGCATTAATTCTCATATTTTTATTCTTTTCGTTTATACTACAGCTGCAAGCAGAAAAAAAGAAAGCGGCTGCAAAGATCGGCGGTTTGGAGGACGAAATTGACGATTTAAAGGAACGACTTAAAAATCTGAAGCACAAGGCTGGACGTGAGGTAATACTTCTATGGAATTAATTCCAAAGAAAAATCAAGCCATCAATTTTTTAAGTTCGTTATGAAAGTTATGGATGATGAGGAAACAGAAAATAATATTTAATTGTTGACAATTAGACTCAAAAGAGCAGGGTAAGGGTACGTTCTTATCAGGGGATCGATTCATTTCATCTCGCAAACTACACGGAGAAACTATAGTACCATCATTTTTGCCGGCAGTTGGACGAAATAAGAGATGCTGGAGAAAGAAAGATTCACCATCTGGAAAAAAAGATGGCTGATTTGCGACATCAGCTAGAAGACGATCGGGCTCGAGCTGACGAACAGGTAATGAAGTCTTCAAGTGAAATTTATTGTTTAATTTGATGACCGTACCACTATAACTTTGTAGAAATCCAAGCTGGGACTATTCTGCTCGTCGGGGCAAGAAGAGAAGAGGTTGGCGATCTAGTTTACAGAGAAAGTCGCTTATGAGGCGACTTTTGTCGACCTCACAGATAACGCATAATAAAGAGAGCGCTTGATATAGGCAGATGCTTGTTACCACCTATGTCGCTAATTTCAGATATGAAAGCAGCTTTTTAAAGATAGAATTTGTGTTCTTGGAACCTTGACCATGAATAACATAAATAAAATCGAAAAAAACCTCTGTATTTTATTACCAGCCTTTATTAATTGCGCATGTGAATGCCAGACTAGAGGTAAGTAATGGAGTTGATTACTGTGAAGGAATTTGAGTTCTCGCGAACTTGAACATAAATCACTTTGATTCTGGAAATAAAAATTGAGCAACAACAAATACTGTACTTTAGAATACCGAAGCTTCCGATCTTGAATGCTGATGAACATTTGCAAAATCTTACATGTTCCCTCGTGAAACGTCGCTTTAGAGTGTATTTCAGTAGAAGTCAAGAGTGTGGTGGAAACAATGCAAAACAAGAATTTTGTGCATGTGTTCATTGCAAAGCACAAATAAGACTGTACTTAGTCGGCTAAATTATAATGGCGTTTCGATTTCTGAAAGCGATATAACACGTGTAGGATGCCGAAAATACTGAGTCTTATCCTTGCATTTTTATTTCGTCTTGAAATTTAGTATTGATTTAAGTATCCTCTATAATGTTTAAAGTAGTTAATGTGTTTGTGCTTTGGTTTTATAGCTTAGAAGAGCTGAAAGTAAAGAAGCAGGGCTACAGAGTCTGCTGGGAGAAACTGAAGCTAAGCTGAAGGTATTTGGCTGACTAATACAGGGCACCCCAATACGATGTAGCTATGTTTAGTTTAACTCGCAGGCTTGCTGTATTATGATGATAAAAATACGAGAGATCATTTATACTGTCCTATATTGAGAATTTTATCGATCAACACTGAATTAAATTATGACCCGATGATGGCCTGTAAGTGACGGCAAACTGCGGCTCCTTTTCCCCGTGGTCAAATGTAAACACGATAAATTATAATCATCATACTTATCATATGATCCATGGCTATAACAGCACCAACCATCACTGGTATAAAATCCCTTAAGTTATAAGTCTGCCTAAATGCCCTTTTCTGGCGTGATCCCCAACTGTTGTTTGTTTTTTCGTTGTTTGTTTCTAGAGATCCAATGACCAAAGTCAGGAACAACAAGCCAGGCTTTGGGACTTGGAGAACCAGATTGAGGGTCTGAGAAACACTCTGAAAGATGCCGAAACAAAGGCATTAAAGGTAACAAACGATTGAAACAAAAATCATTATTTTTTACGTCAAAAATTCTGCATTTGTCAAATTTTGACGAAATATTTATATCAACTGGTAAAGGCTCGAAATTAAGCTTTTGCTCCAATTACCAGATAGAACAATTTGGTCGCTAATTCTTAGAACTATTAGACACCTGCCCGTGAAAAAAACACAAAGTCTGAAAGATGGTTCTTCGTTAAAAACGCACTCCGGCTCAAGAACGAGCGCTGGTTTACATGGAGATACAGCCGGTGATTAGCGTTAAAATTCTAGTTGGCAACAGTCTACCAACTGTGACATTGACGACCAGTTCGCAATTTGGGACTCGTCAGAATGCACATCCATTGTGCAACACGGCTGCGCAGACAGATTGTTATGGCGCTCAGTCAAAGTTTGTTATTCGTAGTTTTAATTCTCTCCTTTTCCCCTCACTAGATTTGTTTTGCTCTGATTTATTTCTCTGCCTTATCTCTGTAATAAATTGTTATCAGCAATTTTTTATTTTTTGGCCCCTCGATGTACATATAACGAAACAAACATGCCTATCTGTATTTTTCTGGTCATTTTTTCTTCAGGATAAGTTAGACAAGGAACTTGAAGCTGTTAAAGCGGAGCGAATGAGAGCTGCGATACAAGCAGCGGCTGATAAACAGCTGGCTGATGCACAACAACAGGTTTGCCCGCCAATCAACTTGTTTGTACTTATATTCAAATCATTAAAGTCAAGAAATTGCTGATGTTACTCAGAGAAATTTTCATGCAACGTTTATTTGTCGTGTGGCGATGTTAATGTAAGTTACGCTGATGATTAATAAGTTTGCTTTGTCTCGCAATTTCGAAGACAGCTTAATGGCCGCAAAGACACAAATCGTCTCGTTTGACACCAGTTGCGTCTGAGATGACTTTGTTTTTAGAAGCGATGAAACTGTTGGTTTTATTTTTTCGTGCAATTTTTCACAAATTTAAAAAAAAAACGTTTCAAAAAAATGAATATTGATAAAAAACATGGTGGAAATATTGATTATATTTTACTGATATGTCTCTTATAAGCGATTTGGTCTTCCTTCGTCGTTAGTTTTGTCGCAATCTTTGTTTAGAACACAGCATTTAAAGAACAACGAGAAGATTTCTTGTTGGTTTTTGTAGGTTGCTTCACTTCAATCTATGCTCGATTCGAAAGACAGGCAGCTTCAAGAGGAACTGAAACGTGGGACGCAAAATTCAGCCGACATAGGTGAGCATTCGTAGATTCATCTATTTTCTAGAGAGAACACTTAAAGGATGCTAAAATAATGTAAAACCAATCGATACAACTCAGTCGCATTTTGTCGCGCTTGAGTCAGATTACTTGCCTTAACTTCGACTTCTGTACGTAGAAGAGACATGTGAAAGTCGTTTCTTAAGCCTCTTTTTTCCACTTTTTACTGTGGAACTGTGGAACAAAGTTTCGAACAGAGTAAATTTTTCCTTGTGTAGGGGGTGAAAATTCTTTCTAAATGTTGAACTCTGTTTTATTTGTTTTATCATGCTAACAGCTGCTCAGCGAGCAGCGATTAAAAACTTGGCATCAGCTTTGGCCGAACAGAACCAAGAACTAGAACGACTGAAGGACGATTTGTTGGAGATGTCACGTGCCCCAGTCCAACTGCAATACTATCCTCATCCGGGTTAGTTTTTCTCAGAAAATATTCACTTTCCTTCTTTCAAATGAATTTTATGATAAGTGCCATTTAAATTTGTGAACTGGCAAGTGACCGCAAGTCGTGGGGTTTTAAATCGTTTCCAGGCTCGTGTTGTTTCTCAGTGTTGCGTTATTTATTTGAGTCTTCAGACTTTTCTCGACTGATTTTACCAGTTTGCTTCCTATAACTTCAGACCTCAGCCTTTCCGCCTTAGCAAACGAAGTCGAGGCTCTGCGAGCAGCTTTGTTACAAAGAGAGCAACAAGTACAGAGCCTCACTCGACCAATACCACTTCCGGCGAGTCCACCCTTCACCACTTCCGGCTTGGTTACCACGCCTGGGCACATGAATCCACCATTTACCACTTCCGGCTTGATAACCACGTCTGGGTTAGCAACAACGCAGACGTACTTACCAGTGAGCGGGGTGGCCCCAGCTGTTGTTGAGGGACCATCAAATGTAGTAACTATCTCTCGATCAGCACCCGTCGTGACTCCCATGGTTACAACCACTAGTGGCCTGGGTACAAACAGCTATGTGGCCTATCCCGGACAAGTTCATCACCATCATTATTTTTCACAGTCAACTGGTCGAGGTACAAATGCATTCTGCTCTATAAGTGCCCAGTCGGAATATTACATAGAAAAAGCTTCTTTGTCTGGCCTGACATCTTGTCTGTTTTTTTATTGGGGTTTTCTATTACTATAAAATAATTCTAATGAACCTGTTGAGTACAGTTTATTGTAGCTTCCTTTAGTTTGGCAGTATTTTTTTTCGTGTAATTAAGCAATTGTTCACATTGTATCTAGCTGTTTTAGTAATACAATCAATGTTGTAATTTCCACTGCTTTAATATGCATATCTACATTATTCAGCAGGTAGGGTAAAACCATTGACAGTGACAACTTCCTCACACCTCTCCCCTGAGGTGGTAACAGCTAGCAGAGTAGCAGACCCTGTCACATCACCTGTCCACCATCATCATTACAATGACGTCACTGGGGGAAATGGTGACGCGAGGAAGAAAAAGAAAAGGAAAACCAAAAAACCACAAGATGAAGTATTATTTTGCAATTTTCCAAATCACGAAGGCCTGGTGAGTTGTTCACTATTGCACCTACTCTACTAACATAAGTCTGTTTTCACGTACTTAAACACAAACACAAACACAAACACAAACACAACCTGCTATCTTCTCCTTTGCACGTATATTTCTTTTTTTTTTACATTTTACTGGTCGCCATTTTCTTAGCAGAAGTTTCGTTAAATGTGTAGCCAGCGTCAATGTGTAGCCAGCGTCAATGTGTAGCACGTTTCTGTATGTTTTTTTAGAACTCACATCATTGTTTTCGTGAAATTATTCGTTCGGTTAGATTTAGAAAAAAAACGAAAAAAAGCGAGAGAGGAAATGAAAAAGGTAAGAACGGACATGAAGGAAGAAGATGAACACAAATTGCAAAGGAAGACTTTCAAAATTCTCGCTAAATTGATGAAGATGTGGAAACATTGACATTGCCCCTTTGAGTTAGAATCCCTTTATTAAGAGGAAATGGAAGCTTGTACAAGTTGTATTTTTCGGTGCGTTTTGCTTACGTGATGTTTTCGGCTTTTGAAGCACGAGAATCCTTGTGATCAAATTTAAAAAAAAGGGATTGTTATTGTACGGAAATCTATACTTACAGTGAGTTACTAGTTGCGTTCGATTGAAGGACTTAAAATTACAACTTTTATATATGTTTTTTTTGCTTCAGTTGTATACAGAACTTGCTTTTTATTAGTTTGTCATGGTTTTGATCGCTCTTTCATTTTCCCTGTAGGAGTACGAATGTGGGAGATTGGAAGGTCTTTTGACTTCGTCGCAGCAGGCGCAGAAACTTCAGGTATAGTAGTTTGAATTAAGCTCGTTTTTCTCAAATTTTTCGTCTCTTTTTGAGCTTCCATATACGGCGTGTATTACGTTTTGTATTAAGTATTGATTCCTCCCTGTTGAGGGATGGAATTTTTCTACCTTAAATTTCCTCTACAAATATCCCTCATCAATTTCTCGTTTGCTAGCATCCTTTGTAGAGACAATCTACGAATTTAACGTCTTTGTTCTGGCATAAAATATGTGGACAACAGTCATTTTGTGGAGACGATTCAGTATTCTGTTCCCACCTTGTAACAAAGAAAAGACGAAATCTCACCTTCATACTTCAGCCTTGTGCCAAAGAAGAGCTGTAATTATCCTTCCTATTATTATTTCTTGTGGCCAATTGTTTTTTTCATGTTCTAGAACCTCAAGAACCGTTTAAAGTGTAAGAATCAAGTACCGAAAACAATTAAAATCATCTCTATTCTTAATTACCCATTCCCTACAGAAGATTTAACGGCCCATGCGTTTTCATCATTTAAGTGACAAAGGCCCCTAGCTTTCAGTGATAGCTTCGAGAGAATGGCATTTAGAACAAATATTGATTTAACCTACGTGCTATGATTGGAACAGAATGATTAATTATATGCAGTGTAAATCAACTCAAATTACCTTTTTTTTTAGCAGTAACTGTCACTTCATATGTTTCGGTAGTGAGTCCGTGAACTGCTTCCACCATTTATTAGCGATTTAGTGCTGTAGAGTCCAAATCGTTCGCCTTTGGAAAAATGTCGTGACTTTCAGTGAAACCTTTCGTTAGATTTCAATATTTCAAACGTTAGCGGCTTTATAGATGAAGGTATTTCAACCGTAAAAGTTGTTTCAATAGAATGTCAAAGGCAGCTTATGGCTCAGACAATCAATTGAACGTCCGATTTCCAGTGAGAAAAAGAAAGGTATTTTCGCTGGGGAACTGTATTTGTTTAGGGCTTACTTTTGTATAATTAAGGAGAGAGTAATTACAGTATAAATTATTTCTTTTTCAATTCAGGATCAACGGGACTCGCTTCGAATGGATTTGAAAGAATTGGAACACGAGGTGGGTTGATGGTTTCATTGTTTTATTGAACTGCAATTGAATAACGCGGCAATTTGTCCCATAGGATGAAAAATGTGTGTTTAATATGAATCGCGTGTAAATCCTTGCTTTGTTTATGCTGCTTTAAACGAAGCCTTTAGTTCTACATTTAACAAACGACCTCCCTGTTCATTGTTTTACTACGTTAAAAAATTCGAAACGACTCTTCAACACGAGAACCCGTAACCGCCATTTGCAGGCTTCCACAGATGATTCAAGTTTGACTCACTCGCAGAAATCCAGAAAGGTGCTAAAATCGTCAGTTTTGGTCATTACATCCAACTCTAAAAACACATTTGTTTTCTTGTTGAAAGGTGGAAGATTCCTTAAAACGACGAGCGACTGCTAGACAATCACAACGACATTCATTAGATGCGAACCTAGCGGTAAGTTGATTTTTGTCATAATTTACAATATAAGTGGAATATTTTCTTCAATTATCCTCGAAATTAGTCGCTCAATTTTTGCCACTCTTTAAGAGGACAATTTTCGCAGTCTTTTATCTTTCTGTTTTATTTAGGATAAATTTTAGGCGGGAAGTGTTCAATGAAAATTCCTGTGTTGTTACGTGTTTTAAATTCGATTCTTTTAAATTTAGGGTTCAATTTCTCTTTGTATTATGTAACCGCTGACAAGAATTAATGATAATTTTGCTACTTGAACTTAATACCATGACACAGACCATTATTACGATTTGTTCGTTGTTTGTATCTTAATTTTTTACATGATCTGCCCTTGATATTTTCCAAAGCTTTGCATTTATAGAATAAAAAAAATGTGTATCGTAAAGGCCATGGCAGCCTTAATTTTCTTGATTACGGTAAAATAGTTGAGTTCTTAATTGAGTTATGTTAAAAATACACTAACTGTTTATCATTGTGGACGTCTGTGTTTCTCATTTTAGAGACTCCAGGATCATCTTTTGACTGTTGTTGATCACAGATCTCGTTTATCTTCGTCATCTAACGTAAACTAATTTTAAGGACAGTTATCTGTTAAGAAGTACGTCCAGCCGATTTAACAGATTTAATTTTTTTGTTGAAAATTTTTGTTTTATAAATTTCTTTTAATGTCCTGCTCACAATGAAAAAGAGAGTTTTTAAAATTTGCCCAATGATATCAACAGCTCGTCGATATTCAAACTGGTAAAATTTCAAAACTACCTCTGTTTACTTTGGGTGACAGTAACACATTTCTTAATTATACAAAAGCAAACACGATATGTTTGAAAAGGGATTTTTAGAATGTTCATTGGCGGCCGGGAGCCAAGGCGGCAGTTTAGTTTTCGGAATGTTTATTTAAACTTGCTGCCGTTTGTTGAAACTCAAAGAAAGCATCAAACAACTCAACAGGAGGTATCGTGTTTGCGGTTATTAACACAAGCACAACCTTTAGCGTTATTTATACTTGTTTAATATAATTTTTGGACGCTTTCAAGTCTTTTGCGAGTGTGAAAGTAGATTCCAACGACCCAAAATTTTATGTTCAGACAAAAAAGGCGAAACAAATAAAGCCTATGCTATAAATGCTAGTTGTAAAAAGTTCTAATGCAAGAAAAGGTTGGCTCTGACATTCATCAATGACACACAGAAATTAGTTGAATAACGTTCCACTAAAGTTTTTTTCATGGCGTGACCACTCGATGTTCTGTCTTTTTTATGCAATTTGTTCTTTTGCAGCTTTTTTCCACGTGACCTTGTTAATCTTCGAGGCATATTGAATCATGTTCTTTTTTTTTGGCATGGATTCTCACTTTTCAGTTTGCACGTGATAGCAGTTTATTTACGCTTTATTGCAGGGTTGATGAAAATGCAGTGTATTGCAAGAAACAAAATCAGAAAGCCAGCCTTTTCTTAGTTGCTTGAACAATTATATTTTGTTTGTATTCAAATAATTTTGCTTGCGTGTTCTCCTGTGTTGAAAGCAACACAGTAATATTTATATTGTTGTACATATCAGTCGAAAATGTAATTTTTTAGGATATCCAAATAAATTGCCTTTCTTATGAAAATGTTGTGTCTGACCTTATTTTGGTTTTGACAACAAGCTTCTAAGCTAGGGCTGGCCCTCTGGTATATCTCAAAAAGGAACCTTTTTCCTAAATTAGGTCAGGATTTTTACATTACAAGTTTTGTGTCCTAACAATCAAACCGGTCAGCAATCATAGGGTAGTAAGAGGATATCTGACCCTCGACCATGTCTCCGTGTGTCTATCTTTGTGAGTGGGGTATTTCGTCATTTTTTATCCTCTTAAAGAGATCACACCTTTCCCAAATGTAAGATGCAACCATAACTATGATGAACTCCTTCCACTGTCAATGACCGAATGTGACTAAGAAATAGCCTGCGATTTCCACGTTGCACCCAAAGTGCCGTTATTTATGACAAAACACTTCCCAAAATTAAATTGAATGAGGACACTTGCTTTCCCTTAACGCAACTAAAAAAGTATATTCAAGCAAATATTGCAAAGTCCGATAGTATTATCATTTTCGTTTATTTAAAACAAAAAATACACTGACATATAGACAATTGGTTCATAAACTTTACCTTAAAACCGCTGAATGGACAGAATTAAATTGTTTATTGCACTTTGATTTGGGTTCCTTTACATTTCCCGTGATAAATGTCAATGGTAAGCTTCAAATGCGAAAAAGTATATTCTTGCAAATTTAATTTGGATTCCTTTAACTTTCCAGTGATTGATGTCAATTATAAGCTTCAAATGCGAAAGTTAAATGTAGCTGTAGTAGGAATGAAGACGGTTTTTCCATGTTCCTAATAATTTATTTCATCCGACTTAAACACTTCTCCCAGGCAGGAACTAGAAGAGTTTACATTATGAGAACTGTGGACGAAGAAGATGAAGAAAACTTCCCACTAAAATATCTTCAGCAAAGGCAAGTGTTATTTACAAGTGATCTATTCGAGAAAGACGTTTTTTCGTCTTGCCATCTCTCCTATTTCTATCCACAAGTGATCTATTAATTTCGAAGTTGCTGGAAATAAAAGATTGATGGGAGCTCTCTGAAATACACACCATGTCTATGCAGCTCCAGCATCTGTGTCTCTGGTTCAGAAACACGAAATTATTACATTGTCCTCAAGGTAACGCCAGGATTGGAGATGCGTTTTGGCGTAGGGGTCCAGAGTAGAGAGTTCAATAGCACGTTGCCTAAAAGTTTCTCCTGATTAATCTCTAACATGTAGGTTCGATTGTCTGTCGTGCAATCAAGAACGAACCTTGTCATGAAATCTGCTTTTCATAGGTGGAATATAAACTTGTGACGTTCCCAACTTTCCATGTTATTCTTATCAACCTGATTTGTCAAATATTCGTAATTCAGCTCTGGCGTTGAAATGGAGCCTGTTCAGTTGTCGTCCGTTAATCAAATGGATGATAACACCCAAGAGGCATCCTGGGAAAAGCGGCTGAGTGACCTGGCTCGATTTGAAGGTCTGCTGCAGAAAAGGAAAACAGAACTACAACAGATGGACGCTGTACTGATGGAGCGAAGGCGCGAACTGGACGACGTTGTGCAAAAAGTGTGTCAGTTGTTTTGTATTGCTTTTGCCGTCGTTGTTTGTTTGCCTTTTTTATTGTCTTTGCAAAGTTCGCCAGCCGACCGTCTTCATTTCTCCGTTAGCGTAAGATGGCCGAGGGACGCCTGAGGCGGGCAGAAGAGGATGCTGGTATTATTGAGCAACGCGCAGCGGAGACCTCGGTCGAGTTAATCCGCGCAGGAAATCAGCTGATTAACTTGGAGATTAAAGAAAAGGCTCTGAATGAACAACAAAAACAAATAAACAAAGTGAGATACAGCCACGAATATTTCGTTCAACTTTATCAATGATATACATTATTCTACGTATATGCATTCAAGATAAATTCGTTTTAATAGAAGGTTTTATTTCTGTAATCACCATACCAAAGTGGACGATGTATAAAGATTTCATTCTTAACGGTCTTTTAGAGTTGTAATACCTCACCGTAACGCGGTCATTTTAACACTGTTATATAAATTTCTATGAGTTGCTGAACGGTACTGTCCAGTTAATGATGTTATGTGTATACCATCTTAAAGTTGATTACTAATGTTTCATCTTCTTTTCGAAGGCTATCGAAGCCAAAGAACGAGAGTTAAAGGAAACTGAGAACTCGTGCGCTATCGTTCGACACAATATCGATAAACTGAACAAGGAACTAGCAAGTAAAATGGAAGATCTTGAAAAGAAAGAGAGTGTGTTGAAAGACGTGGAAACAAGAACTCAACTTTCACTCAGGTTTGATCTTAACCTGTCGATAAAACAAATCGCTTGATGAAACACCAGCAATGTTGAGCGCATGGCTCATTTCACAACCAGCGCGTGCCTTTTTTGGGCCCTTACGTAACTTGATTTTCATTTGGAGTTACAAATTTGAGCGCTTTTCGATTGAGTTTCGTAGAGCTAGAACTAAAGTGAACACAACGGCTATGCAATCGGATGAAAGGAAAATACTTTTAAGAGCCAATGATGACTCAAAGTAAAACCGACCAAACTGCCTAAGGCGCGGGAAAAAGCGAAAGACTAAGTCGTGATTGGTTTTAGTATCTGATTGGTTGAAAGAGTAGTGTGAGCGAAGTAATTAAAAAAACAAAGCAGTCTCACATTACTATCGACTGTCTATTAAAAATTGCTCTAACAGACAACTAAGATGTTTGAGTAGCTTAAAATTTCGTTACTGAATTTTGATATTCTTCTGAATAATGGAACAAATGTGAATACTACAAAAGTAAGGAATTAATCATCTTTTGTATGTGAATTTATGTTTGATCCCTCTACAGGATGGAGGAACTACAGAAGCTGATAGCGCAAACAGAAACAGAAGAGAGACATCAGTCAGATAAGTACGTCAGAGCGTTAAAGGAGGGTGAAAAAGCTTTGGAAGAAAAAACAACGCAGCTTGCCAGAACAAGGAATGAACTTCAAACTCAAATGATACAATTTCATGAGCTGAACAGTAAGATAAACAAACTCAGGACAGAACTAAAAGAAATTGAAGAAAACATCAAGAAAGGAAAACTTGAAGCTGAGAGGCTTTCACAGAGAAAAGAAGAAGAGAGAAGAATCCAGGATCTTAATGTTCAGGTCAGAGCTTGGGTTTGTGCATTCGTGATAAAAAAGTTGCTAACTCCATTTAATGTTTAAAAGATACTAAAGTACATTTCAAAAGAATTAATTATAAGATTTTCTCTTAAACTTTTTTACTTTTTCACAAATACTGGTAACGTAGAAAGCATTCATATGGTATTCTAAGGTATAGTCGACGACTATTGAAATCAAACCCGCCTTAATTCTGTTACTGTGGTCGGATAAGAATTGGTTTATTGTGTTAAGACAAACTTTATTTGCAATAACTGTTTAGGAGAAGTTTCTCTTGAAGACATACATGTAAGGGGAGAGTTGCCGGAATGAAGTAACGCTCTAGAAAGATTCGTATGCGTTTTGTTTTAACAGGAAGCCGAGGAAAAACTTGTAGAAGTTAACAACGCAAGAAATGAATCGATGGAAGCTCTTAAAAGCCATCGGGAGGAGTTTGGTCTGTTGAGAAACAAAATTCACCAGAGTATGAGCAAGATTAAAGAATACGAAGAATTGAAGAAACAGAAAGAAGTCGAGTATAAAAAGATTTCATCCACGATCAGTAAAGACAAAGTAAAACTAGAAAATGAGCTCGCTAAGTTGAAAAGGTGATTAGAACTACATGATATTTAACAATTTTACTAACTGTTTCATAGTGATCTCCATGTTCCGTGTGCGTTGTAACTTGATCAGCGGCATTGTATAACAAACCCATGTGTGATTGTTCAGTTGAGGAATTCTACCCATCAGATACTCCGAGATCTCATCGTCTCTTTGTGTTTGTTTCGTTCGCTGTGATTGTTTGCTGTAATCATTATATTCAAAACTTTTTAAACTACTTTAAATGAATCCCACCTATTCCAATTTTTAGGCCTCACGACTTGTTTTCATCTGCGCATGCTATTGGGAAAGCGTTAATGGGTCTATCAAGTCTGCCCTGTAAGACGTATCTAATACAAAGTCAAATCCTTTGAATTTTACTTCATCTTTCAGTGAGACGCAAGAAACAGAGGAATGTTTAAGTCATACAAATGCTGCTTTAAAGCAAGTCACGGTTGAACTCCAGTCTGCCAAACAAGAAATGGAGGAGGTGATGAACACCAAAAACTCGGTTATGAAGGAGTTGAGTGAACTCCAGCTCACACTCGCAGGTAAACTAAAAAAAGTATATTCCTGAAATAACGGACAAAACCTTTTTAAGCAATTTTTTTTCAAAAGAAATGATGCCCGACATCGAAAAACACCCCTTTGTCCCCCTCTATCCCTTAGCTTCGTCACGAAAACATGTTTTTTAGGACTTGGATTTGAATTCACTTTAAATTTTAATTTGGCTCATACGACGGAGCGGTTTTGCCAGCGATTTTAGTGTAGGACTTACCTCGAGAACGAGTCTTCTATAACTTAGTAAGTCACTGAAGATTCTGACCGCAAATTTGAATTTGGCTGGGAATCTTATTCTTACGAGGTGTGGGTTGGGGGAAGGGTAAAGATTTGTTTTGTTCCACCCTAATGACAAATGCGTAGCATGTTTCCTTACTATCACATAACTTGCAAGTTTTTCTTCTCAGTCGCTTTCAAAGTGTAGAAATTAAACAGTTATATTATGTAGAGAAACAAAACGTAGACCCACGAGATATATTATTTGAGGATGTCTGTATCTTTTCGTAAACAGAGAAAGGGAATGAAATTATGAAAGTCAATCAGGAAATTCAGGATGGTAGCAAAGAACTGAAAAAAGTTAAAGAGGTAAATATCAAAAGTTTCAGGTCGGTTAATAAGGGTGTAATCTATAACAAAATAGTTGACATATTGTTATTCATTTCAGAGATATTCTTAACCCGCATGCCAATTTTAGTATTCATCAAATGCCTTTCTTTTATCCCCAGCTCCTTCCAATCAAGGAAGTGCTTTATTTTCTGTAAATGTACAATATATACTGAATGTGGAAGGGTATTTTTATAATATTTAGTAGATTTTAAACTCCAATACGGCCTTGAAAGTGGTTACATCTACATGCACTAAATCTTGTTTTATTTTGTCACAGATTACAATCTGAAACACTTATTTACACTGAGGCCAAAACTTTTCCCATTATTGGTCCAAAGCCAAGGTGCTTCCATCAGATATTTGAAATAAACTTTATACGGAGAAAAGGCAAATTTCCAAGAAATTTGAAGAAATCATGATGGCGGGGTAAATTAATTAGCATGAAGTGGACTATCCTTACACACTAAGGTCCCTTGTAAAAACTTGGAAAACATTCGCTATATGTCCCTATTTTACAAAACCCCATAGTCAAAATTTTAAGAATGGTATTTTGCTTTGGAGTGCAAAAGGGAATGCTGGATACAGTCATCAATTACTGACTACCTTGAAAACATGGCCGCTTTCTACATTGCAGACGATCGCAGATTCCCGAAAAAGGCAGACAGAGTTGATTGAAAACTTAGAGAAAGAAACTGTGAGACGTGACAGTGCTCGAAAGGGCAGTTTGCCTCAGGGGTGTTCAACGCCTAAAGACAACGAGAAAGAAAATGGTAATTTATATTCAAGTTTAAACTATTTTTCTCCAGGACGCTCTCGGCATTACTGATTTTATCTGTATACACAACGCTTTTCAGGTTCATGACAACTTAGATGTTTCCCATCAATGAGCGCCCTGCAGCTCAGTTTTTAGAGCATACAACCACAACATCGATCGGAATTTGGTGGTGCTCGAATTCTTTCGCTTTTATTAATCTTGATATTGCTTCACGGACGAGAAATTTTCCTATTCTATTCAAGACTATCCCTTGTGAAAACTGATTCACTTTCCACAGAGCTCCTTGTTACCAGACTGCGCCAAACTATCAACAACCTCTCGGATGAAAACAAGAAGCAACATAGAGCTCTTCAAGAAGAGCGAGGTGAAGTTAAAGAGTTACAAGAACTTCTGAAATCAGTGAGTAGCTAAGACCACTATAACTTCTAAGAAGAGTGTGACTATAGGAGTTCGAAATTTCCCTTTGTGAAACACTGTGCGCGAACCTGCTTCATTTTGGCGGTAAAACGCAGCAGCCTTCAATACAACAAGACGAGTTTTTTTGTTTTGTTTTTTAACTTTGATAGATATCATTATTTTTAATGGCGTTGTGGAAAAAAAGGCAGGATAGGACCCATTAAAATTATTTTTGCTCATAAAGACAGCAATAGAGCTCCATGAAGAGTGTATTTTTTAACTCTTCCTATAATCAACAAATTTAATCAATTCGTTCGTGAAAAAGAAACCTTGTTATCTTAAATGAGTTGGATTAATGTAGCTAAAACTATTCCTTTAATAAATGTTTTAAAACTATATGTAACGGGTCTTCAGGCGAGCAAACCAAAAGCTGGGTAGACTTTGACAATCCTGCATTATAACCCGTGAAGGCCCAAGACTCCACAAAAATACCGTTGTGATAACAAACAAGTGATATACGTGTACAAACATGCGTTCAGACCAGAAGAAGCTAGTTAGTTAAGGCGAAAACTGCTGTCTTTCTCTTAGAGGACTCTTTCCAGCTTCACGATAACAGATATGGGTTTCATTTGTCGAGGTTAAAGTGACCTTTCTTGAGGAGAAGTAATTTTCATTCCTTGTTATGCTGTAATGATCAATTTATGACGCTCAATTTTACAGTCTCCGATTGGCTTGAAAATTGCAACTGACGCCTCAACTTTGAAATGGGTTCAAAGTTTTCTTGCTCATAAATGTTCTAGTAGTTCTTTAGGAATCAATGATCGCCCTTTCCATTTGCATTGTTTCAAAGATGTTACTGATTTTTTTTAACCATCCATCTATTTGGATCTTTTCAGGCTATTTAAAAGAAACTTTTTTATTGCAAATTCTTAGTTGCACGCTACGTTTCGAAACGATTACAGCGAATTAAACTTTAACTCGGTGTGCTTCTCAATTCACTGCAGAAAAGAAAAAGATGGAAAGAAAGAAAAAAATGCACTGTGTTGTAGAATGTGAGTCGATTCTCAAACTTAATTTATGTTCGGACGACAAAAACTTCCGTGCCGTGCCAGAAGCGAAATAAACTTTAACTCGGTGTGCCTCCTAATTCACTTGTTAATTTTACCCATGTCTTACTTTACAGAGGAAACTGTTACAATTTTGTCATCATGCTTTAGAAAAGAAAAAGATGGAAAGAAAGAAAAAAATACACTGTGTTGTAGAATGTGAGTCGATTCTCAGACTCAATTTAAGTTCGGATGACAACAACTTCCGTGCCGTGCCAGAAGCCGTGCTTTGCATATTTAATTTATGTCTCTTAAAAACTTTAAGCTTTTATCTTTCCTAATTCTTTTTTCTTGATTCATAACAAACGTTCATTAAGAAATTGATACGTCTTCAATTTAAATCTATCAAATTAATAAGCGAACCCTTTTGACAAAAGTGGTTACAAGAAATTTGTTTTTCATTAAAGAAACTATGGAGTTGTGAAATAGCATAAGAAGCAATTTTAAAAAAAATACACGGTGTAAATTAACCCTCAGAATGTTTTTATGTAAACATGAATTTTTTTTCCTTGGACGGCACTCAATCGCACTGTTAAAACTACTTTTTCTTCCGTAAAGATTTTTATTAACGCGGGTCACATTAATTCTGGATTTTTCCTCCGCTTGTCACTTTGCAACACAAATGTAGATCGCTGCGAAGCAGATTATGTGCTATTGTTAGAGGCTCAGCCATGTTGAGCAATTTCGTTCTTTCTTCTACAGAAATTCAAAACACGCAAGAATTCTGCTCTGAACGCTCTATTCATAACTCCATATATAACAGGGTTAATGGTACAACTTCCAAAACCAAGATATATGTATAGAATGAAAACCTGTCGTGGAATAGCAAGTTTATGTGCAGAGAAGGAATCAACCATGTCAATAATAGCTATAGGTCCCCAACAGAGAATAAAACCCAGCACAGCTGCGAATAATGCCTTTGTTATTTTCACTTCCTCCACATTCAATCGAAGATTCGCCTCTTTTCTAGTAATGTTCATCTCCTGATTGTGTTGTTTGATGGTTATAAAAATCTTGTAATACGCGAAGGTGATGATTCCAATAGGAACAGAAATGTAGATAACATCCAAATACGCCATGTAAGCCATGTCCAGGTGCGGTGTCTCAAATTCCATAAAACAAATAACTTTACCGTAATGCACGGTAAATGTGGCCCATTGAGTCATCGATGAAAGTCCTGCACCAAGAGCAGCGAAAAGGGTCAAGGCAACCACAGAAATAAACGTTGATTTTACTTTAAAACGCTGACGATAAAGGGTGGGTTTCACCACGCGAAAATATCGGTTCACCGCCGTTGCAGTCATAAGCAACAAAGAGTTCAGCGCGCAGAAGAAACAAAAGAATCCTTGGAAATGACAAACAGCACTGTTAAATGGCCACTGTCCTGTTGTGAGAAGAACCACAGACATAGGCATACAGAGGGCTGCCATCAGAGCATCTGATATGGCCAGAGTCACGACGTAGATGTTCGGTATGATGCGAAGTCTTTGATTACGATACACAGCCAAGCATACCAGCATGTTACCTGTAAAGGCCAGTATGTTGATGAGTATCATAAGAGCACTTTCCAAGACTACCAAACCAACTGCACGTTGCTGCAGCTCTTGGGAAAGATTCGTAAGTCCTTCTGTCACCATTTTAAGAGGAATAATAGGAAAACTTTAGAAGCCGTATGAATACATAAAACTTCAGGCTATTGGTAATTTTCTTCGTGACATCTTTTCAATGGGACACCTGTTCTATTTGAATTATGAGGGGGGTGTTAGAGCTGTCCAGATAAAACCGTTCTCACCCAAATGCAACACCAAAGCGACCACTGTTTGGCACTTCTTGGATAAAATATTTGATGCTGTTAATCTTTGGTGCGGCAGGTGTGATTTTGTTCCTTTTGAGTGGTTAATGGATAAAATGAAATGATATGCAAACTTTCATTGTTTATTCAGTAAAGTCTTGTTGAAATTAGGTCTTTTAAAGTCTTGAATTATCATATTAGCCTCAAGTTTGGCGGACAGTGTGTGATTGACACTTCCCAATACGGTCATGCTACGTGCTTCAATGATCGCTTCGTGAATGTGAGTGGATCGGTAGAAGGAAACCCGAAAATAAACCTTTACAAAACCTTACGGATAGTGGTTTACTATTCAATTTAAGACGCGCTACCCTGGAATCAACGGCTTACATGTACTTCATTTGGTTTATTATTTTTGCTTTTCAATTCCCTATTTAATGTCAACCCGAGAGAAAATACAACGACATCGCAGTCTAAATTTACGCCAAAAGTAGGTACAGAATTATTCTTGAAAATTTTGTTGTTTATCGTGGTTTTATATAGATAAATGAACGTTTGTCTCACGATGTAAGAGCCAGGACAATCAATTGTGTAATGATGGAGACGTTTCGACCTCTCTACTGCTGGTCTTCGTCAGGCGACCAGGTGGAAAGTTGACTTATAGCACCTTTGTTTAGGAGGAGGAAGTTTTATGTGGATGGCTTCTTTAGACCATACGTGTGTTCCAGTCAGTCGTGATCAATAAACCTCACCTGGTCCCAAACAGGAACGTGCCCTGTTTCATTTGCGTGTTCTGAAATCGCCGACTATTGAGTGCGAGTCGTATATCTCTTTCACGTCTCTTAATTCTATCTTCTATCGCACTCCCTGTTTCACCGATGATACTTTGCCACATTCACACGTGATCTTGTAAACAACGCCGTCCCGTTAGGCTAACTCGGTGGGAAGTTGAAGTTGCTGCAGATGAAGTGATAGTAACTTCTTCTTTTCATGTTCAGTTTGGACATAGGAAAGCAGATCTCTTTTTCCCGTACTGTTTTTGTGGTTAAATAAAAAGAAAAAGGGCCTGTAATGGATATTGTTGTTTAAAGTTTTGGAAATTTACTTTACTTTGTTCATTTACCTCCTATTTTTAGGAGAAAGATAACTTTCAGAAGCATCTGATGCAAGTTGAGTCCAAATCTGAGGCTTATCAAATACACCTAGAACGGCTTCACGTAGTGAGTTATTCATGAATTCTGCGATTCGCTTACACCCACATTACAGACGTAATCGGCAGAGAAGTCATTGGCTGCGATGTCACACAGTCCTTTCCCTCCCTCAAACCCTCAAACCACCCTCCCCAATCAAATTTCCATTGCCTTTTAAATTTCTTGGGATACAAAGAAACCCTTTAAAATCGATGATGTCAATCATTTCGTTTTAAAACCTAAGGATAACAACTATTAACTTTCTACTCGAGCACGCTTACGTGTTGTCGCTCAATAAACCCCTTTATTTTGTTATCTTCTATCTTATAAAGATATATCTCTACTCTTGTTTTTCGCCGACTTTTTCTTTTCACGTTTTGTTTTGGTTCGATTTTCAGGAGTTCGACGCTGAGAAACAAAAATATTCCAGAGAAAAAGACTTGCTGTTGAATAAAGCAGAAGAACATCGCGTAAAAGCTAAGAAGTTTGCCGAAGAACTGAGCAATCTAAAACAGAACCATATGCAAACAAAACAAGAAGTGGGTGAAGTTTGTGCAGAGATGAGAAGGAGTCGATTTTGTATTCAGGATCACGTTTTTAGATTTATTCATTCATATATCTATTCATTTATTTATTTGACTTTAGCTAAATTTGCTCAGAGAAACTCTCGTAACAGATATTAAAGAGTTAAAGGAACACATCGAAGGAATGACGACTGAGATGAAATCAGTAAGTGAATTATTTTCCTGGGAGATGCTGAGTCGGAAATATGTGAATCCTTAGATCGACTCAGTACGGAGTATCAATTTAGATTATCTCCTTTGGTGTTTTCGGGCCTTTTGTGTGATACAACTGCCTCTCTCTCTTAACTTCTTTACTTAAATGTATTGGATCCAGATTTCTATAAGATATGAGGAATAATTCTGAAAAGACATAAGTTTAGGTTGTTTGCAAAGGAGTAGGTGGCTGACAGACGTTCCTGATATTGCTTTGTTCAAAGTCCTTTTTAGACGAATTTTTTGGCTTTCTTCGTTTCACATTGGGGAAAGCTTGAGTTTTCTTTCTCGGAACACTACAGAATTAAGCGGATGACAAACACATTTCATTTGCAGGAATTGACTAGAAGCTTGAAGCAGGTTGAAAATTCAAAAGAAGAAGCAACTGATGAATTTGAACGGCTCCGAGACAAAAAAGAAGAAATGGAAGCTCAGTTTGCCGCATTACAACAATTGATCAACTCAGTGAGGACTTTTTAGATTCAGAATGAAAGTTTGATAGCATATGAATATACTCTTAATAAATAGATAATAATACTTGGGCGCGCGTAGATATGGAATTTCCCCTCGAATGTTTAACTCGATAGCTCACGAGTGAGCGCGAGTTGAACACGTACTATATCAACAGACGTGAAAAAATACGAAATTTTTTCACGTGTGTTGTTACGGCTTTTCTCAGGGCCGGAAATCCTTGTATAACAGCGCAGTTTATGTGATAAGATTTAGTTATTACAACCGATGGATCCAGACTTCAGATTTTGCTAGCGGAGGAATTTTTAATTAACTGAAAAATGGGAATCACTTTTTGCGTAGGCTAGTTTAAACTTAAAAATTTTAAATTTTCATATTTCACGAAGATGTATAGGGTTTTTCATACAGGCCACATACATAGAATTTGTGTAAGCGTATCTGATAGTCATGTCATGAGTGATATCACTCTAAAATATTTATTTTGTTTCAGGCCAGGAAATTGGTATTGAAGGAGGAGAAACAAAACTCTGAAAATTCCAAAAGAGAGGTAAGGTGTATAACTGTAGTATTTGAATTGTGTCTACAGTAATCTTTGTCTCTTGTTTCTGTGGTAAGAAATATCAAGTGATGAATATTAACTGACCCGTGCATACGAGACTTATCCAAACAAGGCAAATTCCCCCGCGCTACAACAAACTTGACCTGAGTATAGTAAAAAATATGAATGTGGATTTTAGAAGCTGATGCCGTAATTAGTGTGTTACAGAAGAGACTGGGATTCTTGTAGTTTTCGTATATCCACGTCAATAACTCTTTTTTTGTGTTTTTCAGAAAGAAGACGCACTAATCAAAGAGAAGAGAGCATTACTTAAGCAGCAACAGAGTTTTCTACGAGTAAGTTTTGATTGATTGTCACATTTTGCAGACCCTTCTAAGTTACAGGACCGAGAAATAAATGGATTGAGAAGTTATTGACTTTCATTCTCAGGCTCAAATTAGAAAACAGATGTCAACTAGAGCGGACATTCTTGACGAGGAAAGAAAAAGGGCAGAAGCTTCCCTTGAAGGACTAAAAAGCAAGTTAAAGAATCTGGAAGAGGTATATTGAATGATACTAGTGAAATCATGGGAAGTATCTCTCTTAGCTAGACTACTCTTTTTTTACCCAGTCTAGTTTTAATCTTTAATCACAGACCGTTAGTTTATGGGATTACTACCACTTTGAGCTCGAGTTGTCCCAAACGTGTAGTAGAGGGCGCGTGCGACCTGCATTATCCGTGCAGGAAAAACTGAAAAACCGCCAACATCACAAGATGAGTTTATTTCTATTGATTGAGGTATTAACATATCAGTAGTTTTATCAATTTTAGTTCAGTGAGATTCATTTATGTTCGATAAAAATAATGGTTCAAACTTTGCTGCTCACAAAGAGTTCAATAAAGCTTTACGAGGCACATGTTTTGTTAGCATTCCGTATAAAACCTGAATGGTAGTTCAACTTGTTCTGAAATTTAAGATCTCTATTGCATTTCTTTCACTCTCTTTGGCAGAGGCATGTATTGAGAGTAACTTTTTACTTTGAGTTGATGGAGAGCATGCCTTTATGTTTTATTTTAATTCTTCAGGTTATATCAAGGAAAGATGTCAGTGTCCAGGACTTCCGTTATAAAGTAAGAACATACCGATATATGAACCTTTCCGTAACTTTCACTGAGTTTCACTGTTTGAAACACTTCTAAAGTGTTTCAAACATAAAACATTTCATGTATATACTCAATAACTGTTGCCACTTCCTCTTTATTTTATGTAGCTCTTGAGAGATAGAGTTGAAGCAGAGAAAGTTGCAGACTCTAACAAACAAATTGACGAACTAAGAAGACGATTACGTCAACTGGAAGACGAAAAGGATTTAATCACAAGTCAAAGGAATCATTTGGTTACGTTGAATGAAGGCGCTAATCTACAAAGTTCTCCACTTAACTTAAAAGAATATGTGACTGAAAGAAATACGAAATTGATTTCTGTCAGACCCAGACGCTCCCTTGACTCTCTCACCGATGATAAATTGTATGCAAGATCTGTGAAACATGACGAGGAAGTTCCATGCCGTGATGTGGTGGGTCAAAACACAAGTTTGCCTCTTCATTTTCATGGCAAAACCTCACTTGATAAACTCGAACCCAACTCTGTGTCACATGACGTAGAGGTTAAAAAAGAAGTTGGCTTGGACTACGGGATGAGAAACACAAGGATCGTGACCAAGCGAAACCTGGGTTTGGAGCCGAACGAAAATCCTCCAGATCATTCATACGAACAAATTGCGATAAACTCGTCCTTACCAATGTTGAGAGAAGATCTTTCAGAAGATTTTGTTGAAAAAGATTTACCTCTCTCTGCAATTTCCAAAGAAAGCGAAACGAATAAGTTTTATCCGACTACCGTTAGTCCAACATCTGACCGTCGGAGACTGGTACAAGGGATGAAGGAGCAGCAGTGGAAACCTGACAGGAATGCAGTTCGTTCAAGAAGAGGTGAGGATTAATCTTAGAGACTCTTTGTGCCAAGTACACGAGGTATACGTGTGCTTTAAGAAGAGTTCTTTATTTCACCACAGTCGTCAATTTTAAGATAGCGTTTTCTCTTGTTGAATCTTTTAGATATATCTTCATCTACTTTCGCTGATGACAAAAAAAGCGAGGTAAGAAAAAGAGAGAGAATTAATGTCACTCCTTACATAAATGAGTATTTTTGTTTTTGCCATGTTAATTTTCAGTCAAGCGGTGAAGGTGAATCCTATAATGGACCACTTTGATGATATAGGGCTTTAAAACATTTTGTGAAACGCAGCAATCGATGTCGCTGATTGGTAGATAAGATCGAATTTAGCAAATGTGACACTGTAATATCATGAGGGCCCGTCCCTGAAGTGACAAACTTTTGAAAAGCTGGGAATACCAGGAGGTAAAAAGCTATCATACTTTCATAAGTTTGCAACGGATTCCGCCAAAAATTTCCGAATTTTCAAACTTGGCGTGATGAATTGATAATGACTTTTGCATTTCTCAAATGAAAAATTTTTGTTGAAGTCTTCAGTGGTAAGTTATCTTTCTTCGATTGTGACAAGGAAAATAGTGACTTTGAACAGTTTACAGCCACCTATTCTAATACGACACTCACCTTCTTGTATCTTTTAGTTTCTGTCTTCAGTTCATCGTATAAAGAATGAAAAGGTCAAAGAGCTTGAACTCAGTTTGCGGAGGCTCTTCTCTACGTGACTTCAGGAAAGCTTCAAAGACTTAACTTGAAAGGAGTCTTAACGTTTCTACGACGATGAAGAAAACCACTCCTTACAACATCTTCAAGGGACGAAAGGTTTTCATCTTTCATGGTCTTTCAAGTGGCGATGTGTCCTAATAACAGAAGTAAAGGAAAACCAAAGATGCATTTTTTCAGCCTAGAAGAAGGACCAGGAAATGAAGGGGAAAAGTATTGTTCACTTTGAAAAAACTGTGGCTCGATTAATGGGACAGTTTACGTGTATATAAATAACAGACTACGAAGCTGAAAGAACCAAATAACAGACTGCGAAGCTGAAAGAACGAAATAACAGACTACGAAGCTGAAAGAACGAAATAACAGACTGCGAAGCTGAAAGAACGAAATAACAGACTACGAAGCTGAAAGAACGAAATAACAGACTGCGAAGCTGAATGATTTCTTATAATACTTTGGCTTGGAGTTATTTTTGAGCACAATGACAAATTTAAAGTTGTTTCAAAAGAAATTTAAGAAAAGTGGAATATTTTCAGAGCAGATATATGGTGTTCTTTTGACTTATATTTTTATGTCTTAATTTGCATTTTTCAAAAACTTAATGCAAAATAGCGAGTTAACTTCTGTCTTTTGTAACTGATCGAGTCGTTTAAGGACAAAACCAATGCAGACTACCCCAACCTTTTTTCAAAAATGTGTTTTGAATTTCTCAGCGCTTTCCCCCCTAACTTCAAAAAATCTTTTATCAACAATCACTTGGCATAAACAGTTTATTCTTATTGTGGAATTTTCTGTCAGCAATGAAATGGAACATCCATGATATGTTACTAAGGATTTTGTTAATTTGCCACAAATAATTCAAATAATACTCTTTAAAACGCCTGAGTTTAAAAGGTTACCATCGTTGTTGAACTTCTAGATCACTGATAGATCTCAACTGAAAACGCGATAGGAATTTGAACCTTTTCAACGCGTTCATATAATGACCATTACATGAAGTCATTTGTCTCTTTCGTCCTTCGCCTTCACTAACTGTTATCCCTAGCCTACAACCCCTGCCATTTTCCCCGTCTGAGTTTGTGACTGAGTGAAACAAATTCTACTCTACTTCCCGGCGTCAGGCGGGACTATCCAGTTTGATCAAATGATTCGGCGATTAACAAAGTTGTGATCAGTGTCGACAATATTCGGGCACCCAAGGATGTAAGGGATAGCATCAGCTGATTCCGTTAAAGAGGAGAATGATAACCAGAAAAAAAAGCTTTCTTATTTTGCGTTCCTCAGTCGAGCAGAGGCAAACCTGTGGGGTGAGACACACGCTAAAGGTGGAGGGCGAAAAAAAAAACACATTCGCCTCGAGTTAGCCTACGCTCACCAAAATAAGCCTGTTTGCCATGGTAGTCAAAAAACCAAAAATCTGTGCCCCAATAATAAAGTTCAAATTAACCGACGCGTCTTTCTGAGGAAGAAGATAGGTGTTTTCTTCTTCTGAAAGGAGAAGAGGCCGCGGTTATCTGGTTATTTAAGGAACCAGTGTGGCGTTGAGTATGACGGGTAAACGGCACTCAACTCTAACGCACAACGAACAAAAAAAAATTTACGAATCACGAGGCATCTTGAGGGACATAGATTACACGTGTCATTTGATAACAAATTATTCTCCGTTTAGAACAAAAAAAGGAATTCTTACATCAATAGACAAGCACGACTCTATTTTCATTTATAATGACGTAAAACTAACGTGTGAATGAATAGAATTAACCGGGACTATTAACTTTTCCAATTCATCTCTTTTTTATTCATTCGTAATATTTATTTTTGTGAGACCAAAAAGATGGGCGCGCGTGTGGATGTGTGCACGTGTGTTCATTGACGTCAAAATTCCATATTTCGTCTGATTATCAGCTTTCTGTTGGCAACACATGCTCACAAATAGTAAAAAAAAGAAAGGTGCGATCGCCCCCCACGAAGTTCCTTAAGAGTGCCGATACTGCATCGCATGATTTTGAAAAAACTTTATGCCCACCTTGACTTGTAACAAAACCTTGAGGCACTTTTTGGCTTTAGTTACCGCGGCAAAAGACGTTGGAGAAAGAAAGGACAAACTCCGATCAATATACTTTTCAAACAAAGACGATACAGTGCTGTTGACGGGAGAAAAATCATTTAGCCAATATTTCTATAGCGAACATGAAGCTCTCTTATCGTAGAAATGTCTAAAGAACCAAAGCAAAGAACAATATTGTTTTAACGAATTGCAATGGGTAAATTTGAATTCAAGACGTGCAGGCGTGCGGCGGTCATTTTAGTATTGTTAGGCAGATTAGATCTAGAAGCAGCTGGAGGTGTTTTTAATCGGACGGGAAGATGCTGGGATTCTTTGGTTCCTAAAATTGCCTTAAGATTCTCCTAAAGATAAAGCTTAGAAGGAACGTGATTAAAGCTTTTTAAATCGTTATCTTTCCCACTTAAATCGAACATTATTTGGTAAGCGCATTTCGCAAGTTATGCAGTGTTAACATTTTTGTTAAACAAAGTAGTACAGCCATTCTTTCATCAGACATAGGGAAGTGTTTATTTCCAACGAAGACCACGAGGATTTTTACATGGAATATTTGCACATAAGCAATTCATTTCTATTTCGTATTGCAGGTACTCGCTTGCGCGAACTAGACGCTTCCGAAATCAAACAGAGTCAGCAGCTGTGTAAACACGGGTTTTTAATTTGTATATGTGAGTGGTTAAACCTCGTGTTTGTATCAACAGTATCAATCTTTGTTTAACATGAATTACAGGAGGTTGCGAATAATATGATCGACCCACTTGCCCTTGCCTGAATTCCATCAAATCTTTTTGTTATCATGATGTGCTCCTCACTGTTGCACCTGTTGATATTCACAATCGAACTGCGCATCAAATGTTTATCTTCACAAACACATGTCATCAATGAAGGAAGACGATCTCAAACTAGCACTAGCCGAGTGGGTGTAATAAGATATAAGAGAGCAGATCTTCATGTCAGTTTACAAGCCTCTCTGTACAAAACATTTGCCTAATTGATTTGTGGTTTGAGCGTTTGAAAGTACGTGGTTGTTCCTATTCTAATTTCTATCAATGGAATAAATCGGCCTTGTTGACGAAAAAGATGCGTGGAGCATATATACAGACCGGTTTGACGGTTATTTAAAATATCAATTTTAAATATTTTTGGGTAGTTTCGTGTGGCTTTTAATAAAAAAATAGGAGTACTCAACAAACGCAGTATACTTGACGCCTTTATTTTTAATGATGATAACTAACTAGTGCTAAGAATTCTTTTTGTTCATCTCTTGAATGTTAACAGAGAGTAAGCCAAGGATACATTTTTTTGAGAGCTAAAGAAAAGGAAAACAATCCAAGTCTTAAACCAGGAAGAACTTTCAGATTCACTGTCGCATGTCGTGATACCGAGTCACAGAAAATTGGTTGTCGACATACATTTCACATAACCACGTATCTGGCTACGAGTTCTCCGTAGCTTGATGAAAGAGCATCTTACAGCAAAATTATAAGGCCTGTGGTGGAAATCTTTTAGGACTCATATCTTGTCTCTAGATGCAAAGTTCGAGTTCTATTTTCGTTAGAAGATATCCTCAGTCGTACTCAGTCCTCTTTTAATTTCACTCTTCTTTGTGATATGTCAGAAAAGCGGGAATTTGAGGGGTTCGTACTACAAATAATTTTTAATATTTCTCATGTTTCCAAAAAACGAATGAACCACATCTGTAATAAATCACAGATCGTCATTAACTTGGCTTATTATTTGTCATGAAAGACATTAGAAAACAATCCAGCTTTTCTTAAAATAATTAATTGTATGTGATTGAAGGGTTGATTGCGGGCGTTAGGAGAAAGATCTAAATCTGATACTTTAGTCGCTTCAATAATGACCATAATTACAATTTTCGCAAGGGAAAACAGCTGTACTGACCCTCTGGGTTCGCCCGTGAGACAAATTTTGAGAATAATGATATCCGGTCAGTTCACGACTAAAAACCCATTTCAAAGCACATGGATACCGAGACACCGCCTCTTATTTTGAAAAAAATAAGTGCTGATTTATTCTCTTATAAATACGATGGGAAAATATTTGTGGAGGACTGATTTTTTAATCCGGATGTTTCAAGGCAGAACTATTGGGAAGTCGTGTTTGCATGGGGTCACCCACATATTTATGAGGCGTTCAAAATATTGACACTAGAAGGGAAGCATTGTTTGCAAGCAATTATTAGTTTGCTGTTAGCAAGCTGGAATCCTGTTCAAAGAGAACCATCACTTCTGTTTCATTAAATGACATTCAAAACAATATGTTAGACAAAACTCCCTCGTATTCAAAATCAACATGTGACGACGCTGTTAGTGTTCAGTAGCTGCAATATCAGAAGTAAGAAAGGCAAAATAGATCGTGTTGGCTCGATGCAAACGAACACAAATAAATACAATTTAGACTCATTAAGAGATTTTAAGTCCCTTTTTGCAACTTCGTAAGAATCATTTCATATTGTCTTTTTATTGTCTTCTGTTCAACGTCCAGTACACGACATTGTACCAGCAGGTTACGGTTTTTGAAACGCATTTTATGGTTCTGGCTGTGCAATTGATTTCACTGAATTGCGACTTGATCTTATACTGAATACACCGTCGGGAAAAGTTTTAAGAATTCACAACGCCTCTTCTCATTTTAAGGCTATTATGAGGTAATAGCCAGAGGGATTTCTTATCAAAACGGCTGTCTTTCTCTCTATTGTTTGAAGGTAAGATTCCAACATTTGTGATCACGAAACTGGGATGTCTTCCTCGCGAAATAATAGCAGGTGGTAGCCCATGTAAATTGCATTCCGCTGGGACGTGTTCTTGTCACTAGGAAACGAGTGTTTTTCAAGGAGTTGTTCTGTTGCAGAATATCACCGTCAGCGGGTACCAGAATTTTTTTTTAGATTTAAGCGAAGTTTTTGGTGAGGATCTCAGTCTTTTGATGATAGTCTAGGTGTTTCTCCTTCATTTGTATTTCAATGTCGCCGCATCTTTATGGGTTGTTTTGTTTAATACATTTGCAAAATAGGGTGTTTAATTTACAAGATTTTTATCTAAACCTTATGCTAACCCTGGCTTCACAGAGTAAAATATATCCTTCTTCTAGAACAGGAATCACGCTATTTTTGGTCTCAAATACCTGTCGCAAGTCAGTAAGAAAAAAAAAAAAAAGAAAAAACCGAACAAAACAAAACAAAATAATAACCAAAGAACAAAGAAATTCTCAATATAATGTACATGTGACTTGAATACTTTGAATAAACGTCGGCGTACAGCTTTAATTTGTTGACTTTTTTAATAATGCCGTTCTTGGTGGTAAGAAAACCAACGCTATGATGTCTCAGGGTGATAAATATCATGACGGGAAATATAACAAATAAGAATCTGCATTACCGCACTTTTCTATTGGCCTGGGTTAACTCGATTTTACGAACATTTTGCTTCTTTTTAGAAAATTCAAAGCAAGGCATGATTATTCAAAGAGATAAAAACACGTTTGAAAGGGAATTTAATATTAACGCAGGTCGCGTGAAGTGTTTTCAAGTGCCTTTGGTATCGTAGGAACCGGTCTTATTTCTTTACTTTTCAGTCAGTTTAGGAAACAAATATTTCTGCGTGATGAGGGATTTTTGTGTACAGGATCGGCAGGGGACTGTCATCCAAAATTTCTCTCACATTTTGGTATGAAGAACTGATTCACTTTCTCTCTTGTGACAACTTCAAAAATAATTGATACGTAATTGGCATTTTCTAGCCACGATGAATACAATAAATCAATAGACATCTCCATTTTCTAAAAAGGGATTGAAAAGAGCATGGATTTTCTTTGTTTAATCATATTATTCAGGTTATACAGCCGAACATATTCAAGAGAGACAGAACCATGTGAAAAGAAAGGGTACCTGTATCCCAGCTTACGGCATACTATAAACGATACTTTTGGAATCAAGTTATTTTCGATGTTATGATAGCAAGTTCGAATTTTGCTTTATGTCGAGCGATATAAGCAACCTCAATTTACCTGGCACTCCAACCCACCTGTTATGTGAACGATACTATCATTTGTCATTATGTTTGTTTACAGAATAGTACTCATCTTCTCTCTGCGGACAAACAACCCTTTTGTAGAATTTTATTGCACGCTACATTTCCCTGAAAAAACTGCCCAGTTACTGCCCGCTTCAAACAAAAGATAATATCTTTTCAAGCCATTATAAAATGTTGTCGTCGGCGGTTTTGTTCAGATAATATCAATAACTGATCTTAATGCTTATTTCTGGCAAAATTTACATTTAGTCAACGTGTTACCTGCTAGTTATGCTCAAAAGAATAGTTTCAATTCAAATTAATTGTTACTACTGCTTAGAAAAAAAACCAAGGCATAATAAATTTTTATGGTATATTATTTTGCTTTGACCTCACCATTACGTACGATCAAGACTCTTTAGGCGCAGTTAGAGGCTTGGAAGTTCTCCCTAAAGTTTCTGTTTACTCATTGTAAGATAAATAGAAATAAAAAGGGACTGAAATATTTCGTTTCGTTTCGCTTATAAAGATGGATGACAGCGACGCTAGGTACTGTGTGGAAAACGAAACACCCGTCTGGGAGAAGTTGAATACAGTATACCCAAATAAGTTTGATTATTTTTAATTGTTCTTAGTTTCTTGCTAAAACTATTGAGGCTTCTTAAAAATAAGGTTCGGAATAAGTGTTCTATTTTCTATAAAGGTGATAAGTTTCTCAAGGGTTTTTTTTCTCTTTACAATACAATACGAAGATGGTCTAAAATACATATTTAGAAGAGCATATTTGAAATCAGGTTTGATTTTATGGCTTTTCGTTCGTAAAGTTTGTGGCTAGCAAATTGTTTATATGCAGACAATCCCTAGTTTCTAAACAACTCGATGTATTTTCTAGGAGTTTCCTGTGGCTGCTTGAAGGAGTTCACTTAGTGTTTCCGTCTTCCAAACTTGATCTATACTCGTGCCTCATAGTGTGCCGACGAACATCAACTTTCCTGTAGAACCTTCTGCCGCAAATTTTACAGGGGAAGGGTTTAATTCCGGTATGCCGCCTCATGTGAGTAAGCATGTTAGAGGATTGACTGAAAACCTTGCCGCACTGCTTACACTGAAATGGTTTCACCCCAGTGTGCATCAACGTGTGCTTTTTCATGTCGGATTTGCGGAGGAAGTTTTTTCCACAGTAACTGCACGAATAAGGCTTGTGATCGGAATGAATAAGTTTGTGTGTTGAGAGACTTGACGGCCTCTTAAATTCTTTCCCACATTCTTGGCATTTATATACCTTCGTTTTCAAGGAGGTTGGCTCTCCTGAGGTGAGATCCTCGCTGTCCACACTTTCTTGACGCCCAAAAAATTCGCCTAAATTCGAAATAGGATCGCGGCACTCTGTTACTCTTGCCGGAGCAAAGAAGGACTCTTGACCAGTGAAGCCTCTTTGAAGGAAGGGCGACTGTTGAGCGAAATGACGATAAGCAAACGGGTCTGGGCTGACGGTGAGGCTTGGGCAGCTGTAAGGAAATGATAGTCCACCATAGCGCGGCACAGGCCTCAAAACCAAAGGCGACGGTGGAGCGGGAGGAAACGGAAGCGCTCTTGGAAGAGCAAACGGGAACTTTGAATCAAAGTATTCTACACCATGTCGCCGGGGAAGCGTCGGCAAAGGGATGCGTGGGGTATAAGTTTCCTGAGCGAGGTTTAAAGATGAATTTTTAGCAGAAGAAGTGACACTGGATCCTGTTTCGAATGCTTTGTCTTCAACGGAAGGTCCCTTCTCCGTTTTAACTTCTGTAAGAGAAAGTGATTTGATATGATTATTATAATAAAAGCTGTGAGCTTTTTGAATAGATGGGTATTTTTCATTAAAGAAGAATTTTGTAAAGTGGTATCAATTCTCATGAAAGCAACACCAAACTCTTCGCACATAGCTGTTGGGGTAATGGGCTACCAAGTAACCGCAGATATGGCGCATTTGAAAGACACCTTTATATTGCATCAAATGTTCTCACGTACGCCCAAGAGTTTTTTTTTTCCAGATCAAAGGTACACTGATGGAAAATGTGTTTTTGGCTTTCAAGCGTCGGAGTAAATTCATATTTCCGAAAAAAAAAAAAAAAAAAAAAAGAATACGAGAATGATAAAGAGGTTCGCTCACGGATTGAGCCTCGAATTAGCCAAGGTTGGCTTTATTAAGGAAATCTCTCCACAGATCGCTAAATCTTGTATTATTTGCACTTTTCCGAATTTCTCGCACTAATGTTCCATACGCTAAGATTCAAACAGGTTTACATTGCCATCATTAATCTTTCAGTCCTTGCTGCAAAATCTTTTACCTCGACCGGTTTTAACCCTGCGGGTTTGGCGGTCAAGGTCGTCAAAATCGGTTGAAAATTAGTCACTTATAGACAACATGTAAAAGATTCGTGAAAAGATTCCCTCCGCACAATCTGTTCAGAACCTACAAAAACTACCTTGGTGACTAAAAATGCGCAGAGTTCTTTGCAATAACGAGTAGTCCTTCATAAGGCGTGTTTATTTTCGTAGATTTTGAAAGTTATTTCACTGGATAGGCGAATTAAATGGATGGGCGAACAGATTAGCGCGCTAAGAAAATAATGGCTGTATTTAACTCACATTAATGGTCTCATTTTTACCAATATTCAAAGAGTAAGCAAACATTATCTCTTCCAAAAACAGCGCGTTGCAGTTTTTATTTGATTGCGTAAGTCTCTTTTCGAAACTCGTGGGTAATAAGATTTGCGGATTAAAGATATCTTAAACAACTTTTCGTGACTTGGAAACATCGACCCTCGCTAAAGGCGTAAACCAGCAAGTAAGACTGTTAAAAGAACTCGAACACTGCAATGCTTAGTACAGTTCTATTTAAAACAGTTGGCGGTCAGAGCTCTCCAACGAGAGATCGTTTTTTGTGAGGATCCTAATCTCGCTTGGAAGAGTAATCCTAGGAGTTGAGAGTTCTTCCTACGTGATTTGCAACTCCTCTTTCCTAGTGGTGAAAGTTTATGCAACTCGGTTCATCCCGCTCAATTTAATATCTCGAGGCTGGTCTTTAAACATCACAGCCTCTTGCGAACAATCAATCATGTTTAAGTCATATTTTCTCTTCTCTTTGATCATTTCAGGATTAAAAAAAAGCCAAATTGGACAAAAAAGGGCCAATTTTATGCTGGCCGCGTGAAAAACTCGACTCGCTCACCTGGAAGTTTTTGCTGATTTGAATCTGGACATTTCTCCAAGGAAGGAGAGTTAGTTTGCCTTGCTCTGACTAGGAATGACCGCGGCATGCTGCCCCTCTGATCCTGAACACCGACTTGGAAATGACAGACAATTACAGGGGCCGCTTTTAAAAGTCCTCTGCAAATATGTAAATTGGAGTTTAATTAGTTTCTTTTCATTTGGATACCTTTTTATGACGGGTTGCTCTGGATGTCTCGAAGTATTCTGCATTAATTTGTTACGAACCCATTCAGTGGCATATCGAATATTCATTGCCAAAAAATTACTCTTTCTCAAACTTTCTTGCGACATATTTGTTTCTGAGATGGGAAAAAACTTGTTCTTACGTCGCGGAGAATATGCATACATATCCATTTTCTTGCAAATTTTGAAATTAGCCATTTGTTTTGTTTAAGCGATTATCATAACTATCCTGAGACAAACCAGTGGTAAACAGATGGAGAAAGCGAACAATAGCTATTTAAACACAATTTCGTAGGACCATTCTCACCTTGATTCCATAAGCGTTCGATTTTCTCGCAGAAGACTCTACAACAATGTTATTTTGATGCTTAAAAGCTTTCTTTCTCAGTCGAAAATTAGAGACTTGTGAGAAGGTAGTGAGCTGTTGAGATTTTCGCATCTTTTTTACTACCATTATTAGATTCAGATTAGATAAAGCCTTATCGGCATGTAGTTTGTTTCTGTACTTTTAGCACGAGGAATAATTTCTTCCTCTTCATTTTGAAAATGAACATTTTCGTCGCCAATAACTTGAAATAATTTGTTTCTTTTGTGTGTGTAAAAAAACTGCGTATCCCATACAGTTTGCTCACATGCATCTTGCTCTGTGATTTGGCAGGTGGAATTGTTTTCGAGTCTGGAAAAAGTAGACCACTTTAAAAGCCTTATCGAGATCATAATAATCTATCTGACCAGAATTTCAGTTTCTTTCTTACATAAATTAAACAACAGCAGCGTTTAATTGCAAAGGCATATTCGCAGGAAGTGAAATCGATCTATTGTCAGCACTGAGCATTTCTGCTTGTAACAAACCAGTGGCAAAGTATTCAATCCATTTTGTCCAAGATCACTTAGTTACCGCATTCTTTTGGTTCCTGCTTGCTGTACAAGTTTTCTCGATCGGTTCTCTTGCTTCTGTGGTGGTCAAAACATATGTTTAGAAGTTTGTTCATGGAATTTTTTTTCTGAAAAGGCTTAGTGCTTCTTTTAGTGCTAATTTAGAAGCGGCGGTGAGCTTTGCTTTGAAGCTTTCAGCAAGTATACCAGTCTTTGTGTTTTAGCATCGCTAAGTAACCAACAAATGCCCGTGAATCACTCTCTGTAATCAGACACACTTTCAAAGAGTACAGTGTATAGATAAATAACTCTCTAAGTTGCGTGTGTGGGAAATGCAACTTCGCTTTTGTTCAGACAGACTGCTTGTGGCTCATTGTGCCTTCTATCGCAACTCAAGGGTCGCCGAAGAAACTCTGATTCTCCTAAATATTGTCATATAAACAGGCGAATTTTGGAGCCCGGAGTGATGTTCAAAGGTGTTTTTCTATTGCGATCTATGTTTAATGATTCTTATCATCTGGAAATCGGTGGAATTGCGATGCATACTGTGTGCCGCTGATCTTTGCCATAAACAGTGAATCGTGCTTTAGCTCTAAGAGCGGTTTTGGTTTTTTATCTCCATTTTCGTGCTAAAGCTCATTGGAAAAGAGTCCTCTCCAAATTTTTTTCATTTTTTATTGCAAAGTCAAAATGCATGTCTCACTTTCCACCCCGTGCGTGGGTGTACAATTCGTTTCAAGCACAAAAACCGTCGCTTGCTGTAATTAAGAAGCTGTTTAACTCAAAGGTTAAATCGCAAATACTAGTTTTTTTTTTTTTTTGAAAGGGCGGAATCTGGTACAAAACAAAATTAGCTGATAAATTTTGTCGAAGATAAAGAAAAGCACCGCGGGGAACCATTGTGGTCTAGAAAAATAAAATCATGTCTTGTTATTTTTTTGTTCAAGCTTTAACCACTTCTCACAGACGGTGAAGTTTCCAGTAAGACAATTTGACTAAAAGGAATACAGGTAGCTCTCTAATGAACACAAGGTACAGCCGCCTTAAAAGCATACAACACAGCACTGCGCGTTCTTAATACAGTAAGGAGTATTTCACAATCAGCCTGTATAGTTTGCGTCAATTGATGTCTGTATAACGTAACCTCTAACGAATTGTACGTCAGTTTGTAATTCTACACAGTTTTTTTTAAACTTACAAAACAAATATCATAGCGATATATTTTTTTGTTTTGTTTTGTGAGTAGGCATTGAAAGATGTCATTTCAATTAAAGGATGTTTTTACGACTGAATGGGTTTTTTTTCAGCAGTTCAACTCTTGATTAAACAAAGCCATGTTCTCCACGTGTGTTTCTTCTGTGGTCCTCTAATTTAAATGAGAATACGTCGTGAAAATTTGAATGGAATCTCCTTCTCCCCTTTTTTCGAGTGATCTTGCTTCTCACTCAGTAAAAAACCTGTAAAAAAAAAACAGTACTGTGACAATGATTAATCGCTTCGGAAAAAAAAGTTTTTTCTGAACGAGAAGTGAAATACTACCTGTCCTCCTATAAACGTGAAGGTGGCTTTATGATCAATTGGGTGTTAAATGCTCTATCTGTAGGCTGTGCGAGACAGCCAGAAGTGTTAACATATTGTATATTATATAAGTGAATATGGCCGTCGCATAGAATAAATGCTTAAATTTCGGTGCATTTATTTTCTTTTGAATTTTGATTCTTCCGGAGGTAAGAAATTTTTAAGGAGGTTTTTGTCAGTTCAATAACAACTTCAAGAAAATTTTTACAAGCAATTTTAAGCAAATTTCATTTATAGATTCTTTGACAGAGAATTAGTTTTTTTTCAATAATGTTTTTTTATTATTTAACATTTGAGTGCTTTGTATTGGAATTAGGAATTTACACATGAAATGGGAACACTTTTGCTCTAACCGCTGGAAAACAAATAATAGATGTGCAGAAAATGGCCTGTTTTTCCTAGCGACAGTACCAGCTTCACCCGAGATTAAGAGACTGTCAATGTTTTAATTAGAACTAATTTTACAAAACGTTTTTAACACACCATTCAGTTTAGTCAATCTCTTGACCCTAAGGATAGATAATTGTTTGAACATAATTTAGATGTACTCTACTTTCCCTTTTTGCGACATGAACTCTTGACAAACATTTCATCTAGTTGCTCTTGTATCTTGCATATCATCTCAGAAGCTTTCCTCAAAAAAAAAAAGTGGTTTCTGGGTTTCGTTTCATCGATAAGACTGAAATAAGGCTGGTAAAAAAAATATATATATATAGATGATAAATGTTAAGTTCCCTTTCATTAGAAAATTTGTGCGAAAAGGGTGTCGGCAGTTGTTCTTAAAACTTGGCCGCACAAATCATTTGTATAATTTTCTATATCCCACCAGTATCGTTTTCTCTTTAAAAAAATGGTTAATATTATTGGTAACGTACGGAAAAAACAGAATGGTTTTCTTTGTTTTACGGTAGTCGATACAGTTGTTATTATCAGATCAAATCATTCAGAAGAACTTTACTCAGCTCTGAATCTCGCTTCGGATCTTCTCTGAAGATATCAAATTCTTTATTGCTTATGTTCAGAAATTGTACAAACAAAATTCACAGATTTTATCATTTTCAATTCAATAGCAAGTACTCTTTTAGAATTTGAAAGATCTCTCTATTTACAATGAAATGGTACATGAGTTGGGAGAACCTTTCGCTCATGTGTGCAGCGGGTGCAGCGGGCGCAGCGGGTGTAACGGATTCAGCGGGTGGTCTATTCAGTTTTCAAATATTCATATATTTACCGGGCGCTTTCAGTCAGCACTGATCAGCCCATACGGATGAAAAAAAAAATTACGCTTGATTTTCATTTGGGCTGATTTGCTACAGAAAATTTGTTTCCATAGAGTTGACAAAATCGGAAGTTGGTATGTTCACTAAAGAGTGTTTTGATGACTTCGCTGTAATTGCGTAGCTCCGCTGAGGAAATCCACCACGTTTTAATTCACCATAGAAACGATACCAAAAAGGTGGTTCACCAGATGAAATGAGGTCCGCCCCTAAAACCACTTAAATTATCAGACCTTTTGTTGAACGCTGGAGGTGCGATACAAAAAAAAAAAAAAGATATGGGGAGATAAGCAACGCTTTTGTAGGTATCTGAAGCAGGTTTGGTCAATATGTTTTTATGATTGCCGATGTTTTTTTCATCACTCGCGTATGTTTTAGTTCCATATGTATTAGTGTGAGCAGCCATCACTGTTAGCGACACGTGTTATGATATCAAAAGAACGCCCACATTGCAGCCTATCACATTTCATTGTACAGTTCAGTTGCTACAGAATTTCAAACGACTCGCCCACTCAACTCACGCGTCTTTTTATTGGCAGGTATACTGTAGAAAGCATCACTCTTCGAATAACGTTTTAATGGTTTTCTATTGGCAAGTTAATTGTATGGCGAGACTCCATTATATCCACAAAACGAAAAGACCTCTATGTTGGGGATGCTAATGTAACATAATTTGTCGCTTTAATTACCACATGTGCATCAAAAATAACTGTTGTCTTAATTCCAAGAACTATACTTTTCCAGCACCTTTTTTCTTTAATAGTCTAACTTTATTGCTGTCCCAATGAATAAATAACTTAATGTTTTAATCCAGATTCCTAGCCATGGTAACATATTGAAAGAGCTAGCGGCTTACATGTTTCATTGCCACACTGAGGAGAATGATGGGGAACTGCATATAAACAATTAACAGATAACATATTTCGCTATCAAATGTTAATTAAGTCAACAGCAAATTGTCTGCTCCGGGAAGGAGGGGCTGAATGTGGCTGAACCAACAAAGAAATATAAGTGCCTCGTGTGCGTACTGCTTCATTGTTCTTCCTCTTTTGAGAAATGAGAAACACTCACATACGTGGGTGGTATCGCCAGCGGTCAAACATTGCAAGTTGCTGGTGGAAGCCATTCCATTTGTGTTTGCGTGTAATGTTAGATGAGCCTATGAATACGTTTCTGGTAGAGACTTAAGGCGTATACCCACCATGCGCGATATTTGAGGGATCTGATCGCATTTAATCAAAGGAAGCTTCTGGAAGATTTCATCCAAATATTGCAATCCACGCACTTCAGTACGCCGGTGAGATTTGGGATTTTCGTATACGCACGTAGTTTGAATACTTAAAAGAATGCATAGTGAAAGTTTAACTTATCAAAATATGCAAGAGTAATAGACAAGAAACATTATAACTAATAGTTTTTTAGTTTATTTAGACCCAAGCTTACAGACTGAACTCAAAGAGAACCTCACAGCACCTAACTGGTCTACACCTATGAGAAACGTAAACAACCTCTCGAACGAAGATTGTTCCTTGCAAAGAGTCTTAAGTTAATATTTACAGTGGTCATCCCTTGGAAAATTAATTTCATTAATAAGAGGTTACATCGCGCGTTTCTTTCAATAGTACTTAACAAGGGTGTTTGAGCATTAAAGTAGCTCGTTTTCAGCGATCAAAAAGATATCCCTGAATAAATCACCGGGAAGCCCTAAATAACAGTAGAAATACCACAAGGAAAGTTAGGCTTAAAAAGAAAAATCTTAATTGAGACAAAAAGTTTAACTCTGTTACCGTGTTTTCTTCTCAGTTGTAACGAAAGTTTAAGACAAACTATTGTAAATACACTACTTACATGTAGTTTTAAACTAATCCACTCCTCTTGATGACTAGTGGTTTTAAAAGAAGTCTCAAAACAGGAAAGCAATATATCATTAATTTAAAATTTACGACTTAGAGAAGGGGGAAAAAAAACAGTTTAAACGACGATTAACCAAAGTCCGTCTCGTTAACTTTATCTGATAATTGTGGCGGTTATCGGAGAAAGAAAATCCTTTCTATAGAGCATTCATCTTAGCCTTTTCAATGAGTTCTCTTCCAATGATCAATCTTTGAATCTGCGCTGTACCTTCATAAATCTGAAAGAGAAGAGAAGATCGTTTGGGCAAGAGCGACCTTACGGCATCTTCGACATCAAAATTTGAATTCGTCCCAATCAGGCTCAAGTGCGACCTTACGGCATCTTTGACATCTAAATTTTGAATTCGTCCCAATCAGGCTCAAGTGCGACCTTACGGCATCTTTGACATCTAAATTTGAATTCGTCCCAATCAGGCTTGGCGATCTTTGAGATTGTAAACTTTCAGCGCAGTTCTGCCAACCTTGGCTGCAAAGTGCTTATTTTTTTTTTTACCACTGCTTAATTAGAGAACTCGTTATTGTAAAGATCGCTTTCATATTCATTTCTTAATCCGCAGTTCACATACACTTGTATATGATTTCCATATATTCACAGTCATCGAAAAGTGCATTATCCTAAAGGGATCTCTAAAGGGATCTTAGAAACAAGGTGGTCGCAGTTCAGTCAGTTATTTCGTTATTTTTTGTACCCACTTTCAATTCCAGTAGCTTTAGCCGAAACGGACGAGGAATGGAAGATGTTATAAATTAACTGATGTAAAAATTTCAGCACCAAAAGCAAAAGGGGAAAAAGCGAAAGTAAAAAAACTTACTTGAAAGATTTTAGCATCTCTCATCAGCTTTTCAACAGGGTACTCGGTGTTGAATCCAGCGCCACCAAAAATCTGCGACAAAGAAAATTAAATATGCTGCTTCATTACTGGATGACAGCAAGCTGGGCCATTACGGAATAAACTAAAACAACTACTCTGATGTTGATGTGAGAAGTTTACGAAACGGGTTTCTTTGGCTCAGTCCGATACCATGTGATAATTCGATTCAAGTGTACGTTGATGGCGTTTTCTGTCATAAGATGTTGCGATGTGATTCTTGCGCTTAAATGCGCGCTACAACCTCGGTGTATTCACCCAAAACTATATGACTGAACTTTTTTTATTCGGAAGACAAGCATGGATATGTCGAAAAAGTTTGTATTACTCGCAGTAAAGATCGATATAAACATATTTTTATTAGAAATGTTTCAAATTGTCTTTGTTGTAACGGAAATGGGCAACTTAAAGCGATTTTAGAAGTTAGGTCTTTGACTTTTACCACAAACCCTTCAAACCGTTGAAATTCAGCAAAAAGAACAATTTCAACGAAAATTAACTTTGATTTTGAAATCAAATATTTTGTCATTCCGGAATATTAAAAAATAGGAATTGTCACTTAGTTTATGTGGGTTTCCTGTGCCATAACCTGCACTAAAAAGTACCATTAGGAAATAATTGTCCTCCATATTACCTGAACGGCATCTGCAGCACATTTGTTGGCAACATCTCCTGCTAAACACTTAGCGACGGAGGCGTAGTAAGTGTTACGGCGGCCCTGACAGACATGAAGGATACATAGTTTTGATGCACAATCACCCATGTGAATCAAACCTTTCTTAAGATGCGTAAGAGTTGCTCGAGGCTACGCCTCGAGTAACTCTTACGCATCTTTCGTGCTCTCCAAACTTCCCGCGTGCTTCATATCTCGATGAACGCACAGCTGACGTATGAACTGATTGTTTTATAACATTTTCAACCCGATGGAAAATCTTTTTCTCGAGGGATTTGTTTGATGACGTCATGAGCGTGCACAAAAGGAATATGAAACACGCTCGCGCAATTGAATTTACTAGCTATGTTATTATGTAAATTGGCCACTGCAGAGAGTTTCTACAGCTGATGGTTTAAGCGTTAACCCCATGTCCGAGACTCGCTCTGACGAAGGGCGAAATGCTCGAAACTTCAGCTTAAGAAACTCTACGGTAGCTAATTTACATTTCCAACTCAGTCGATAACATCAAATTTCCTTATTAGTCAATAAAATGTATGTTAGCTTAAATCATCTTTAGGAGATAGGGATTTAAATTAAATGTCAATAACCACATCTCATCAAAATTTAAAAAAAAAAAAGTAAAATATTTCTTCATCCTACAAACTTTTGTTAGCGACTTCTTGTTTACTGAGTAGACTCAATTAAGCCGATTTAAAAAAACAAAAAGGTCCAAAGCAGAATACAACATAGGCAGCAAACTTTATAAAGGTTAGGTTTTATCTCTCTTTCCTCCAAAAAATACAGCGGATGTTTCAGGGCTCTCTTAAAACTAGCTATGCTAAATGTGATGTCCCTGTTTAAATATTATTTAAATAAATAAATAAATAAATAGACTTTCGTCGAGTATTCAGACCGCTGTCCATCAAATACTCCTAACAGAATGAATCTGGTTTAGTAATGCACTGACAGTGAACAAACCTGGTCTACTTCCCAAGCTGCGCGCCGCGTTGCCAGTCGGGCTGTTTCGATACCAATGGCCATGTCAGCTAACATGAAACTCACAGCTTGATGCTAAAGATCAAAATAAAAGAGAACAGTTAAAAAAACTAGGCACTAATTAACCGTTCATAAAGGTAACAAGTAATTGTTTGAGATAAATTTGACTTATTTTCTTTATCTCTTGAAAGGTTTTCATGTTTTCATTTGCTTAAGAAGGCATCATGGATATCCGATGAAAACAAAAAAGCGTGACCAAATGTTTGGGTATTTGTGTTTCGAATTCTGCATATCATCGTCTTTTCACCCCTGTCTCCTTCACACTCACGATAAAGAGGGATCCTAGGAATCAGCATACCTGAGCGATGGGTCTGCCCATGGTTTTCCGTTCCAGTGAGTATTTTAGAGCCTCTTCCATGGCTCGCTGTGCAAGACCAACAGCGCTAGAAGCGACCTTGAAAACGGAAAACAAGCGTAAGTTAATCGTCCTTTTCTTGATGAGTTGTTGATGATTATGGTAGAGACTAGAGACTTGAGACTTGCTTTGAAACTGTGGATCCAGCTTAAATACTTAATAACACATACAGAGCTTACCAATTCATCCAAATGCAATGCATGTAACTCTCAGATTATTTTCAAAGAACCCAAGACGACTAGTCAAGTAAGGAAAACCCTATTTTATTTCAATCAACTTTTACACAAAAACCACGCTAAAATGAAAAAAAAAGATACCTCGACTGGTAAGCCGGGAAAACAATCTTACCGGAGGGCGTGTCTTATCAAATGCTCCCATGGCAATCTTGAAACCAATACCTTCTCCACCAAGAACGTTCTAACAAATTAATAAACAAACAGAAATACATTATAATTCAGTAATCAGTGGAACTTGGTTAAATCAGTAGAAGGAAGCAATGGAGAAATGTAACATTCATTCTCCCTTTGTGAGTGGTCTACAAAACATGCACCTCTAGGCAATGCCAAACCAAACCAATCGCGACGTCTAATGCACTCATTTTCCTGCGTGCGGTGACATGAGTCCTCAGCGGCTTCTTTTTTTATTAATTTTTTCGTGTTTTGATTGGCCATTGTGATAATTCAGGATTTTCATTTACTTTTGAAGTAGACGGGCACTGCCTTGTGAGTAGGCAGGTACACTGTATAAATGAGGGCCGAGGGCCTGAACCCCTAGGGGGAGTCTGGGGGCATGCTCCCCCCCGGAAACTTTTAAAACTTAAGTCTCCCAGAAACGCATTTTCCTGCAATCTGGCGAAGAAATCTACCTAGAGTGATGCATACTTAATCTGATTACAGTTAAAATAATGGTAATCTGAGAGAATTTGTTTATTTCTCTACACAGCTATAGCTACATCAAAACACTGTTGTTGTTATCAGAGCTTCCTTTCTTCTTACCATTACAAGTTAACTTTAACTTATAAACTGATGAAGAGTGAAACTGACGACACTTTTTGTAGTTTATGAAAACTCAAAGTTAGAGCCGTAATCATTTACGTTAATTCCTTTTGTCACCATATATCACCCAACAGTTAAAAATTTAAAACAGATATTGATGGAACATGGGAGTCTGATACAAAATCAGCCCTTGCTGAAAACAATTTTTACAAAACCTCCAATGGGCTTTATCTTGAATAAAAATTAAATTGGAACAAAGTTTCTTTCAATTTCTCGGAATATTTGAGCTTTAAAGCCAACTTTATGTTGGCTTACTAAGAAGCCGTAACGACATTCGTCTCCTGTTGTTTATTTTAAATTCTGAATTGTATTTCAGAAAAATAAAAAGTGTCTTATGAACAGTTTAAATAATGGAAAGCATAGAAAGCGTACGTAATTTTTCGAAAAACCTTTTCACCGGCTGTAATCCAATTAAAACCCGAAAACACAAATTTAATTTTTCTGGTCATTGCACTTGACTTTTCATGTGCAAACGAGTGCTTGCGTGAGTTTTACTTTTGTTTGCCATGATGACTCTGCAGAACGCACTTGCTTTAATAACACGTCACGTTTAAGAGTTATGTAATAGCTAATTAGGCACTTTAAGGCCTATTTACACGGCACGACTTTGTCGCATGCGACAAGCTTACGACAGGCCTACGACATGACTTAAGAGTCGTAAGCGAGTTGTAGGTTTGATTTACACGAAACAATTCGTGTCGTAAGCCTGTCGTAAGCTTGTCGCATGCGACAAAGTCGTACCGTGTAAATAGGCCCTTAGAAGGAGACAGTTCTAAGAACGCTATTAGGGACCTTAAGCAGTCAGGACGGCAACGCCAAGGAAGACTTCGATTAAAAAACGAATTTCTGCCTATAATTAGAATTTCAACAATGGCTGCACGTGTTTACCGTCTCGTCCGGTACCACTCCTCAACTTCAGCATAACGTATCAAAGAAGCGTCGAGTTCCAGTAGAAATTAAAATAATTTGCCGTCGCGGTTTCGGTTCGCAGACGACGCAAATTGTGGTGATTTCACGTTGTTGTTTTGCATAGGACGGCTCAGAAATGTACAAACGCATGAGCTGAGCTATTGTTCTGACCATTATATCTTTTGTTTTTCCATGTCCTCGTTGCCGTCGCGTGGTTTGCTTAAGGTCCCTATGATCGCGCAGCGCCTTACTCCTCAGAGTAAATTTTATTTCCACAATCTGATGGCATGTAATTGATAAATAAGTGCAAGTGTTTTACTTACAGGGAAGAGTTAATATTTAGCTGAAGTTGATGATTTTTTTCATGACAATTTTCTTTTCTTAATTTTGCACTTTAAGTAGCCGGGTACTCTGTTCAAAGTAGACGGGTGCTGCTACCCGGGACCCGGCTCCCAACAAAAACCCTGGATAATTTCGTTTTGAATCCGCATGCGCTCTGTAACGTCAAAAAACAAGGCTCACCTCCTTAGGAACAACAACATCTTCAAATGTGATTCCACGAGTATCAGAGGCTTTCTGACCCATGTTCCATTCCTACAGGAAAGTAATGACAAAAAGAACTGTTACACAGACGCATACTGCAATCATAAGGACTACAAGAGTGGAGTTTATTGGACGTGACCAAGGATCATGACTATCATGACTAACGCTCGAACTGTCAGCCTTTAAACTCTTTACGATGGCCAATTTACGTTTTCAACTCAGTTGTCAGCAATAAATGACCTGTTACACTCTCCCACTGACGCACCACCACACTTTCTTTAAAAACTAACATCCTTCATTCATGATTGAGGAAAGCCAGCCACACCAAAAGGAATGTTTAAGAATTAAGGATGGTTAAATTAAGAAAGGTTACAAGGTGCAACAAAGCTTGCAAAAACAAGTTACATTTACAGTCGGCTCTTTGAAAGCTAAGAGTATTATTTATATTATACTAGCATACAGTAAACCCCATTGCTCTACATGGTACATTATAAATGATATTTGTTAGAACAGTTAAATGTGTCATTTTCCTTGTGGTTATATTTCGTACAGCAATACTGATACAAGCATTTGGTAAAAGGAAATTGTTTGCCAAAGTTGTGCATCAAATTGCACATCCTTTACCAGTTGTACATGAGCTTAACAATAATGAACTAACAATGAGCTATCTGAGAGGACAGTCCATACTAAATGATCTACACAAGTAATGCTGTGGTTACAGCTTCAGTTTGAAGATTCCACCAGTGATGTGGAGTAAAGCTTTCAATTCACCTTCCTTCCTACAGTTACACCAGGAGTGTCCCTTTCCACAATAAAGCCTGTGAATGCTTTACCAGCTCCAGCATTTGGGTCAGTTCGTGCCAAAACAAAATACCTGAAATAGCATGAAGAGTATGGACCACCATATAATTCCTCCATAGCCAATCAGAATAGATTGAAGTATCTTAAAATATATGTACCAAATGTGTGTAATTTTACTTCTAAGTGTTTGAAGGCAAGTAACTGTGACTTGTGTATAGTAATGGCGCATGCAACAGGAGACCTGAAGAGGATTGTTACTAATGGCATTGACTGACTTGGCAACAACCTCAGCAAAGTTGTGTGAGAGAGTTAAGGAGTTGTTTTAAATTGTCATCTGTTGATTTTCTCACAAATTTTTATTAAGGAAAACAATTGTGGCACAATAAAACCGAAGGTTCTTAATGATGCACTATCAAACCATCATCCACCTAAGATGTCAAAGTATTGTTTGTTACATTGTTGTATCTGCTACACCATAATAATCAAGGGTTCTAATGAATTTGATAAAGAAATGTAAAGCTGGTGTAGGGTTGAATTACTCCATAGAGACTGAGTTCTTACCAATTGGCAACACCTCCATTGGTAATCCACATCTTCTGACCATTAATTACATACTAAGGAAAAAAAATTTAAAAAAGAAGAAGTTATAGAACAGAGTATGAGAATCAAATCATATGTTTACAATAAGTAACAGAGCAACACTGTTTAGGCAGTCCTTTACATTGTATCCTGAATACTGCTGTTGATGTACATGTTGGATGTTCCAGATATTGAATCTAAGATAAAAAAAAAAAACCACATATATTGTAAATGCTAAGAGCAGAAGCATTTATTTACTTCATCTCCTTTCTTAACGGCTTTGGTCCCAATTGCGGCCACGTCAGATCCTGCACCAGGCTCAGACACGCAATATGCCTAAAGAGAAGAGTAAATATATAATCACAAGCACCAATTGTGGTTCAGTTACCTTAATTTGGTGCTTATTGATGAGTGTGAGGCAACACACATCACCAGTAACTTACATTGCTGGCTAAAATCATTACCATAATCATCAAAGTGGAGGTGAATATTGATGGATATTTACTGGACCGTGATGAAGAAAGTAAAAATCCACCACTTTCATGGGCACTGAGGTGAAAAATTGTTTCCAATATACCACACAGATACCAAACCATATTCTTTCACTATACTAAAAAATGGTTGGAAATATAAATCTTGACACGCAATTTTGTCTAATCAGCTGCTCAAATCTGAGTAGTACTTGCTATTCACTTCCAAACTGACCAAACAGTACTATTTACTTGTGTGGTATATAATAAAACTACATATAATTCTACAGTGAGTTAAATTTACATGTGGACTTAACATATTTAAAAGTTATGAATACATGTAAGTGAAAGTTGATATACATACAGCCATCAGAGGTTCTTCCATCATACGACCAAGGTATTTTGCTTTTTGTTCTTTATTTCCAGCTAGGATGACAGGCATTTCCTGTGTGAGATGGCAGAGAGTAAGGAAAAATCATCACATTGAAGTGCCTGTGATTACCAATAAAATTGGATAATCCCTGATAACATGATTTTATCTCATGCACTCATTTGAAAAATTTTTCACTCCAAACAAAGCACCAGACACTTTATGTTTCTGAGATAAAAGTTACTTCTCGCCTATGTTAGGACAAGAATAATTTTTTCTAATACCGTAAAATTCCGAAAATAAGCCCCTCCATGTATAAGCCCCCCCAGCAAAAATACCTCCTATAATAAGCCCCTCTGAATATAAGCCCCCGTGGGCTTGGATTTGGAAATTATCCACAATTATACAAACCAAAGCAAACTACACATAATCACCATTATCAGGAAGCCCTTTTTAGTCATAAAATAATGATTCTATGCACTAAAGCAATGTGGTCAACAAGTGTTGAAGTTTATTGTCTTTTATGCAGTTCGCTCTTCACTTGTGCTTTGAATTCCTTCAGTCTGTAGACAAAGTATTTGCAAGGAAGTTTGATCCCACCAGCCTGAACCCAAACTCCCTCTGGTACTCCTCAAGCAATATGAGCTTTCATAGTTATCATGAACTTTGAGCCTGAACTACGTTACTGTTTTTACTGAATTTCCATCCTAATAAAGTTTATTGCAATTGTGTTTTAAGTTGGCATTTTCAGTGTGATTAAATTGTTACAAATTTTTTAACCAAAACCCTAGTATTACCAGTTGCACATTCAAAAATTTTGACACAAATTTCCCTCCAATTATAAGCCCAGCCAATTGTGAAATGCAAATTTCCCTCCTATAATAAGCCCCTCTGAATAAAAAAAATAAGCCCCTCAAAAAGGTCCTTTGAAAAATGTAAGCCCCTGGGCTTATTTTCAGAATTTTACAGTATATGAAAAATATACATTTAGAAAGAATATGAATAAAAATGCTTTAAATAAAATAATTTAAGTAAGGATTATTTTTCAGTAAAAAGCCACCACTTACTGCCAAAGAGTTTGCTTCAATAGCAGTTTGAATTCCAGTACATCCATATGAGAGCTCCTCTGTAACTACGCAACCATCAAGAACACCAAGTGCAGGACCCCCTTATAAGAATTAAAACATGCATTATCAGTGAGTCAACAATTCCTGCACACAATGATATTGCAAAGCTATGATAAGAAGTTAAAAGTACAGCTTAAAAAACACAATAAACTAAATTTTGAATCCAACAGGCACTCACCATACTCCTCTGGAATATGACCATTTATGAGTCCCAAAGCATGAGCTTTCTTGATAATCTCCCAAGGATACTGAGGAATACAAAATGAATGTCATGTACCATCCCTAATAGATGTACAGCAGTCATGAAAGTCATGTTATTTGCAATATCTAATGTGCTCAAGCAACAATTAGCGGGGAATTTTGGACTGATGTGTAATAGATTGTACTATTGATGCACAACAAGTATATATATTCAGCTTTAGTGTATTTTAGCTTTAGTTTATGTATTCAGCTTTAGCGTATTTCTATATGGAGTGTAATATATCAATGTACTATTGACGTATGACAAGTACATGTATTCAGCTTTCGTGAACATCCTTACAAACTGTACTATCCAGATACATGTACAGTTGTATGTGTTTCAAGGTATCTTACCTCACCAGTCTGATCATGATGGGCAGCAACTGGTACGATTTCCTCACGGGAGAACTTCCTAGCCATTTCTTGAAGTTGCTGTAACTCTTCAGAAAGTTCTAATGGCAAAAGAATGATGGATGTGTTAATGAGTTTCCAAACCTTTTTCATAAAATAGTATGGTAAAATAAGAGGGGAAAACATTAATATTACGTGTCTCTTCACAGATTAAACTTCACTATTATCATAATTGGAGCAGTTTTCAAATCAGGGTGACAATAATCTGTCAATGTACTGTTTTTACCTCTATATGCTCTGTGAGAGTTCAAGAAAACTTTTGCCTCCTTTCTACTCTGCTATATAAATCTCATTAACAACAATTTGGGATGCAGGGTGGGATGCAATTTTTCAATTTTATAATATTTCATTAATTACTTGTAAATCATTGTGTATTATTTTTCTAATAATTTTTCACTAATTGGCCCTCTACCGACAGACCTAACCTGTGAGCACATCTATATACAGAGTTCAACAACCATATTGAAGACATATATGTATCACAATCATTTTCTGTTAGTACTGTGTTTATCCAGTACAAAATGTTCAAAACAAAACAATAATAACTCACCAAATGAAAGGCCAGAATTGAATGTTGATGCCTCCAACTTGATGGCTGATGCTTCTGTACTAAGCTTTGCTCTCTTTCAAAAAAAAAAAAAAAAGAAATCAGGACATCATTAAGTTGAAGTCCAACTCCAATAAGCTTTAAGGACCAAGGATTGCAACAAATTTTGGCCCTGGACCTAGTTTAGCAAAGCTGTTTTCTAAAGCATCTTTAAATTCCCCAAGGATATCAAAATCAGTCTTACTGTTAAAACTAGAAAAATAGATTCGAATAAATTTACATGAACTTTAAAAAACCCATCAACGGCTGTGTTCATTGTATGTCTAAGATATAGCTTAAATTAGCCTTACTTTAATCAACTCGCTTCAAGGTTCCAACCCACAGTCATGAAAAGTGATCATGCAGTGGACTGGTTTGTTATCGACTTCAATCCTCTTCACGACATGTCCGCTTCCATCTCAGGCAAGAATATTTGCTCTAAAAAAAAATTTAATGTAAAGTCGAAAGCCAAAATTCTTACCAGAGCAGTGACTCCAGCAGAAATAATTCCCCTCTGAAAGATAAAAAACCATGGAACATTGAAACAAAAATTATGACTTCTATCTCAAAAATGCAGACAGCTGAGCCCTTGAACTAAATGCATGTCAGCCCTAAACTTAACCAAGAAATATAGTAACCCATCAAGCCAAGAGGACTTGGTTGGCTATTCATTCCTTGTTTGAAGTAGGCTAAAGCTCGGAGAATTTGTCCACTTAAAAGCCAAATTGATTTTTGGAATCTCTTGACATTTCTAAACAAACATCTGATTTTCTTAGGAAGTTTGAGAGAACCTTTTGGTGGAAGTCATGTGAAAATTTCTGACTGACAGGCATTTAGTCACAGCGTTTTGGGAAAATCAAATCAAATGAAGGTAACTGTTAAATTGTTTCCTCAGAAATTTGGGCTTCTACTCCGACGATCTTACCAAAGTCTTTGAAACTGAACCATTCATGACGACTTTCGTAGTTAACTTACGTAATCGATTGATTTCGTAAAGAGATTTCTCTACTTATCTGACGATCGCGGGTCATTTCATCGATAACTACCCACCCTGAGTTAAGTCTGATTTATTCAGTTTATTCTATGCCACTGGATGTCTTACCTGTAGTCCAAAACCACCATTCCGTCGGAGAAAACTCAGGGAAGCCATGTTCACTTGTATTCAAGAAGACAGCGTACAAAGTTCAGTACAGATCGAGGTCATAAAGGAAAAACAATAGAGAGAAGACTGGTACCTAACAGACGGTAAGACCACCACAGGGGACGAGGGGTGGGTGGGGATACTTCCCAATTATTTATTGCGCGCCTTCCTCCGAAGAAAAAAGTCATCGAATAATTTTTTGTAGACTTTCATTAAATGCCTAATGTCTGTTTCGAAAAATGCAATAAAAATATAGATCACCGTACTTGACTGAGAGATACGGGCCAAACTTACCCCGTTTATGCCTGAACTTGCACTAATCACGTGCGTCATTTAATCGGTTCACGGTAATATTTTGCGGTAGCGGGAAGCAAGGGTTATGACAGTAAAAGTTAAAATAACTTGATTGGTAGTAAGTCTCGACGTATAGGATAATTTGATGCATAGTTTGTGGAAAAATCACGCAGTTTTAAACAACATTGACTCAAAACGTTCCTCGAGTCATTGCTTCCAAGGCCATAATTTGTGTCTTCAAGTAATGGCCTTCGTGCACGCTTTTAACCATATCTTTCTCTTGCCTTCGATGATTTTTTAAAAATTTTTCCAATTTAAAGGGGGAAATTTGTATACCAAAATTATGCAATAAAAGAATACCGCGCTTGTTCAAGAGCTTAAGACCATGGTACCTCATTACCTCGTCTATTGATTGAAAAACAATCCCATGTTGTCGGAATGCACACGCGCTTATTCGCCTTTGACCACTTTGCAAATGTATGACCATCGTTTCTCGGTCCCAGACCTCGTCGCTTCCCCCCAAAACCGCCAAACGCTCTCGAGAACTGAGCTTGGGATGTCTGTGCAGACACTGTGTCGCTTAAACAAAGATGGCGGAGAAAGTGGCCGATACGAAGGAAACGAAATCAGCCGTAGGATCAGGTGAAGGCCATCAAGACGCTTTCAGGGAGGGCATTCTGCAAATGTTTCGACCGGCAGTTGAAGAACTGGACAGTAAAGCTCTAAGTGTGAGGTACTAATGGCATTGAGAGGGGTTCAACATCTTTCCTTTCCTTTATCTTTGCAAGCCATACTTACATTAAAAAAAAAGGAAAACAGACCCAAAAGCGAAGATAGACTCAGAAAGAGAGAGAGAGGGAGGGGGGGGGGGGGGAGATCGATCCTACTATGATTAAAGAATTTTATCTTTTAAATGTTACAGACAATCTGTTCGTACTAAATTATGGTACAATGGCCAAATTAAATAATAGGATTTCTGTAACGTCAAGATTTTAACGTTTCTCGGAAAGAAATACCACACAGTCAAAAATCGTTAAATGTGCTACTCTGAGTGCCTTAACACGAAACTCCGCGTTAGTAATAGGTGAAGGGGCAGAGTTAACAAATAGATTCCAGGTTTTGGTGCATCTGTTCAGTAATACAACACAGATGACATCAAAATGCAGTAAGAAAAAAAAAAAGTGGCACACAAGTTACAGCTTTATTTAGCCCAGGATAGCCATCCAATGATCAATTTTTATTTTCAGAAAAAGTCAAGTTGAGTTACGGGAACAAATTGACAAGTTAGCACAAGGTTAGTGTAAGTTTTAAATGTTGTTGAATGAATTATTTTGATCAGATGGTGTAATTGCACCTCATCTTTCATTATTTAAGTTGTGTCTGGTAATCTTTTGTCTAGATCTGCATAGATTGTCTGAGCTTCAAGAGTTCCCAATTGACCTCGAACCATATGTAAAGAAACTGATGAATTCAAGAAGAAGAGTTATGTTGGTAAACAACATACTACAAAATGCTCAGGTACTGGAATCTACACACTCTTGCATGACTTTGCACATAAACACAGATTTTGAATTAATTTAGCAAAAGATTGTCTTATGCTTGTGAAATGCAGTTCATGGCCATTATGACACTGTATCTGATGCCTCATGCAAACTTGTGGCAAGTGACTCCTTGGTGAATGCAGTAATCAAATTTTAGCAGAGCCACTGAGCTATTGATAACATACTATATTTATTTGGCTATGAGCCAAGACCCCAAACTTTGTACATGTAGACTCTGCATAATGAGAATCAAAATTAAATCGAAAACACCTGGCTATAAGCTGAGACCCATTCATTATCATTGAAAAAAATCACATTAATTGTCATAAATGAGGCTTAAACAATGGTGATTTAATATGTAAAGGACAAAAAAGCTAACTATTAAATTGAAAAGCAATGAATCAAAACTCAGATGAATTAATGTGTGTTGAGACACGGATGCAGTTCGAACTACCATCCAGTCGCACTCTTGAATTGGAATTAAAAGTTAATAACCAATGATTGCATATTGTGTTTCTTTACTTTAGCTTGGCTTATAAGTAAATACATCCCAATTTAGTAGAGTTTCCATGCACTGGAAAAATTTTTTTCAAAAACTTTCGGCTATAAGCTGAGACCCCCTCTAGAGCCTAAATTTTAATTCACTTCAGTTTTAATCTGTGTAAAAATTGCTTGGCTTATAGTTGAATAATTACAGTACTAAAAAAAGTTGCAAGGTTCATAGTTAACTTGGAGTAACTTCTTTTGTGTAATTATTGCCCATTCTTATTGAAGAGAGAAGATTAAGGTCACAAGAGCTCACTTAAATCTGTTTAAAAATTACATCCTTAGTACTAGTATCCATTTTTATGAATGAAAAGGACTTGGTTGGCTCAATTTCATTTTTGCCTTCAAGTCTAGTCTTCATTCCTCCTTGACAAGAGACATTTTGGCAAGGCTGTTGATAACTTTGAAATTAGAAGGCATACAAGAAATAGTAGGTGGCTGGATTGTCATGGAGGCCATATTGTTTTGTCAGTCAACATGCAAGCCTGAGAACTGTTCACACAAAATGTCCTAGGCATTCAGTAAATTTTGTGCATACATTCTAAGAAATCGTGAAGATGGAATTGATTGACATAATAATCTTAACCTGTTATCAGTACATCGTGCATGCTGTTTCACTCAAAACTGGGAAATGGTTACTGTCAGTACAAATATCTTTGTTTTACATATGCTAATGTGAAGTTTACGTAGATAACACTTGTCACACTTGACCATCACTGATCCTTTCTGATAAAAAGTCACCTATGTGGTGTTTTTATACCATTATGATAGGAAATTATTATTTCAAGATTTAACAGAGAGAGTTATGGGGTTTAGTGGATTTCTTTGGTGCCTCACACTTCAATTGATAACAATTTGAATTTTAACATTTTATTTAGGAAAGACTTGGAAGGCTTCATCAAAGTGTCACAAGAGAGACTGCAAGGAGGAAAGCTCTGCTGGAACCATCTGAGTTTTCATGATAGTGTCAACTAAAATATACAGTACAAGGGTATTAATGGACAAATATTGGATGGTATACTTTTATGAATAGTTGTAGATATAATTATTAAAATTTCTTTAAAAACAAAAAATAATCATGAATGCACAACACATATTAAAGTGAATTTGAATCATGCTTAATTGCATTATTTGTGAACCATAAATTCCGAAGAAGCTTTTTTTTATGTCAGTAGGACACTGCTAACATGAACTTGCAGAAGATCCAATTTTCCTCTACCCCAATTTTTCAGTCATTTACTCTCAGCCAAGCCGAAACCCCTATGAACTTGAACTTTACTTGTTTCCCTTGGAAGTTCAGGCAGGATTCTACCCCTGAGAATAGAAGAAGTTAAAATATGAAGGGTTTTCAGTTGGACAGTCTCTATATCATGGACACTTTCAAGATGCATGGTTGAATTAAAGGTACATGTGAATTTTTTCTGTGGCTTTCATTGTGCGAAGCTGTTTGGATATACGTCACAACATGTTTCAGTGTGTACGAATTTTGTAATAGATCGTAAGTTTGTAAATAAGACATAACAGTGAATATGAAAGCAGTCTTGGTAATGATACTTAATACTTAATTGCAACTTTGTTTACTGATGAAAATTTTTACTAATGCTCCACATGCATCATGTACACTACCTTTGGACTGTCAGATTTCAAATTTTTGGAAACTTGTAGTACTGTTACTAGTAGAACAGAGATCAGACACATATTAGATAAACATGCCCACACAAAGTATCAAGAAATCCCATTTTGTGGAGTCTGTCACATTCATCCTTTGACCCTTTTTGAGAGTGACTAGCATCTAAAATCTCCTCACAATATTACACATTTAGGTTACAAGAATAAAGGAAATGATTACTAACTAAAGAACCTCTTGATTTACACACAACTTCTCTTGACAGAACTGTAGGAAATTTATATAAAATAGTATGGAAAATATGTACACTGATGTTGAGGGGTTGTGTTGTCCGTTGTAGATTTTCTTTAGTGGCACAATTCACTTGGCAGCTTAAACCATGCTTTGTTTTTGTGAAGTTTAGAACTCTCGGCAGAAAGACGTAACATTATATAATGCGTTTCACTCCATTTATAACTAGGCCTGGTGCTACATGATATAATCAGGAAAGAAGAAAAGTGTTAACCAATAAAACAAGTTGAAGGTAAAGAATACAAACGAAAACAGCTTGAGAGAAAACTCATCGACGCCAACGATAAAAGCTTCGCGATAAATATATTCCTGAACACCGTTCCAACATTTCCCACAATTACTTGGCGTCTCGGTTTGTGGAACATGCATCCCCAGGTTCTCGTCCGAGCAGCATTTTAAACACTTTCCATTTGTGAGGCTAGCAGATTTTGCTCTTCCGTTCCTGAATGCATGGATCACGTTTTCTTCGAGTGTCACCGCTGGCTGCTTGCGTCTTCTACTACCATTACCTTGTCTCACACTTTCAGCGCACTGCAGAAAAAAGAGCGCATCCGTAAGAATTGCATATAACTATGATGTATGGTTGAATTGGACTAAGGAAACAGGTTAAAGTACATCAATCGGGAAATAGAAACTGAAATTTCAAGTAATAATGAAAGAGAGAGAGTTAACGTTTTGAAGTGCGTATCTGTTTGATGTATATATGAAGAGAGTTTTACAATTTAAAGTTTTTGTCTCTCGTTTGTGAAATCGTAGGATAGTTGTAGAACATTTGGAGAGGTATTTTTTATGCGCAACCTGTAACCTACGATTGACATTTTTGCTTTAAAGTACTTCTGTCACTTAAAAAAGCGATCGGTTCCACTTCAAAACGGTTTGACCGACAGGAAATTCACGAGACCATACTAACATTCATTTTTCCGAGGTATTTTAGAACGAATGTGTGAATTAAACCTTGTTAGAAACCGTTTCTTAAGTTTTCCCAAACTTTCAGGATTCTTTGTTATGTTTCGACTGTGCAATGTTGTTACTCTGATTTGGCCGGTTACGTGACGCGTTTGATTCGTCTGAGTTATGTTCTTTCCTAGGTTTTACCTTGTCTGTGAAGTTCCCGACTTCCTTCTTTCTTAGCTCAAATTTTCGTTTTCCTCGATCAAGAAGAAGCACAATGGCATATTCCACCAGGGAACAGAACACGAACAGGAATGATACAATCAAGTACTTGTCAATAGCTTTCACATAATTTACCTCAGAGGTAACATAAAATGGCTTTGTTAGTAAAGCTGAAAACAATTTGAGCTTCCAATTACTTCCGCTACAATTTCTTCAAATGAGATTGGTGTATTTAGCTGCTTTATTTTTGACTACTTATTCTGTAGAGTTGTAATCGTACACTGGAGTCGATCACACAGTTGGCCGTAAGTGGACACCTGTAATCAGACTGTCAAAGCAGCCAATCATACTAAGTCCACTAAGCTAAATCCACCAATCATAGAACTGATTACAATAGCCACAGTAACAACCACTTGCCCACAAAACTGGGGAATTTCCAAAATATAGGAATTTTTCGCCTCATATAATAAATATTGAAAGCCCTCTCTAATAAATGTAATATATATTTTTTTTTTCAGAAATTGTAATGGTTATAATTAATTGGAACAGGAATTCGTGCCATTCAATTTAGTCGCTAACAAGCGAATATGAACAGTTAATATTCTCCTGGTCTGTAATTATACTCGTGATTGACAAATCAGACTTCCGCATCGCGGTCGTTCGATTTTGTAAACACTCGTATGACTTATACAGACCGAATTAAATTCCACTCGGACCTGTTACCATTACATAACGCTAAAACTGAGATTTAGTGAATTTTGCGGGAATTTTCAGCCGGTTTTCGATAGAGCTGAACAAGCTGTGACAAGGCTTTATAGTTGCATCTGTGGGTGTCCACATGGATTTTATTATATTCTTGTCATCACTTACTGGTCAACCTTCTCAGAAAACCCTCCCCCAATCCTTCACTTCTTTAGCTGCTACACTATTGCTGTTTTTGTAGTTGTTTTTGTTATATTTCAAAGCCCTACCTTGGGCATGGCATTGTTAGACATTGTAAGAATGGTTACTATAGTGAGCACTGACGTCACTCCCAGGGTGACTCGGGCAGGAGACTGGTTCCGAGGCAGTAAAAAGGTAAGCCAAGAGAGTGTGACAATAAGGGCACTGGGTCCGTACAGGTGAATCACTTGGTAACTGTACAGACGCTGTAAGGTGAATGAAGCTTTCACTCCCGACCAGTTACCTTAACAAAAATATCAACAGCTCAAGCTTTGTAGTGGCAAATATTAGGGAGAAAATATGTCCAGAGGGGTTCAGGGTAATTTAGAGACAAGTGTCTACCGTAAACCTACCCACACCGACAAATACCTCGCTTTCGATTCTGACCACCCTATTTGCCATAAAAAGTCTGTAGCCAGAACTTTACTTAGGAGGGCTGAATGTCTACCATCTTCACTCGATTCGAAGGCTGAGGAGAGGAAATATGTTGCCAATGTCCTAAAGGCAAATTGCTATACAAAAACTTTTCTCCGTAACTGCCAAAAACCAGTTACAAATAGTAACGCTGTTGATGAAAGGGAACCAGCGACTGGGTTTGCAGTTATTCCTTACATAGAGGGTGTTACGGAACCCATCAAGAGAAGTTTGAATAGCCACAACGTTAAAGTTGCTCAAAAACCTTTTCAGACTTCGGGGCATATTTTCGCCAAACCTAAGGATCCTGTCACGAAAGAACAACGAACCGACGCCATTTATTCTATTCCTTGCAATGACTGTGACAACGAATACATCGGAAAGACCAAACGTCAGTTTGGTACACGGTTAAAAGAGCACCAAAAATCGGTTTTTCTTTGCAAAAAGGAAAATTCAGCTTTATCGGAGCATACATGCCTAACTAACCATACAATTGGGTGGGATAATTCTAAAATTGTCACCACTAATCGGTGTTACCACCAGCGCCTTTGTTTGGAGGCTTGGTATATTAACTCCGCCCACGCTCCTTTAAATCGTGACGATGGCGGTTTCCTTCCTGACGCCTATTTACACCTCGTCAGAAAAAAAGGCTGCTAATTAGTGATCATATAAAAAGACCTCTTGTTGCAGCGTTTAGATCACCCCTGATGAAGGCACTAGACAGGAGTGTCGAAACGTTGGGTCTATGAATTGTAACTTCTTCAGTTACATTCATTGAATCTGCAAACCAGAGTAGCATCAAACTATGTCTGAGAAAAAGTTTGATAACTTAAGGTGGGTTGAAATGATATTTCTTGGTGGTGTAGCTCTGGTTGTGAAAACTTTTTAAACATTATTAGCAACATCATGAAAAAGAACGGTTAGCATTAGCAGTTGCACAACGAGAAATACCTTATTTATTGTTGAAACGTTACAGCTGATGATATCATAAATACTCACCAATAACATAGGTGGTGTATAATGAGGACAACTGCAACTTGGTGAGTTTGAACTGAGGTAACATCTTCATGTCACTCGGTACAAAAGACATGCCATCCTCGCTGTCGATTTCCCACTTGTAAGCAATATTGTTCATATCATAACCATCTTCCGAGATAAAACACAGGGAAATGGTATCTTTTGCTTTAATTAGTAAGTGACCAGTGTAAAACGGTATGTTCAACCCTTGAAATATTTATCAGGGCACTCACTGTTTAAAATTTGATTTTCAAAAGAGGAGAGGGGTAACTCAGGGGATGAGTTTCTAAAGAAACTGTGGTGCTGCGTCGGTGGGAGAGTATAGCGGGTAATTTAGTGTTAACAACTGAGTTGAAAACGTAAATTGGCCACCGTAAAGGGCAAAAAACCTGACGTTTCAGGCGTTAGCCCTTCGTCAGAGCGTCAGAATTACCAAGTAATTCACTTATCAAAGGGTAACTCAGCTTGTTATAAACTTCTTCCTCTGTGCCGTGTTTTAATTAACTCAGTTGCATAAAGTTTGCTCAAGTCATAGTCGCCTGGTAGTTAGTGCGAGTCCTCAGTGGTCAGAACATTGTGAACAGTACTCGCGAAGGACACTTTGTAAAAATTAATATCGGTCAACCTTTTGGAAAAATTGACGACTTTCGCAGTTGGAACTTTAAGTGGAACAGCGTCCCATCAGGACTCAAATGTTCTCAGATACTAATAAATGATATTCTAAATAGCAACAGATTATTAGCGTAGGAGATAAACAAATACAAAGAGTTAATCTTACAGCTTTCGATTATCAGAGGACAGTGCTGAACATCCATAGGGTAAAGTCTGAGATCCATTGGACAAGAAGCTTTTAAGGTCACTCTGAAAGAATGTAATGATAACAAGCGAAAGAAATGCCTTCCTTCTTCTCTTTCTCCTTTAATTCCGTATGATTTGTTCAGTTTCTCTCGTACAGTTCCCTAAAGAGGCCACTACTAACTATTAATTTCCTTCATTACTTTAGTAAAGTGATGCACAATAGCGGATCCTACGTCACTCGAAAGGTATCGCTCAAAAATGCCATTTTTAAAATTGTAAGGATGTGAAACCGTTTTAACAAAATATTCCCAAATCCTGACGATTTTGATGTGCTTTCATTCAGAAGCGCTTCTCTCCAGCTCTGGCTCTTTTGTAATTTTACAAGGCTAAGCTTATTTGAAGGGAATGAAATCTTATCGGATTTAACAGCTATCTTCATGTTAGAGCGAAGAGATATCAAGTTCGTAGCCACGGACACTGGTCACTCATTACCTGGCGTTATAATCCACCAACCCACCCGGGCCAATGGTGATCATCATATTTTGAGTGGTGACGTCATGAAAGCTTGCATCCTTAGCATTTTTAAAGTAGCTATCAGGCAGCCATATGTGGGAGATAACAGTGTTGCTAAGAGACAATGTATCACGGAGACCATGGTCAAGCCTCGGATCTGTCCACCTTTGACGGAGAAAAATGTCTAAACCAAAATCCTGAGGAAATTCAAGAAAAGAACAATTGGATCATTGTGGTCAAGCATGCATCCCGAGTTGATTGATGTAATCTTTTTAAAAAAATCTTAGAATTTAGTTCACACGCAGTATTCCCACTACCAGAATGTTACTGATTACAGTTGTTCTTCAGGCCATCCAACTGTTCTGGCTACAAACAAGGCAAATAAAAATGGCAAGTTGCCCTACTTACCATGTCCATTACGTTAATTGCGTCAATTGCTACTACCCAGAATCCCACTTTAACAGTCACTGGCTTTTCTACAAACAAGATATTTATCAATGATTATCAGTTAAAGCTGAGTATTAAAAAAGTTCCAAGTGCATTAAGCCTCTGCACAATGACCCACTCTCACTTACCTACCACGGTGCCCCCTCCACCTCCCCTCTCCGTCCACCTCTTAATCCTCAGTGTAATAGTGAGTGAGAGTCCTTAACAATCGTAAAAACTTTGTAACACCGTGTGCTTATTAAAACATGTACCAAAACACAATTAATCAGCATTTATTATGCATTTTGGGAGTAAACCGTCTGTCTCGCAAAGTCCTTAGTGTGAAACACAGGTTGTGTAAACATAGTGTTGCAAAATGAAACAAATAAAAAAATAAGCAAACAAATACAGTCGAACCTCCCTTTGTGACCACCTCTCGTTAGAGACCACTTTTTCAGAATACTTAAAGTTTCCGAGTCAAATCATTAGAAGTAGAACCCAAAGTGAGCGACCACCTCTCGTAAGCGGCCACCTCTCATAAGCGACCAATTGAGATGGTTGTCACTGTTTTCAATTGTTTTAAACCTCATTCGATCATTTGGCTGACCATCGCCTTTATCTCTCACGAGCGGAAACTGAAAATTGTTTCGACAGATGTCGTAAAAAAGGAGCCATCGGAAGTGTTTCCTGAAATAGCTTTACGTCGTGAATTTCTGCATGTGCTCCGTTCCCGGAAAAATTTGGACAACAACAACACCGGCCACTTAGATTAACAAACGATCCAAGTTTCTTTCAGGTAAATTGTCCCAAACGCTGTGTTCAATAATTTCCGAGAAAAAAATAATCATCATGAGTCCTAAGATTTGATTTTCATTGAATAAGCCACTAAAAGTTATTACAGAAGGTTTTGATAAGCGCTAACGAAGGGGTCCGATCACCATATGCAAATTACCCGAAATATAGACCCCCGGTGGCCCAGACATGGTAGGCGAGCACCACCTAGCGACCATATTTCGAACGGTCAATTAAGGGAGGTTTGACTGTATTAAGATGTCATTACAAAAACTTACCGTTGAAGTAGGGACGGAGTCTGGGATCATAACGAGGACGTTTGAATAGTGAATCCAGTCTCTGTGTCATAGTGAGGTTTGATAGCTGATATTTGCTGTATATTGTTTAGAATAAAGGAACATAATGAAATGATATATAAGTTAAAAGCGGTGTAATTGAGGGGACGGGCGCGTAAATTATTCCACGATAGAAATATTGATTAAGTATTTGGAAAGAAAGGTAAGTTGATTTGTTAATGAAGTTTTGTTTACTAGTTTACGAAAGAACTGCAAGTTTCTATAAATTCGCCACATCGGGTCCCAGAAGAAAGTTACCGTCCAATTTCGTTCTATTTAAAGGCAATTGTACCGTCTATCATTAAAAACACAAAAATGCCCATGCAATTAATCAAGAGTTGATTTTTTTCATTCATGATGTTCATGTAGGTTTAAAACTTTTATTTAAACCTATAGTGAAATCTAACTATTTACAATAAGTTTTCAAGTACGCCGTTTTTCTTTCGTTCTCAAAAATTTGGATCGTAAAACGTACTTGTTCACTAATCGTATGATTTTAATTTATTTCGTCATGCTTATTTCAGGTCGCTTCAGAGCTAAAAGGCAGTATAGATAATTTTGAAATGAGTTCAAATCCGATTTATTAATATTTCAAACATGTGGATCAGGTCGTATGAAATTGGTTATATATCATTTCAACTAAGAGAATGAATTTTCGTAATACAAATTCACACAGATGAAACCAACTATTATTGGCATTGCACCCCTTAGAGCAAACACAACATTAATTTCTGCCACAAACCTCAACCATTTCAAAAAAAATCTTGAAGTTACCTTTCAATCGCATCCGAAAACATCATCAGTAAAAATAGTAGACAAAATGTTATGTGGATACCCATGGCGCAACCTTCCAATTCACCTGCTTGATTCTTAATGAAGAGAAACTATCGCTTCTGTTTTAAATGACCTATTTAATGTTCCGCTAAAATCAAGAGTGATAAATAATTCATTGTCGTAGCTTCTCTGCCAAGACAATTGATCACCGTGATAATATCAGCACCTGAAAAGGACTCTTAATCAAGCAATGTACATGTAGTGTAATGATCATCGGAAAGCAATGGGGAACATATTTAAATGAAAGGAGTTTTGAAGAATTTCTGTGTTCACTAGCCAATTAGCGTGTTTTCACATGGATAAACTCGTCGGGAATTTTCTCAAAATCTTTTTCATTGGAAAGATATAGAAAACGCTTTTGGAAAAAATTAATGAGCTTCATTGTAAGGCGAGGTTAGATCTTTTGGTTTGTTTTCATTCCAGTAGGGAAGTTCTAACAATCATGGGGCGATTTAGATTGTAACTTGATTCGATATTTTTTTTCTTTTAACCTTTAAAGGGGAGGGGTCAGGGAGTGAATAAAAGAAAATCTTGAAAAAGAAAAAGATCAAGAAGAAACTATAACTTGAGGATGTTACCATTTTTCGCCTGTGAAACCTTCGAAGCCTTTGGGGAAGTTGAAACAAACGATAGGATATCAAAAGACGTTTCTTGGCAACTTTGATTAAATACCTCTTGTATTTCAGCAGCGCTTCTGAAAGTATTTGCCTCGCGGTGAACAAACGCTGGTTGCCTTGCACTAAAAAAAAAGGCTTAACCTTAAGGGTAGAATGAAAGGTGTCGCTAATATCCTTGGTCAAGTAGTTCGATAGAATCCCTAGTCATATGGTGACCGAGTTCTTATAACGTTATTTATTAGCTTCTCAATCCACCCACACTCTTAGTCTCCCTGCATTTTTCTTGACTTTAATTCTAGTGCTACGTTGCAGCTTGTTTTCCAACAGCCGCTTGTCTCGCTCTACCCTTTCTTAAAAACCAATTCAACAGTTAGTTCCGCCGAGTAATTTGGCGGCTCCAGCGACAAATACCTAATAAGGAGCTAAGGTTAATTGATTATCGGGTATCATGAAAACATCTAGTTGCTAACCAAATATAAATTCATCCTTAGATTAATCTTATGTAAATCTTCATACTCGAAAGAATAACAAAACTAAAGCATTATGTCTTAAAATAAAAACATCTCTAAGAAATAAATGCCAAATCTTTAATTTTTGTAACTTTATTTAAAAAATCCTACACTAAGTGAAAGATTATTTTTTGATTAATTCACTCAGCAGCTATGATAGGCTTAAAGAGAAAAGTCCGTGACAAAATAAAAGAAATGTAAACAACTGAATACTACTCCTAAGTGAAAATACTGAACTTTTGCAAGTATTTATGTGCAGACACTTATGTTCTGTAGGTACAAGGCATTTCGATAAAAAACGATTCAGAACCTGAAACTTACATTGGTCGATAATAGCAAATATTAAAGAGGGATCAGTTGAAAGCTTTAAATATTCAGTAACCTCTTACAGTATTCTTAAGTTAAAAGTAACCTCGCGCCCTACGCGAAGTGAGTGATAATTACAGGAGGACTGATTTACGCCAAACCCTCTGAAAGCTTACATTTAGTTGTGGTATCAATGACAAAGATAATTTAAGCAATTATCATTTTTCTTTTTTTTTAAATTACGCGCGTAAGAAGCAAAAAGTAGGTAAGAGCCGACGTATAAATAAATCCTGTTATCACTAACAATGAGTGCATGAATTGCTAAATACGCCGAGCAGAACGAATCATTCACAATTCTCCATGGGGAATGGGGAATGGAGAATGAGGAATGGGGAATGGAGAATGAAGAAATGAGAATGAGGAATGGAGAATAAAGAAATGAGAATGAAAAATGGAGAATGAGGAATGGAGGATGAGGAATGGAGAATAAAGAAATGAGAATGAGGAATGGAGAACTAGGAATGGAAATGTTGATTGGGAACGGGGTATGGGAAAATGAAATAGGAAATTGATAATGGGAAATTAAAAATGGGAAATTAATCTTTTTCTTGAAATTTTATGTTTATTACGCAGAATAGAAATTTGTCCAAATGGTGATCATCGATATACACGCTTTCTTTCAAAATCGTTAAGAGTCAAAATTTAAAGAACGGAATAAATTGATGATAACGAAGGAAATGATACATGACACCTAAAGAATGTTGTAAAAGCAAATTCTACTCGTTTCATGAACAAGTGATAGGTTACATCAATTTTTTTTAGATTAGTTAAAGAGCTATTTGAGTTTATTTGAACTTTATTATATTTATTATCTATTTGAACTTTAATATAGCTATTTGAGTGTTCGACGCAGAAAGTAAAAATAACTTGCTGATCCTTTCAACCTTCGTCAAAAGAGAAATCACAAGGCCAAAACAAGAGTAGCAATTAAAGATGATTGGTGCAAATGTTTTGCGCAATTTTTACCTCCGTCGGCAAAACTAGCCATTCTGAAATAAACGCTCTGGTGATAAATTCGTGATAGGCCTTTAGCTAGCGGTGTGCGCGTTGTAAGTGAAGGAGCGGTACACAAAACATGTTTTAACTTCTAAATGGTAGAAAAATTCCCTGACGACCTCTCTAGCCTCGACAGACGATAGCGACGAAGTCCTCACGGAGGACATGAACCAATAAACTTGCTAGACGAGCTTACAACACTTTGTTTGGACGGTGCGTCAATGGCGGGTTGATTCCATCGCAACATATTGCGATACCCTAGTTTTATCACATGATTAGCGCAATATAATTAAGTTAACTTTTTTCTTTTTTAATGCACGACATAAATAGCGCAACCTAAACAACTAAACTGCCCAAAGCGCCGGAAAAAACGAGCGAGCCGGGTTGCGATTTTTAAATTTCGCGCCATTCCATCCAATTAAAATTAGATGGAATGACGCGAGTTTTCTTATACAATTAAATAGAGTTTAGTCTATTTTGAAGCCGTTTCCAGTCAATATGTTATTTCTAATGCTTGTATCTTCAGCTAGACAAGTATCCCAAAAATATCTCGACTTCTCTTCTTTGTTTAAATAAAAGTGTTAAGCTAAAAGTTCATACTACTGTAAACATTAAACGCATTTATCTCGTGCCTCTGAAACACGACGGTTGCTAATTCATCCGATTCCCATTCCCCATATTATCATAGGATTTTTCCTCCATGTTCAGTGGATGTCTCAGGCAGTAATGGCTTGATCACTTCCTCTTCCTCCTTAGCTCGTCTCATATCGCGTTTCAACGAGGACAAAGTCAAGAGAAAGAACACAGAGCTGAGAAGGTATAGACCAGGATAGAGAATGTACAGAGCGGTCCGCAGACTGGTGACTTCCTTCAGAGGTGGGACGAGAAGTGGCACATTACCACCAATGATGCTGATGATGAACAAATAACCTGCTACTGCTGGTGAACGGATGGTGTTTGGTACAAGTTCAACTACAACAGTGAGTGTTACCCCCACCCACATCTCACCAATGATATTTGAGGGAATGAGACTAATGAAGGCCCAGGGAGGCTTTAAGAATAAGGCTCCTGCAGCAAATGGGGCAGCGATTATCTGAAAGAAAAAGATGAAAGAAGTCAAACATTGAAAAGGAGTGAGGAAATATGACATCTCTGAGAGGATGGGGGAGGGGGGAGGGGGGAGGGGGGAGGGGGGAGGGGTTTCAAGGCTATCGAACGATGGTAGCAGATTGACCCCTGCCCTTAGCTTGTTCACCTTCCCTTTGAATGTTGGAGAAACGGGAGGTTTCATTGTTAGCACAATGTACTCTAGATGTGGGGCCTGGCAGGGTCAATGTGAAGCATTCTTGAATAGGACATTTCACTGTTACCATGACTCTGTCTCTCTCCATTAGGACAAACAAATGGGTACCAGCTAACGGTTGTTGAAATTCAAGAGGGGGCTGGGAGGCTACCATGATGGTCTTTCATCCAATTCTTATTCACTAAAATCCTTCAACTCCCAGCAGTGATTAACATTAACTTCTCCCTCTAATATCCATACATCATCCAGCAAACAGTCCATGAGAATACTCAAACTCACTAGGTAGGAGTTCTTTCCTTGATCAAACACCAAATTCTCATAACCAATTTACAATGAAATGTGTAGCAATTAAAGGGGAGAATGTTCTATTGGATCTTGAGAGTTAAAGGGTCAGTAATGCCACAGAACCAGGGATAAGGTCTGGTAACCACTAGCTATAAGTTTGCATTCAGATTAAACTCTGTCTCCCCTGTCTTGTTCCTTCATAATCTGTATCCTTCCCACTCACCTGGCTGAATAACAGGACCCAAACTCTGGCATAAAAGCCTCGGTTTTTAATCACACGATCAGAGATGAATCCACCCAGGACTACTCCAAAGCTTCCTCCTACAAGAGGGATCCAGCTCATATATTTTCCCACGTTAGTGTTAGGGTAATACTTATTGAAGTAAGGCTGTGTGTTGTATGCCCAAACATAGCCTCCGGCATTCCTTATAGAGCCAGCAACAAACAAGATGAGCAGGGAGGGACGCATAAATGTTCTGCATAACAGAAGGAACTTCTCTCTGAATAACTCTCGCTGTGGGTGAGTGACAATTGCCTGGAAAGAGTCAAATACATACCAGTCCAACGCATCTCTCAAATAAGCAATTATGCAATATACTTTCTATCTATTCCCATGTATACCTTGCACTTGATGTCTGTTGCTCAGTTAAGTTCAGTTTTCATTCCCCCAAATAGTGGTGTATGATTATCAAGTCTGCCTTATGTGCCAATGTCATGTACCAATAAATTTCATACAGTAAATGGTTTGAACCCGGGGGTAACATGTAATATTGTAGTTTGATTGTCCGGGTGAGTGTAGTCCTGAGAAGGACTGTTGTCGGCATGATGGATGAGGTGGATGAGTCCACGACATTAACATTAACATTACAAATGAACTGAACAGAATGACCTAACTTCACTAACGGATCCAAACCTACCAATCACGACTGACCTACGCCACTGGAGTCTTACAGCCAATAACATCACAGCAAAATTGACCAATCAGTGTACACAAACCGGACTGAGTATATTTGACTAACAGCAACCTTTCACTTGACTCTGATGATGACTTCTGCTCAGGTTGTCAAAAGTCACCACTACTGACAACAGTCCTTCTCAGGACTACACTCACCTGGACAATCACACTACACTATTAAATAAATTTCATCTTTCACTTTAACATTACAATACCTGTGTGTTTGACGTCTCACTTCTTTTAGGCTCCTTCATTGTTAGCAGCATGAGAAATCCAAGCACAAACCCAGGTGCAGCTGCAATCCAGAATACCCACCTCCACCCTTTGCTATCAATATTAGCTTGTGTAATGAAGTTACCAAAGGCATATGCCATGCTGTAACCAATGTAGATTCCCCAGTTATATACACCAAAAGCAGATCCTCGTAATGTCTAAAATATCAATACAGGACATATTAATTCATGTTTGCTTAATTGATTTTATCAAAAATTCAAACTTTTCTAAAGGTCTGTGTCCAAGTGACTTAGGAAACTGGCAAAACAAACAAAAACTTCTTACAAAATATGGCGATGAAGGGAAAGAAAGAATGGCACCGTGAATTGTGTTGCTTATTCCTAAAGAGTAGTGGTACCCCTCACCATGGGACCTTAGATGTGGGCAGGAAGAATACAGGCTGTCAGACTTGTATACATACTAAACAGAAAAATACACTAAGATTTTTACATCATAATAAATGTTTTGATAAGCTATTTGGGACTCATGAGGCAAAGCTGAGTAGGTCCACAACATTTTGACCATTGTGATGATGAACATTGTTGTTGATAAAGTATGGACCACACCAAACCACTATCTGTTTGTGAAATATACCAACCTCAGGAAAATAATCAGCAATCAAACTAGTGGCAAATGGAGTGCATCCAGCCTCACTGTAAAATACAAAAAATTAAGAAACTTGTGGTGTGCATTAAAACAAAAATAAAGGGAAAGTTAAAAGGAGACTATTCAAGACTTTAAATTCAACAAAGTGAACAAGAGCCATTTTTATAGCCATGCAGTATCTAAAAAGGATTGCTCATATGTGTAGAGAAAAAATATAACACCCATGAAAAGGGTCTTATTCACATTGCCGACAGAAAAATTATGCTGAGACATTTGGGCAAGGTTCAGTAACCTGTTGGGGATCATGACCCTGTAGGCAAAGAGGAAGAGATACAGTCTACTTTTTCTGTTATTCTACTCACCCAATGCCAAGAATAAATCTTAGCACAACTAAGTGCCAATATTTGGTGGCAAAACCTGTCAGTAATGTCATGGTGCTCCACAGTAAAAGACAGAAAACAATGAGGTTTCTTCTGTGAAAAACTCCTGCACAAAATCCAAGTGGAACCCCACTGATTGTGTACACCAGGATAAAAACTGGACCTGCAAGGATCTGATAGTCACTTCCTGTTCCATCATAATCCCAAGTGCACACATGTTGGGTGGAATTGTGAGGGGTTTTTGATTCACATCTGAAAAACAAATGGCAAATGAAAGTATTTCAGAAAAATTGTGAATGCACCAGAATAGTGTTCCACTGCAGAAAACTTTAACTTGAGTAAACTTTTCATTTATTTGATTTCAAGGGATTTACTTTGTTCTGTTTTCTTATTTGCCAAGAAATTCTTGCAGCACCCTACAAACCAATCAAATACAAAACTGTAACCAATAACATGTCCATTTGAGTTTGTGTTAGCTTTTTCTGATGTTTTCCTTCCCTTGGGTCTGCCATTGTGATTACTTTGACCTTGGCCTTGAGAGACTGAATTAAAAAGCGCTCAAATAGAAAGAAAGGTGTTTGCCTTCTGCTCAACAGACTAAAATTGGAATACCATTTAATAAATATTTTTTTCCATTTCTTAAGGATAGCGTAGACCGTTGCCTGAAAAAAAATTAATGTGCTATTTGAAGCATAACCATTGTAAACTATATATATTTATATAATAAGCTCAGTTATGCATGCATTCTGATTGGTTCTCACTTATGATCTATTGGAGGACAGACGTATAGATGATGTCATCATTAAAACTTTTTTTTTAATTCTTTATTAAAAAAAACAAATAGATTCCAAGTTGCCTTGTGTCTGTTCAGTAATAGATCACAGAGGATGTCAAAATGTGGTAAGAACATCAGTGACATTCTTACCACATTTTGACGTCATCTGTGATCTATTACTGAACAGACGCACGGCAACTTAGAATCTATTTGTTAAATATAAATGAGAAGATTATGAAATGCTCCATTCGGCAAAAATTATATCGTTTTAGCTTCATATAGACGTAATGGACGATGTTTCTGTGAGCGAATCAATCGCATATCAAATCTGACCGCACAAATAAGACTTTGCGCTCTACACTCTTGCCTATATGCATTTTCAAACTAAAATGGGACATGACAGCTCTACTATTCTGAATTACGAAACTCATACATTAAGATTACGTAACTTTATCGGGTGATATTTAAAATGAGAAAAAGAACCATTCTCTGGGTCTCTGGGTCGAGCACTGCTTGTTTCCATCATAATAGGACTCACCACATAGTCACTCATACTCAAAAATTTTCATTAACCTAAAGCTTCTCTGACAGTCTAAGAATGATTCATTCTGAGGAGACTTGCTAACCTATTTCAGATATGGCACGACTCCAACCAAATATTTGAATTAAGAAGATAACTTACGTCGTTTGGTTTCTCTCTGGTTCACCGCTGCCCTTTTCACTTTTCACACAGAAGTCTTTGTATTCCGAGGAAAATGTGGAGTTGTAAGGCAAGCATCCTTTATCACCGAAGTGTATGTCTTGCGCCATAGGTTGTGAAGACACTGCAAGAGTGTATCGATCCAGTTGGTTCAGCAAATAGGTACCGAGGAGAAGAAATAAAACATAAACAGCATAACCATCAGCCTTGAAAACCGATAAGCAACTTCCCGAGGCCATTCTTTCAAGTTGGTTTGAGGTTAGCCGCCGTTGGAGCGAGACAAACCTTCGACAAGCGTGGAAACGGAAATGACTAATACAGAGTGTTGGCATGAGAGATATCGTGAGAGTCACGAGGCTACAAACAGGTCAGCGGTCAGGAAAGACGTCATGCCATTTGTTTTCACGTGACGTATATTTTGTAAGTTTTGACAATCAAAAAGCGAAGGATCTCATGAAATATCACTACTTTCGCAAGTTTTTTGCACGATCGGGCTTTCCCTGTCGAAGACTGACCCACTTGCTCGACCTCTGATTTCTTTATGTCACGCGACATAGAAGTTGGCAGCTGAGAAAAATCCATGATCGAAAAACTATCGAAGAATCAAAGTATCACTGTGTCGGCCGATGGACGGTGAGTAGCTGATCTTTTTTTTGCATGGTAGAAAGAGATACTAGATGTCTAAGTTACTCCCAGGTGCCATTATGCTTTTTGGAAAGATACGCATGCCACGGTTGACGCAATATTTTAGCTTATAACTTATCAGCTCATCAATTCACAGACTTCAAGACTTTGGCAGGTCGTCAACTTTAACATTGTCACAAATATTACGAATGCAGGTCGACTTTATGGCAGGGTATTTTTTCACGATACGTGATAAAATTTGTTGTAAAAATTAGCATTATAGCAACTAGCATTATTCCTAGTAACATTGAGGGCCTGTCAAATCGAATCCCCCGTGAAGCAGGGGAATGACCACTTACAAATATCGAAGGTTCGACATATCCCTGGGTAAGATATGTTTGTACAGTCACATGTTTTAACCCGGAAACACAACATGAATGTTAAACTGAGCGGCACTCAACTGAAAATCAATGATGATTCCAACTGTGAGCTTAGACTAGGGGTTATTGAAATAGCAATCACAAAGCACACAAAACAGATCACGACTATTTTTATTTAAAAAAAAAATATATTGCAAAAGTTACCCTTGATTCATCTTTCATTCAAATCAATATAAAGTCTAAAATAGGTAATTAATTAAACTCAACTTCGCGTCACGCATATATATACACAGTTGATTGCTTTAAATAAAATTCTGGTATACAACTACCAGTGTTCTTGGTAAACTTATTTCATACAACACCCCATGATAAGCTACCGGAGAAAGCTACCTAATGTTTCATTGTTTAAAATGAGGCTAATTCCTACATACAGACAAACTATACATTATATTCTGACCATATATGAGAGACTGACAAAACATCAAGGAGATACGAAAACAAATGCGTAAGGGAAATAAAATTGACGATGGTTAGGTAAATACCTTTTGGCAGTTCCTCGCCATTAAAAAAAACTATAAATGTTTATAGAATTAATTCTAGCTGCCCGAAGAAAGAGCTCGAGAAAGAGGTTAACATTTTTCTTCGTGAACTACAAAGGTTTTCTAAGATATTCTCGTTACTGCTGCACGTCCCCGAACAATCTTAAGGGCAAACGAGATATACTCAGAATAAAGCGCCGTTCAAAACCTAAGGAATTCGAACAAACAAAAACAAAACGAAAAAAGAGAAAAATAGCCAAAAAACCCCTACACAATTCCGGTAAATTTCACCGAAAGTTCGAAAAATGAGGAAACCTTACAAAGGAAAGCGTCGCCGAGTAAAAAAGAAGTTTACAAAAATCTGCGCGGAATATTTCTGCAAAACTTCGGTAGCAATTTCACGTATGGTGCGCAAAATAAAATATACTTCTACTCTTAGCATATTCTGCAAAACGCCTAAAAAAATTACCTTTGTCCTATTACATTTTGATCCCAATGTGTAGTTTTGGATAGTTGGTTGAAGGTTGTTGGGTAACACTGAAGGAATTGTTTTCCAAGTGTGGTCGTTATCAACACAAGGAAGGTGGTCAATTGAACAAATTCTTCTTTGAAGCAGAGACCGGAGGGAGCAGAGTGGTCTTCAGCAGATGAACTCAGGGTCGATTACTCTTAACTAATCATCTTGGAGCGACACAAAATTTCATATGAGTCTTTCCGGAGGAGGCGGTTTCAACATGGAATCCAGTTCAACACGCCCAGCCTCTAATTCTTCCTTACTAGGATTGTATGTGCCATTTGAAGTTCTCTTCTTCAGAACAATTACCAATAAAACGAACAACAACATGGCGATAATACAAGCCGCTATACTTCCACCGATTAGTATAGCTTGACTGCCGCCGGACCTTTCGGAGGGATCGGTTGGTTCTTGCGAAATTTCACACCTTGTACCTGTGAAATAATCCCGACAAAGACACGAAAAATTCCCAGCCTGATCAGTGGATTTGCAAGTTGCACCGTTCTTGCACGGACTACTGTTACACGGATGTACATACTGACATGTTTCACCCACCCAACCAGACTCACACTCGCAGCGAAATGAGCCGTCAGTAGAGGTACACGTGCCACCGTTGAGACAAGGATTCGAATCACATTTGTTAATGAGCTCAATGCAATTTTTTCCTGTATAACCTGGGTTACACTCGCACTGAAAAGTGTCCATTAGAGGAGTACAATTTCCATTAATGCATGGGTCGGGATCGCAAAATGTTAACAAGCCACTACAGTTTATATTACCGAATCCTTCAGTACAGTTGCAGAAATACTTTCCTTCTCTGTTCAAATTCACGCAAGTCGCGTTATTTCTACAAGGGTCTGGTGAACAGTAATCTATGACTTTTTCGCAGTTTCGTCCGTAGAACCCGAATGGGCATGAGCAGGAATAATTATTTGGGTTGTAGGATTCGTTACAAGTAGCTCCATTCTGGCATGGTCTGCTGTAACAGGCTCTGAAAATAGAACAGTTTTCTCCCTTATACTCAGGTGTGCAGTTACACTGATACTTGTTATAAGCCAACCTTTCACACGTGGCATTGTTCTTGCAAGGTTCAGATTCACACAGGTCTATTTTCTTTTCACATCGCTGTCCTTCAAAATCATTAGTGCAGTTGCACTTGTAGCCTGGGAACATACGACTTGTGGAGTTCACATGGCTATCAATGCATGTTCCGTTGTTCATACATGGCTCGTCTTCGCATTCGTGAATATCATTCTGACAAAATGTCCCATTATACCCCTCAGGACAAGAGCAGCTAACAGCTGTTGCGTTATCTGAACAATTACCACCATTTTGGCAAGGGTTATCCAATTCGCATTTCATGCTAAAGTCATACTGACACAGCTCCCCGAAGAATCCTTGTTTACAGACACACTTGTATCCGCCCACCAAGTTAGAGCAGTTATGTGTTCCTGATACGTTACAAGGACCGAGCGGCATCGTAACTTCACATTCATTAATATCTTGCTCACAGAAGGTTCCATTAAAACCAGTCACGCAAGAACAACTATACAAGCCGATTCCGTCGACACAAGTAGAATTGTTAGTGCAGTTATTATTCACACATTCGTCGATGTTCGTTGAACAGTTTTTTCCAGCGTAACCTCTGGGACAAGTACAGTTATAGTCAAGATGAAGATCAGTGCAGTTTGCGCCATTTTCACATGGATCAGGGACGCATTCGTTCGTGGCATTTTCACAAAGCTTTCCTTCAAATCCTTGAGTACACTTGCACTCAAACATATCAAATCCTACGTCACTTACTTGTTTCTGATTGGTTGCCTTGCCAACGTCAGTCAGATTAGAACACGTGCCATTGACGCACGGGGAATGTGCGCATGTCATGTTGGCAGTTAGTGTACAGATACGCCCTGCCCATCCTTCTGGACATGCACAATTGAACAGGTTCCATTCGTCACTGCACGTGCCCCGCACACAAGGTGCCGGACCACAAACGTCATCACTGTGGCAACCGAACTTCAGTTCTGTCTTGTTAACTTGGAAGTGAGGCTCCAAAGGAGTCACGTGACTAACATTCAAGGTGCTGTTGTAGTAATCAACAAACGGCAGCAGCAGATCACCGATACGCACGTTATCTATGCATCCTTTGAATGCTGACCCACCCACCACAACTGAAGTGTTGTTTAATAAGCTTGTTATTTCATTGATTGAATATTTCGAGGAATCAATTGTGGTGGAGCCATCTACGGTCAAATAACTCTGATTATCAGTCATCTTGAACATGATTTTGTGCCAATGGCCGTCATTTACTTGATTATCTAAAAAGAAGGATAAAAAGTTTGATAAATAACCGGAAAGTGGAAAATATGACGGAGGTAAATGCCACTTGTGACCATTTTACAAAAACGACATAAAATTAACTCCTAAAAATTCAATGAAATACCGCATATGAAAATTGTCAGACGACAAAACGACTTTCGAAATATTTTACATGAACTAGACTTGTCGTGTCTTGAACAACGAAAAACACATTTCTACGGAAAGTGCACCTTAAGCTTTTCATTATTTTCACTTTGGGTTTTACCTGGCTACTTCTTGTGAGTCCTTGTGCTGAGCTTATCATTTACATAAACGATGGACATTTCATACAAAGAAAACTGTTCTTTTGTTTCCCGTCGTTGATACTTGACCATCTTGCCGGTATGCAATTAACATATTTATTGAATTCAGTAGAGCCTTATCCTACCTAAGGATATTCCTCCTTTGTCTCCATTCAGAGCAAAACTGATGTTAATTTGTCCATCGTCAAGTGCCATCTTGAAAAATCTGTCGTAGCCTTGACGAATGTGAATCAGCACAGCTGAGGACTCCCTTGTTCGTACTCGTAAAGACACATCCATGCTGACATTAACGCTGGAGACTAAAGTGAATTCTGCACGACTTGCACTGCCATTGAAAGTAAAGGGATGTACACCTAACACAGAGATAAATAACTTAGCAAAGCATGTGAAGTAAATTAAAAAATTCACGTGTACAATTCCATTCCACGATCGCGTTTACTAACAGTAACAAAAGTAATCGTTTCAGCAACAAGAAATATTCACAGAGCAAAACAATTTGACTGTCGCGGACAGCCCTGTGGTCACACATACATGGACCGCGATGGTGACGTCAAGAACAGGCGATCCAACTTAAAGTGGGCATACAAGCGACCTACACGGGAAATCATTGAAAGCTGATTAAAAAGACAGCTGTTATAAAATGTAACGTTTACTACGGGACATTTCAGCACAACATGTTCATACGAAAACTTTACCTCGTGAATATAGTTTATTATTTCATAAGCGCTTACATTCATAATTTTCTCCGATATCCAAGCAGGTGGTGTTGTGAGGGCACAGGTTAACCAAGGAGCAACCGTACAGTGCACAGTCCGGGCCACCGTAGCGAGGTTTACACTCACACTGATATTTGTTCCACAAGTCTTTACAATAGCCTCCATCACCACAAGGTAATGATCGACACACATTCATTCCCTTACAGCCTTCACCCAGACCACTTGAAGCAAGTAACGTGTAACGATCCGTGGATATTAACGACGCGTCATTAAACCCGAAGTCAAACAGTTTTTTGTTCAGTTGAATGTCCTGCAAACAGCCTCGAAATGGAGTTCGAATGATGTCAGCTTCTGGGTAAAGAGAGAAGTCATCAAGTCCTCCAAGGTAGGTCGAAGTCAATGTGATATCTTTGTTAACAATGGGTCCCGTGACCATAGTGAGGTTGTCAAAGCGTGACATGTTGTTTCGGATTTCAACAAAGTGCCAATGTCCATCACTAACCCTTCCATTTATGGTATTATTGGAGGTGTGTCCATTTGAAGTGGTTTGTACAAACAACATTCCTTGGTCAATCACAACACTAATGTGATGATCCTGATTGTCTGTCATCAGTATTATTAATCCTCTCAGTTCTCGAGTTCGGATGAAGAATGACAACTCTGCAGCTGAGTCAAAACGGGTGCCATCAGTGAGGAATTTAGCAAAGGAAACGTTGTGCATACTGTCAGCATTACGTCGGCGTCTGCTGCTACCTGTGTTCAACGGCTCTGTTGCACCAAACGTTCCCGGTGTTACCGCTAAAAAAGAAAAAGAGAGGAAAAGGTTTTAACAAATTGCAAAAACTTTTCCGATGATCGATCTAAAAAACCCGTTGTCTCCATCTTTCTGGAGAGCAAAGAAAATTATTCGTGATAATCGGTGTATAAGTGTTATACAGCGTAAAATCGCAGTTCACACTCGGAGGGAAGCGAAATAAAGTTAGAAAGGTCAGAAAGTTATCCTTGATGTTAGATAACGGCTTTCTGTCCAACTTAGTTTTATTTTGTGGAATGTTAAAATACGAGAATCGCTTCCACTTCAAAGTAAAATACATGTAATAAAATTTTCCAAGAAACAAGTGCCTCCCACAAAATTCCGGTAAAAACCAATTGTTGTGTTTACCATGTGACTTTAGTTTGAGCAACATTAATATATCTTAAAGGCGCCAACTTCAATTTTTGGCTGCCAGCTGTGTTAATATTTTCAATCTTAACTACATTGGTTGTGAATAAATGAAAGTCATACATTTGAACTGCGGTTAAAGACATGAATATGAGAGTGATCTTCGCAGTTATGAACACTACTTAAGTAATAGTGAAAAGAAGGCCTGAAAAAATTCAGGCCTGTACGGGATTTGAACCTCTGACCTCTGCGATACCAGTGCAGTGCTCTACCAACTGAGCTAACAAGCCAACTAGGAGCAGGTCACTGTTTTGGTTCCAAATAAACCCGTGAAGTGGTGAATAAACGGTTGTGAACATATGGAAGTCATGTATTTGAACTGCGGTATCGCAGTGGTCATGGGTTCAAATCTCGTACAGGCCTGAATTTTTTCAGGCCTTCTTTTCACTACTACTTATGTAGTGTTCATTACTGCGAAGATCGCTTTCATATTCACGTCTTAACTACATTCGTAACTTTTAGACTAATTCTTCCCATTTATTTCGTGTCTCAGTAAAATTTCATTAATCTTTTGTGGTACTGATCGAGACCTAGTTAGCTAAAAAAATCATAGTTAAACTCACTAGTATTGCAGCGCGAGCCGATCCAAGGTCGTGTGCAATCACAGCTGAATTTGATCCATTCGTCAATACATTGGCCATTTGCACAGGGGTTGGATAAACACACCTCTTCTCGTGGACACCCAGTAACAGTGTTATGTAATTCCACTACTGCACTTGTGGGGATCACTGTCTCCATATCAATCGTTACATCTTGAATACAACCAGTGAAATTATACAGCGTGTTGTGAAGATAGTTAACAGGAGATGAAGATCCACCTATGTAGAGTTTTGAAACGTCAGCCTGTGCTTGTAGAGGTGAAGACGTCTGGCAAAGCTCGCCACAAGATGAGTTATCCACAATGAGAATTATGGAGTCTGCAGATATGTTGATAAAAACAGTGTGCCAGAGTCCATTGCTGAGAGAAGCCTTTTTGCCAGCTGAGAGTTTATTCATGTTATTGTACAATACGTGTACTTCATTTTTATCAAGAAAAACAAGAAAATTGCTTCCTGAATCAGTGCCTAATAAGCCGTGATTCAGAGTTGTTCTAAACTGAAAAGAGAGTTCAAACATTTGTTTTCCGACGTGGAAATCCATGAACGAGGAGCCATTTAATCCAACTGTGGTTATATTTTCACAATGTACACCTCCGAAGCCAGCTGCGCAAGTACAAGTGAAGTTGTTGTTTTGTAAATCACAGGTGCCATTATTCTTGCACGGATTAGGAATGCAAGAAGATAACTCAAGCTCACAGTATTTCCCCGTGAAGTTGGCTGTGCAAGTGCAGTTGACATCAGCTATGGCGTCGATACATGTTGCATTGTTCTGGCATGGATTAGACTCGCATTCATCAATGTTGTTGGAGCAATTTTTACCTGTGTGCCAAGAGATCAAAGATTTCAGAAAAGAATGTAGTCTTTCTGCGAATCGGCTGCCATCAATGCTTAAGTGGGCTGCTAACCAGGGCCCAGTTTTATAAAGTACGGATACTGCTATCCAATGGATAAATCGTTATAGCGTTGTCCACTGGATAGAGATTTATCCTGTGGATAGTGTTGTCCGACCTTGGAACAACCGGGGCCAGGTGTACAAGACTCAGCGGGCGGTAAATTTTCAAAAAGAAGAAATTATCGGCGATTTAGGACATGGCGAGAATACAGAATACACATCGGCTAAGTGGTATTTAGGCCGAAAGAAATACTCCGTTCTTGGCTTACACGTGTGGTTTGGGTAAGATGTTAAAGGCTGTCAGTCCTTGGAACACTTTTATGTTAATGTGCCATTTGATGCCACAAAACCATACACATTATACGAAACGAATTTTCCAGGAAACCTTTTCTTCTAAGGTTAAGAAAACACTAATCGAACGAACTTTATAACAATTTCATTAACAGTAGCCCTGTTGGTACATTTTGCTATATACTTCGTCTCGGTCCATAAAACGCAAAAAAAGAGAGCAAGAAAGTTAAAAAATATATATTCACTCTAACAAAACAAACAAGTTTGTCGAAAAAAGACGCAAATCAAGAGAAAATGAAGAACAGAGAGGAACAATTGGGAATAGATGTATTGATTTCATTGATCAATCTTTCGTCCGCACGGACAGCTTGGCTTTCTTACGAACGTCTCAGGAAACTAACTTCCGTTTGGGAGGACTATCTATAAATAACTAGTGAAATTGACATATCTAAAGAGCCCAACGGGGAACTTCACTCTCTGTCCCTTCATAATCTCTTGCGTATTCATGTATATTACCGTCATATCCTGGCTGACATGCACAGGTGAAGCCATTTATTAGATCTGTACAGTTTCCACCATTTTCACATGGGTCTGGTAGGCAGTCATTAATATTTGTGGAACAGTTGTGGTCTGTGAAGCCAGGTAAGCATGCACATGCGTAGTTACCTAAAGTATTATTACATGTTGCATTATTCTGACAGTATCCAAGCTGACACTCATCAATGTCCACATCGCAGTTTCGTCCAGTCCAGCCGGACACACAGGTACAACTGTACTCGTTAACTTCCTTTCCATCGGTGCAATTTGCTTGATTTTGACAAGGTGCATATTGCAGACAGTAATCCACATTATCCTGGCAGTTTGCACCTGGAATAACAACAACAAAGATATTCTTCAAACTAAATTAAGCAATGACGTAATCAAGGGGGTGTATGCTTACAGTAATGATACGACTTAGCGCATTCCTTCCAATAAACGCCCCCTCTCTAAAAAGCGCCCCCATTCTCGAATTTGTTTTTGTTATAAGCGCCCCTGTTGAGTAAGCACCCTCATTCCAATGAGCGCTCCATACCAATAAGCGTCCTTTTTCCAATAAACGCCAATACTCTGTTTCAAACATACTTACAATAAGCTCTGATACAACAACTCCTTGGAGAGGGGGTTCCATCAGATGTGCAGAACATTATTTCCAGAAATAATAACATAAGTTCCTTTCCACAGCAACAGACACATTTTACACGTCCTCTGGTATCTTTTTACTGTACTTTTGGGCGTGGAATTTTAGTGTTTACAATATATTTCCAAATTGCTCTTTACATTAACAAAATCTTCCCTAAAAGGCTTTTGATCAAAGAAATAAAGAGACCTGGATTAAAATTTAACCCTGGGTTAGTGCTAATCGGCCTTCGAACAACTGAGCCCTGATCTAAAGAATCTAAAGCATACTACAATACCTGTAAAACCGGGGGTACAGTAGCATTCAGCTCCTTTCTTGCGGTTATCACAAGTTTCTTTGGTGATGTTGATGTTTTGACAAATACCTTGATGTTTATCCACACTGCACTGACTTTTATTAGCACATTCATCGATGTCAGTCTCACAGTACCGGCCTGTAGTCCATGGATCACAGTCACAACGGAATGCTCCAAGAAGATCAGTGCAACTCCCACAGTTACATGAAACACCTGACAAAATATGTCACACTCAGAGACTGTACACAGCAGATACAGCTGTATGAACTATTACGAAATACCAAGACACCAAGTATGATGTATGAAATTTCAGCTCAAAATGCAGCAAGAGATGCAGTCGCCTTGCTTTTTTCCCCTAGTTAGATTTGATTATAATATTCATGTCCATCGTGGCCAATGATGGTCATTTAATCTATATGTTCTCAGAATTGAAACTTACCTTCACACTCATTGATTTCATTCTCACAGTAGGTACCATTGAATCCAGGAAAGCACTCACATCGGAAACTGCTGTTATCACTTTTACAAGTTCCACTGTTACAGTTAACGGACCAGCAGTGGTCGTTAAGATCGTTCTCACACTGACTGCCATTAAATCCTGCATGGAAATGAAATAGAAGATTTATTGTGATCAGATGAATTAAGTGAGTTTTAGATTGCGTAAAATTTTTTAAATTCATCATGAAAGTATGGATATTGGTCCACAAAGAGAAGAACACATCAAATATTGAGTTGATTCCTCTAAGCAATGTAATGTCAATAATATGCAAGAGGTGTTACCTAGTACTTAAATCACCTTTCAATAAAAACGATTAGCCCTATCATGTGAAGTTTTGAGCAGCCAGTTTAACACAACATCCTTCTCTCTTAATTGCTATTGTGTAATGGTTGAAGAGGGTCATGCCAATGTAAGCTATTGTGCAATATAAATTTTGCATGCATACAGTAATTCTATTGTCCAAAAAACTTCCTGGTTGAGCTGATTACAGCCTTTACCTGTGTGTTTCTAGTGGTGAGATTCTTGAATGTGTTATTTTGATTTCTGCTTTTCATTTGTATTGCTGTGCACAAATTTAAAATTATAACTTGCATCTGCACCTGGCTTAAAAACAACTTATAAAATGTTATATGTGACCAACCCTTTACTAACTGTGCACAGACTCACCAGGTTTACAAACACAAGTGTAATTATTGACACCATCATCACATAATGAGTTGTTGTTACAGTTGTGATTCAAACAGTCATCAATGTTAATCTCACACAGGGTTCCAGTAAATCCATCCATACATTTGCATCTGTAGCTGTTTACTTCATCAATACAAGTTCCTTTAATGAAAATAAAAACTTGACAAGGTTAGTGAGAGGACATATTGCCAGACAATAGGCCATTTTACAGCTGTGCTAAGTTGCCAAGCCTTTGATTTGGAGTGAGGCTGAAGGTGACCATGTTGTGATAAAGACCAACATCTAGTTAGCATGATAACAAAATAATTTGCATTTGAAAAGCAGCAACATTTGTATCATTAAAAGGTCATCTTTAGCCTCACTTCCATTCAAAGGCTTGGCAACCAAGCAGGCAACTGTAAAATGGACTATTAAGGGATTTTAGTGTTACAGATGTTGGCTAAAGGTTGCCATTACAAACCCTCAATCTTCATTCTCCGATGGTTATCCATTAAATATGGAACATGTAAGGCAACATCAGTCTGAGTACATGGCAACTAATTCAAAACTTATTACCATCAGAATTACATACTAAAGAATAAGTCTTAAAGTCAAACCAAAAATGAGGTACTATCACTCTATGTATCACAATGGAATCACTTCCAAAGTGCAAGACTAACTCATGGGCCCAATGATTATACTTCAGTAATAAATCTGTTGACCACGATAAATGACCATGTAACCTTTTTTACGATGAAATAATAATTTTTCTTAAATGGTGACTACAATAACAGATTTTTATCAAAGACATTAGTTTCAATTTGAAATACTAAACAAATACAGTAAATTGCAGTTTTTTAGAACACTCATAACACCACAACAGACATTACATAATATAATTTGACAATAACACTCTAAAATTATACAACTACATGTAGCACTGAATATGAGAGTCACCTACCTCCATTTTGGCAGGGATCACTACGACAGTCATTTAAATCTTCATAACAATTCTTGCCATTAAATCCTTGCTTACAAACACATTGATAAAATCCATCATGATTAATGCACTGGGCAGTATTAATAGGATGACAGGGTTTGTTCGTAGAATTACATTCATTAATGTCTTCCTGACATGATGGCCCAGTGAAGCCAGACCCAGTGCAGTTACAAGTGTAGTTGTTGATTCCATCAATACATGTACCAGCATGACCACAAGGGAATGCTGCACAATCATTTATATTTTCCTGACACTGCTTTCCTTTAAAACCTTTATGAAAAAATAATGTATAATCATTCAAGGGGCCAAGCATTGCTGTTTACTGTTTGGGAGATTAGTTTAAGAAAAAAGAGTGCTTGAGGTCATAATTGCAGATCACAGCCAAAGCCAAAGGCAAAGGGCTGTACTCAAGGTCATGGCAAAGGCACAGTTTTTATCCCCCCCAGACTAACCTAGACTAATAAATAATGTGTTTGTTTCTTTCTGTTGGTTTGTCATTTTCCACCTCGCCATGAATGGTACAGAAAAGATACTGGAGCCTGACTGTATGGTAAAATACTAGACAGGTTACTAGTGCAGAATTAGCCAATTGGATTCAAAGATTTAAGAACTCGGCCAACTGAGATGCTTCAGAATATAATCACTGTGTATATTGTTCAATAAATGCTTTGATCCCAGAAGTTACATTGGATCATATGATCTGATCATCTGAGCGATAGCAGTCCTGAAAAAGACTGAACAATCACTGCTACCATTTAATGATCCTTTTCTCTGTGACTATGCTAACCCAGAAGATTAGACCACATGATCAATTGTGTAAATTCTATTTCAAAATAAAAAAATAATTTAATGAACTTACCTGATGGACAATCACATTTGAAGTCATCTGCACTAAGCTTGGAGCATGTCCCTCCTTGCTTGCATGGATAACTTTTACAAGGATCAAATTCATTCTCACAGTTGCGTCCAGTGTAGCCAGGCTTACATGTGCATGTGTAGTTGTTTTTGTCTGAAGTATCACGACAAACACCTCCATTCTTACACACATCAGTGTTGTTGTTGTTAGTCTTATTACACAGGGATCCCAGGAAGATGTCACATAATTGGCCTGTCCACCTTGGTCCACAACTACAGCTGAAGTTATTGACAAGGTCAACACATGTGCTGTAGTGATGACACTTGGCACTTGCACAGTCATCAATGTTTAGTTCACAATAGTATCCAGTAAAACCAGCTGGACAAACTAAAAGTCAAAATAAACATATAAACAATTAATTCCTTTCTTTGATTTATCACCATAGGATTGAAAATGTCTGAACACAAGCACAATGGGCTCATCTTGCTACAACTTGTATTGGTTTCTGTTGCAGTAAGTGACCAGGAATATTGCTGCTCCCACTGAATGACCTGCCACCTGGCCCATGGAAAATAATTACTCCAACTGGATTTGGTCAGGTTTTCCCTAGCTTGGACTCAGACCTTTTCCCCCCTTGAGACATAATCACTTAGTATTTAACAAGTACACAAAATGATAAAAAAGAGAAAACTGACATGCCAGCTATCTGTTATATAAACTCCACATACTTCTATGTACACTCCAGTGCTCACAATGTTAAAATCTAGACTTCACTTCACTTCACATGCAGGGTGTATTAAAGCCACATGAAAACCATTAGGAAATTATTTGAACAATTTTATCCCTTTCACAGCATCTTTTCACAATTCTTTTTAATTTAGTTCTTTCAGCCTATGCACATAAAAAACTTGCACTGACTCACACTTGCAGTTGAGAATCTGGATAGTGATTTGTGACTGAAAAGGCCCTGAAATTTAAAATCAGGCCTGCTGTAGATACCCTGAGTGAATACCAATTTCATAATAATAAGATTAGGTGGATGGGTAAAATTCATAATATGAAATCAAACCAACCTTTGGCTGGACATCCAGATTGGCCCAGTGGGCAGTTTGCATTGACATTCACAGAGATACTATCTGGCAGTGGAATATTTTGTCCACTTGTTATACATCCAACAAAACCTTCACCTCCAGATATATGGTTCCCAGCATAAAGGGGACCTGAACTTACAAATTCTAAAATAGTGTTTGGCATTTGGACAAACTGGGTCGTTAAACCACTCAGGGTGAGAGTTGAATTTACTTGTCCACTACCAGGAGTGAACTGTACTTGATGAAGAATATTTTTATCCAGGTCTTTCCCTATGGTAACAGACTCTTCAGTACCATTAACTTTCCATGTCATTCTAAGGTGGCTTGGAATAAATAAAACAGGTGTCCTAGTGTAATTCACAGTGGTGCGCACCACTTCAATACGCACAAAACCATTACTTGACCCCTTTTGATCAAGTAACACTCCACCACTGCAAGTTCTAAAACTGAAATCAAAGCCATTTTTGAGTGGAATACTTGCTGATGACACTTGCATTGATGAGGTGGCATTGAAAAAGAATGTGCTACTTCTTGTGCAAGGTGATAAGTGAAGAAGTAGAACTCCTGCAAAATAAAGAAAAAAAGGATTTCTGTAGAACTGCCACTACACAACTGAAATTTAAGGGGATTATGTTGTCGCTATCAAATAGAGACATTCACTTGTTATGTGTACTTTACTTTTGAATCAATTACATTACTTGGAATACTACATTTGTGATCTAGTCATTCTTTTTTTAATGCACTATGTTCTTAATTAGTTGTTAACTTATGCATAATTTGTGTGTCTTTTGAATCCCAAGCACCACAACTGTACGTGTTTCTTATAAAATATTACTTCAAACTTCTGTATATGAATTGATGCAAGCTTGGGGCTCAAATAGACACTTACAAGAGTCTCTGAACATAGGATTTGGTTGAGCCTCTGCCAATCAAACTATTTGCCAGATATGGGAAGGAAAACATGTCAAAAGCCCTTATAGTAGACTGTCTCTTAATCCATTTATACTAATGTCTCCGTAACAAACCACAAAACTGAGTTCAAGTTGATAGCAAAGTTCCTTATTTATAAGTTTTTTCCTTGGCAATTGCCCTCCCTATCACAAAACTGGAGGTCAGTACTTTGGCAAGAGGACTTTCTTTAGGAAAACTTGTAACATTTTTTCACCAACACCGCAGAGGTTGATTTTCATGGAAATCTTACTTGATTAACGGCAGCTTTGTTTACTATCAGTTTTTCTTACATTTACGTCTACTCAACACAATTCAATTCCTTCTCTAATTCAAATCCCAAACAATCTCTGGATTTCAAAAAACTCGAGACACAAAACTTAAAATATGTTCATTCCTCAAAAGGAAAAAACTTAAGCAATTTTTGTTGTGCACTCGCGTTTTGACAGATCTGTAGTCTAAATAATAACATGCACGCTTTCCTTTGTAGCCTACGAAGTGTCGACAGCTCACGAGATATTGCTGTATGACAAGCTTCGAATGTAAAAGCAATACCGAAATTTGCGCGTTATATTCAAATAAGAGCTTTCTGATGGACGTATTTTTCCATCCACTTACAGACAAAATTTAAAATGAAGAATTTATGCGCCGTCACTCATTTCAAATGAAGATCCAAGCGTGAAATTATGTCAACGATCGCCGACATACTGCAACATGCAGCTACTTCTCTTTTTTTCAGTTACGGCGATTTCAAACCAAAAAAATACTGCCAAAAAAAAGACGAAATAGCCGCGACAAAGAATTCGTGATTGATTATTTAGATTTGCACTTGACGACAAAAGTGGTATTTTATAGTAGCATCTCGCACGAGTATTGAAACGGACTCTCGTTTTGTTTAATAATTTTCAAGAAGCGTATTTTAATTCATCGAATTTAATGAATAGGGCGGGAAATATTTATGAGAGCAAAACAGTTCGTTACTTAAAAATACTACTTCGAGCGAACAGAGAAGAAAGAAAATCAGCTTGTATGAAAACTTCACGCAAGTTTCCGTAAAGTGACGGGCACCCACAGAGGAAACCATGTAAATGTCGTAAACTAAACAAAAACGATCGCTCACCTTGTATAAAGAGGCGAAATAAAATCTTTGTTGTCATTACTGCTCAGTGCGCACTGTTAAAATAGATGTTCCAGATGCTGAATAGTGCATACACCGGTTGCTGTAATCACTTTTCGTCGCCATGTTGAATCGTTTCGCTATAGATAGGCTTGATATGTTCGTAAGCTATCCAGCGAACGCCAGACACTTGAAATCTGACTGAGAGAATATGGCATTTGATCATAGGCACTGGTGCTCATCTTTTTATCATTCAAGTTCTCGCATTTCCCTCTGCTATCTTGTTTACAACCTGTTAAGGAGAATTATTTTCTCTTAATGGTCTGTTGATGTGATATAAGAAATCCTTGTGTGGCAAAATTTTGTAGAACACGTTTTCCTTTGGAACTTAAAGTGATTAAAATATTAATTCTTATCTCAATATAGGAATGGTAAATATTCGGTCTGATATGGTCTACCAAACGTCATTCTGTTTGAAGAACAAACAGGACAGTCAAAACTGACAGAAACTAGTTTAAAAGATGAATTTTGTCAAAGACGGAGAATTAGGGATGTTAGAATTCTGTGAAACTTTTAATAAGGATAATTCTAAGAAAAGTTAAAACATTTGGATTCCCCATTTAAATGTCGTTGTCAGGAAGTGAAGAAATCATCATTTCCCGAAAAGAGAGAGAGGAATTTTTCAAGCAAAGAATTTATTTTACAAGTCAGAATAATTGCGGTAACACCCACTTAGTGAAAGTTGTCGATTTCCGGTCACGCACTCAATCCAGCAGTCCTGTCCAAGTTCATCATCTTTACAAACCTAACGTGACTACTGGTTCTGCTGTCCAGTGTACATAGCGTATAGGGGTTTATAGAAGCACATGGGCACAGAAATAGACTGAAAATTGCGAATCAAAGGCGAGCGGTTCATAAGCCTATTTGGAGAGGTCTATCGAAACCCCAAGTACAGTTACGTAACTTGCTGAACCGATCACGGAAAAGCTTTTAAATGTTCATTTGTTAGTTTTTAACTCGTGAATTGCGCGCATGCGCAAGAGCGAGTTGTAGATACGATGTGGGGAATGGCACTCGCTCGCTCGATTGATCGATTCCTGTACACTTTTTTTCGATTTTAGGCTTTTGGGTGCATTTGATAGTTTTTGTCGAGCAATGAAAAACGAAATGGCGACCTTTGTTGCTAAGAATAGTGGTGGGGTGACAAAGAAGCCAATGATAATCTTAAAATATTTTTTTTTTTCGTTTTAGTTTCAACAAGCGGCGCAAGGATTCACACTGAAATAACAGAACCTTCGTTTTTCATAAAATTGTAATTTACAATCCTTGAACTTGAAAACAATCCGAAGATTCATTGAAAATATCACTTACTGCGAAGCGCTCGGAGTTTACAGATGTTCAAAAGCTTTTTCTGTTACGGCGTGAGATTGAGGACAGAATCGATCATTACGTTTCGTATCGTGTGTTTTTCCTGTGAGAAACAACAGAAGATGCCGGCGACTAACGAAATTACAAGTTAACACAAATCAAATAACATCTAAACAAACAATTTTAGCTACCGATTTTCAGTGAATTTTTAAAGAATAATTTTCTTTTAAGTTTCAAGACAATTTGAAGATTCAAAATACATATTACCTACTAAAATGCGAAAGTTGTACACCACAAAATTGATAAATAGGCCTGAAATGAAATTCTATCTTGTTTTATATAATAAGCTCAGTTATGCACGCATTCTGATTGGTTCTCACTTATGATCTATTGGAGGACAGACGTATAGATGACGTCATCATTAAAACTTCTTCTTCTAATGTTTTCATTAAGAAAGTATTGCCTTGATTTTCTAATATTTTCAATGATAGACAGTAAATTTCACTTTTCACGCACATTTACTTCTAACCTTTTCTTTTGAACCAGAAACAGAAATGATATACGTTTAAAACACATGACATCATCCACCTTGTCAAATGCAATAGCATGATCATTTCAATTGTAATGCCTTCTTATCCCGACGTTACTTTGTTTCTTTGCTACATTAGCGAACACTGAACTACTGCTCGTACTCTAGATATGACAATCAACCACAAAATTCCCTAAACCTGGTAAAATTAAACATAATCCAAAAAATCATGTGTCAATTCACGAGTTTGCTCACAGAGCACTTTGATTGTTTTCAGTGCCTCTTTAGGATAACCAATTTCTGACCAATCAGAGCACTACTGTGCAAGCAGGCCCTCGTTTTAATGAGGCGCGGCGAGTCAGACTCGGACGCGGACAAACCTACCCTCGACTGTCTCAAATCAACGGCTACAATTGAAGCCAGCGCTGTAAATGACGGATTTGGAAATTAAATTTATTTTTCTCTGACGAAGACGAAATTATTTTGCTTGTTTGTTTTCTCTCATATCGGCTGTTCTCAACTTCTCAATTATGAAAAAAATTGAGTGAAGTTTTTGCGCTTGCAAAAATTTTCTTTTGCAATATTATTCATCCCTGCTGTCTCCGAAAACAAATGTTTTGGTGAAATTCAAAATGGAATCATGGAAATTTTTGGGTTACGTGGTGGATTAGGAGAGAGCGAGAGCCCAAACAATAAGCCATAATTAAGGCTTTGACGTGTTCATTGTTAAAATGGAAGAATGCTTTTGATTCTAGGATGATTATCATCAAAGCCTTTTCTATTTTCTTTCTCACGCCTTTACAGAGCATGGCTGCATGATATATTAAATCTCCGGGGAACCATACAGTATAACAAAACAAGCAACAACTGCAAGCCAGGGCAGCACGAAACAGTGAAATATTGCGCTTCTAGTGGCAAGTGAAACACCCAGATGTTGAGATTAAAACTGAACTCTACCAGCGAAGATTCCTCGTCGATTCCTTTGACAAGCGAATACCCATTAGCTGTGAGAAGTTTTGAAGAAGTGATCTTTGAAATTATCATTGGTTGTGTTTTGTGTCTGCTTGGCGTAACAGGGAACGGCTTAGTTTGTTATGTCATACACCGGAGCCGCTACACAAAATCTTCGATGTATTTCTTCATGGCACAACTTGCTGTTGCAGACATCCTTGTCTCATCAATCTCAATACCTCTGACTTTGGTCTCTACGTATCCGAGACCGCTTCTTCTGCTTCAAGGCGATATTCCCTGCAAAATGGTCCGTTTCCTGCAGTACCTTCTTCCGCCTGCATCTGTAAACATCCTAACTGCCACTGCAGTCGATAGATTCCTCCTTATTTGTTACCCGCTGAAGTTTTTGTACCGAACGAAAGTCAAATTCCTAGCAATTTTCTGCTGGGTGTCCGCAGTAATTACTGCAATGCCAGTGCTGTATCTAGTAAATTCTCGTCCCGTTACGCTGAACAATGATGTTTACAAGTTCTGTGCCATAAAGGAAACATCCTCATTTGCCAAACTTGGTTCAACTTATTTAACAGTTCGAGGAATTTTGGCATTTCTTTTTCCTCTTTTGATAATCGTACTACTTTATTACAACATTTTAAAAACAGTATGGAGGAAAAACACCATCAAGAGCCGAAAGCGACGAAATGTGATCAAGAGTTTGGGTTTGGTTGTTTGCGCGTTCTTTGTGAGTTGGGCTCCATTTTCAGTCATATCAAAATATTCGATCCTCGTAGAAAAGCGATACGACACAATTTCCAGAGCTGAATTAATAACATTTTGGATTGGTCTGTCAGCATCTGCGTACAACCCTGTTATCTACGCATTTTACAACAAAAATTTTCGAGACGCTTTTCGCGACGTTTTTCTTCGTAGAAAAGAGAGGAGAAGAACTCCAGTTACCTTTAACCCTAATGTGAAAGCTATGAAAGAAGTTGTGGAAGGTACTATTCCTGACTTGAAATCTGGTGCACCTATATTGCTTAAACACGCAAAGGTTGCTTAATAATTTCAAAAAAATTCGAAACCAATGAAAAGCTTAAGTTTATTTCCTTTCTGAGAAGTACAACTCACGTTTGAAAAGTTGAGATTTTTAGGGTTTACAGCTAGGGACACAGGAAAGTTTAAATAAAAGTCGGTGAAAATTTGCCATGCTTCTAACGTTGTTAAAGCCGGGTATCTCTTCAATCACCTCAGTCGTCATCGTGTTTTAATCCGCCAAACACCTGCAACAAAAAAAAGCCTTCTAATGCAAAGGGCCCTCAAACAACACACATAACAACAGAACGCGTCGCTCTGCAAAACACAGAGATTCTATATTAGAGCTTTTCATTGTAAATCAAAAGACACGACTCCAAGAACAGACAAAAGACAACGTCGTGCGTGATACTGAAAAAAATGAACTAATTAAGTGGATTGGAGCAGAGGATTTAATGGATGAATTGGTGGTCAACCCTGTTGACTATTGGTCAGGGTCATTGTGGCTGACAAAGGTGGTTAATGATGTCGAAATTATACGTCAAAACTTTATTTCATTAGACCACTTAAAGTTTGGCGGTGATCAACGGTAATCAACGCTTATCACCTCCTCATACGATCAATACGTGACCCGGTGGCAAACAATTAAGAGGAAAGACTAACTGGTCAACTTAAGGTGTTATAAGATTTCGACATAAAACAAAGCTCCCTTGGAAATATGTCGCCCTTTTGAAGGAGATGATAGCCACACAGATTGAAAGAATTTGAAACTAGGAGTTTACAGAATAAACCCTCGTGAGCACCAACCTTGCTCGGTACCAACTGCTGTTCGACTTGAACTTCTGCAAAGGCAACAGTTATCACGAGATGATAAGTTTCAACGATTAAGACTTTTGACAAGACTTTCTAGTAATTCTTCGTTATTACTTCGCTAAATTTCTTCAATTTTTTCGTATCCTTCTGACAGCCTCGCCGCACTTTTTTGCGGATCCACAGCAAAGCGCCAGATGGCGCCCACAAAAAAGGCCGCTAAGCGTGTGAATCCATGGCCTGCAGACCGAGATCTCGGCAATCTGGCATCCATTATATAAGTTCTTCATAAAACGACGACGAAATCTTTTTCCTTTAAAACTATTCAGCTAGCGCTCCCAAAAGAAGTGTTTTAAAACGTTGAGCCTCTTTTAAGCATTCAGGATACCAAATTTGTATGGCGTGAGGTGAACTTGAACGTTACAGCCTGATCAATGTTCGCGATTGAAAACTGATTTACAAAATTGCAACGAGACTCTAAACGAGTCACAGCTCTTGTCTCGCCAATCAGCTCGCACAGTATTACGAGTGTGATAAACAGTGGATCCTCCATGATGTGGGCAACCTCAGGAGTTAAAAAGTCTTCCCTATATAAACAGGTCCCTTCGATGAGGGCCGAACTTAAAAAGGTGATATAGGAGCATTTTTAAAGTTCGTGTCTTTCGTAGGAAGACGTCCTCTTGTTAGAGGTGCCTCATAAAGAGCCCCCCCCCCCCACGTGATTAAATTATAGAAACATCATTACCCTCTTCATCTCTGTTCTCATCTTCGTCGTCGTCGTCATCATCATCATCAATGTCGATCTCTTCGGGGTTGGCAACTGGTTCATTGTTTTCATTATCGCCTTGACTTGTTTCAGCCCTGAAAGATACCAAAAAAGAACTACAGTGAGCCGACTTTATGGAACTCAAATCTTTGTCATTTGAATTCTAAATTAAGCATGGCATCATGATTATCAAACTCAATTTCACCCTCACCTAACAAACAAGACTTTCTCCTTCAACTTGGCAGCTACGTCTGTCTTAGCCTTAGCTGCTGCCACAGCCTGAGCCTGCTGTTCTAGTAGCTGCATGTCATCGGACACAGCCTCTTCTGTTCCTACTTAATCAGATGGAAAATAAATCGAATTTAGGGCAGAAAATGTGAGATCACCGAGAAAAACCATCAGAACAAGGACAAGAATTAACACTTGGAATCCAAGAGGAGTCGTTGATACAATTGAATATTTAGCATCAAACTTGGACGCCTCACTTAAACAACATACCTGCTCCTGCAGATTTGCTAGCAGCCGCTGCCAACATTTGCGCAGACATGAAATTGACCTGCAAAAATAATTATAAGCAGTTGTTATCTGAGCAGTCATCCGAAGGACTTAAGTACACAAATATCTCATTTCGTAACTGGTTTTCATGTGACTGTGTTCCGTGCGAGTGATTCACTGAAATGACAATAATAATGACGTCGTTTAAAGAACCCACTGACCTGAGTATTAAACTGAGCCTGCACGCTCCTCTTAATACGTAACATTTCCCGGAAGGTATCTTCGTTTCCATGGCGAACCTCGAAGTCATGCCACACTTTCCAGAAAGTTGGAGTGGTCTGGAAACAAACGAAAATCATACTTTTAGTCTCATCCTTGATAAGTAAAAAACACACAACAACAATATAAGAACAAACCCTTGGATCAGCCATTTGTGAAGAGTGCATGTAAATAGCTCTGGCTCGGTCGATTTCTCCCAGTTTGCGCTCAAGGTCGGCAAATCTGATGCACATCTCCCTGAAAAATTAACAAAACCGGATTGGCGGGCTTCTTAATAACTCGCTTCAGTGGGAATACGCTTGACTCCGCACAACTCCAGTGTATCTGAGCACACACTAGGTATTCCAATAGGTTTCTAAACAAAACCTTGCAGTTAACTAGACCAGGCAATCAAAAGAAAAACTAGAATAAACCAAAAAATCTCAACCTGAAAACAAAATATGTAAACAAACTAACAATGTTTTGGCAATACTACTAAAACTTTAATAAAATGACAGATGAAGACAATAAACATTTTCTAATGTTAGCCATGGCTTGCGTTGGACATCTGACTGAAAAGGTGACTTGATATCTAATTTGATATCTAATTTTACCCGTTCAAGGAAAACATTATGCTGGGTTCAAATCTGTTTAAAAGAAATTTACCTGGCTTGTTCGTCTGGTAGCACTTCAATCGCTTTTTCATAGATTTCACGCGTGTGGGTGACACCGAAAATCTCCGCAGCTTGCTTGATATACAAGTTGAACATCTACGATGACACAACAACGAAAAAATAAAAAATTGAAAGATTGCTTGTATTGGAAAAGTAGGTTCAAGAGACTATCCAATCTCCAAAATGGCGGCTAGGAGTAAAAATTCACCATGAAGAGAAAAGCAGTCTTAGTGGTAAGAATGGATTGGTCTCAGCTGTAAGTATTTTTAGCCGGTGCAAACTTAGTAAGCTTGAAATAACATGACCTGGGGATAAAATATATCAGTCCTAAGAAGCTGTATTGTTTTCATATTCAAATTACTTTTTATGTGCTGACCCAATACCTTATCGCCTTTTCCAACTATTTTCCAGATGTCACATAATGCTTTTCGTTATGATTACATGTCCCAAATACTGGTTGCTGAGAGTTTCTTCGGTGCCTAGTTTTTAAAACTAAATGTGCTCAAACTCGAAAGTGTAATGAAAATTTCAACTTTGATTACAGAAAATAGCAATCTTCTTAATTCATACCTCAAACTGCTCCTCTGGCAACACTGCTTTGGTAGATCTCTCGTAGATTGACATAGCGTGACGGGCAAGACCATGATTCTCTTCGAGTTTAGCGTACAATAAATAGAAAGCTGGAAAGGAAAATGTTCAAAACGTACAGAGGTTTGAGGGTAACGTTATAAGGGAATAAAAAAGTAATGGAATAAGACCGGAATAAATTCAATCTTACATTTAGCGAATTTGGCAGGACAGCCCTCAAGGACTTGTTCAAAGAGGTCTCGTGCACGCTCGAGTTTTGCGCCTCCCTTGGAAAAATGAAAAAAAAAAATAAAATAAATGAGCAAAAGTTACCAAGTAACCAACAAACCAATACACAGAACTGGGGGATAAAATACGAGAGAGCAATTCAAGGAAATAATTGAGCCAAACCTTACCAATAATCTACTAATCAAAACAAACGATTGAACATTCAATCAAGTTAATAAATATTCCTGGTCTTGAAAATAGCTTAGCAACGAAAAGTGACCAAACAGGAGAGTAACATAAAAATTATTAACCCACTGAAGATACCAAACTTACATATCTTTGAATAAACTTTGTGAGGTAGGTATTCCAGATATCAAACACATTCGGCCACTTGAACATCGACACTCCCCGCTCATACATCTAACAACACAAAAAAAACACAAGTATTATTTTGTCGTATAATTTGCAAGATACTTGTACGTTGTTTATAATACGTGTGCCTGGACTGTTTCACTAAAATACTCAACTAAAGCTTGATAAGGCCGAGAACCTTGAAGGATTACGAACGCGCTTATAGGATTTAGCGTATGAACTTACCCATTAAAAAAAACTTCCCACAGCTATTCAAAGTTCCTATCTTAAAAGTTTAGAAAAATACCTTGCCGTGCAGGGAGTCAGAATTTATTGTAAACACAGATTTAAAAAAGACTACTACATGACGTATTCGCTGACCAGTCTTCCTTTTAATTCTCATGACAGTTGTTTGTTCGATTCAAATTCTTTTTACCTCTTCGCACGAAACGGCAAAGAAATGTGACCAGCCCGTCGAGTTTTACTGACCTTGAAAGCTTCCTCAAAGTAGCGATGTTCCTCAAGAAACGTACCAAAGTTGATAATAATCTGAGGAGTTGCTATCCGCAGATCTAGAATGCGATTATACACAGCTTTGGTGGACTGAAAACATGTACAAATAATAAAAAAAAGGTTTGAGAAACGTAATAAAGCAGGCATCTTGAGACATCTCAAGCAAGCTTTCACATGAAAAAAAAATTAAAAAAAGAAAGGTTTGAAAATCAAATTCGCATGATAGTAGTTTGAATTGCTAACAACCTTTACGTATACAGCTTCCTCGACACTGGTTAAAAAAGCGAATCGAATGAGTAAATGCGTAAGCTTGGTTGTCGAACGAGGAAATATTTGATTTTATTAGCTGCACGTGCGTTTGCATCAGCAATTACGTTTGTAATTGTATCGCACGTGTGATACGCTTTACAACTTTATCTAACAAGATCGATAGAAACTAGACGTTGCCATGGTCACCTGAAATGTGCCCAGGCTCTCCTCCAAGTCTGCATACATGGACCACAATTTCAGTGACTTGTAGACTCGTTTTTGAACAGTTTCACTCTGGTAAATAACAAATAAAGAAATAACAAATTAGTTTTTATTGATAAAGTTTTACTGGCACATTACACTCTGACGTGCTGAGCCACTCACCTCATCATAGTAATCAGTTTTAGTAGAAGGCATGGCTGTAGCTCGTCTCATCAGATTAAGGGCTTGCTGATAATTTCTTCAAGTTGTTGTTAAAAACCAAAAGAAAAATGTGTTAGACTAAAACTAAAGAATAGACACTGTTAGCCAAATGTGGCAAGAAGAGGCTTTCAACGAATGCCTTACAAAAGCATGATAGCAAGGCTGGACACTGGTAAATAACACGTTAGTCGTTAAAATAGATTTAAAATCGCTACTTTATTGTTGTTGCATTTTGAAAAATCTAACCTAACTTTGTCAGGTTCGATATTTAATCCAAAGTGTTCTATCCCATCCTCGACCATCTTTGTACTTTACTACTCCCTCTTTTGTGTTTTTTGTACGTTACCAATGAAACTAATAGTTTCCTTTAAGTTGTAGGAAGTCTTATACAAAGCACAAATATTGCGATGAACACAACCAATTTGTTATGTACTCAACGGTTTTTCTTAAGGGGATAAGCCGTTTTTCTTGAATGGAGCCCACAAAATTTGAATCCTTCCGGTATTTTCCCTCTAAGATGGCAACAATACCACGGCCTTTGGATTTCAAGGTTTATGCAAAGGCTGCCGGGAAAAACAATATTAGAATTCGGAATCCTGCCATCTTAAGGCTAAAAACTCCCTTAAAATAGAATCAATGGTCATTTGTTTGTAATTGGTCTGCTTTATAATTAGTTGATGAGCTTATGTAAAACACATTTTTATTCACACAATTAACATAGCATCTAGTGCAAACCCTCCAAAGTTAAAATGTGTTGGAAGCAATTTCCAACCTCTTTTGAACATTTTTTTCTATTTCCACTCTAAAGACCATACTTACTCATGTCTGATTTCCATCTCACTAAACTCACACCACACACTCGCCAAATCATCCACCTTGCGGTAATTCACTTTAGTAGCCTTGTCAAATATAACTCGTGCCTCAGCCAGTTGACCATGCTGCTCGTAGAACTTAGCAAACTCCACCCATAGGGTATGGGGCTTGCCAGATGCTAGCTTTGGCTCCACTGTCTGTACAGCCTCTGTGTATGTGTTGATGATCTCTTTGGGTTTTCCCTCATACAGTTTAACTCTTTTGTGCCACTCATGGACATTGTGAGGGTTTTGACGCAAAAGAACACTAAGACAAAGTATAAAACGGGAAAATACTCAGAACAATAACCACAAAGAAAATACATCCATATCACTTAGTTGACATCAGTTTGTATGTTTTACCATTCCAAGCAAATGTCACACGCAAGAGGGTTTGAAAAAGTCTTACAGTTCAAATTGCTAATAATATAAATAAATTCTGTGTTCTTCACAGGGAAGTTTTGCTAGTATTGATAGCAAATCAGCTTTTTATCAATTAATCTTGCCCAAGAGTAACACACTGAAAGCTAAACTGTGAGAGAAAAAATGCACATGATGCTCAAAAAAGAGAAAGACCAATGAGTTATGGATGATAATCACTGAAAAACTGTAAAAAATATCCATCAAAAAAATACTGTTCAACCATGGTGGAGAGAACTTCCAGACAAAGCTTACTTTTTCTCTCAAGAATGCATGTTTGTGCACACTCAAGGTTACCTTTATCACATACCTGCTCAGTAACAGTGGTCTTCTGTCCATCAAATGTTCAAATCTTGCCATTCTAAGTTCCAAGTCAATGTCATCTGATTATAAAGACAAGGAGGCCATAATAATTTAAGGTAGAAATTAACCAGCAAGTATTAGCTACATGTTTACGTTAATCTCACTTGCAGTAACAAATACCCTACACAATGGCAATATCATTGTACCTTCTTCACTAGGACCCATTTCTGATGTTGTTTCCATCTTGGCACTGATCATACTTTCCTCAAACTGTGCATAGGCATCAAAAACCTAAACAATCAATAACTACATAAATCAAAAGTCAATCTCATCATGGGGAATTAGTTCAAAAACAACTCTTTGTCTATTCTCTCCAAAACATTCTACAAATATCCATGTGTAAGTTGCAAGTGAAGAATGGAACATCAAAGTCAGTAAAAAGTACAAGTCACTATCTCCAACACATTTCAAGGGTGGAACAATGAAGTGAAAAAAGGAGCTGAGCAGTGCTGTTGACAGAAAACTACAGGTTGGAATGATGTGCAGTACCTGACCAAAGTCTCTAACAGTCATAACTGTTTGAATAGCTTCCTCATAAACATCTCGCGCCTGAAAAAAAAAGATATCCACATTACACTGTCAAATATCTTGACAGGTAGGTTTACAAAGTATATATTTTTAATTTAATGCTTTCATAAAAGAATTTGTGTAATAATCTAAATTGTTTTGTTAAACAATTTAAAATTTTTCACGCTTGTTTTATTGTAATTTCTTGTTTCCTTGTGTACTTGTTATCATGTAACAAATATAATGTTTTAACAAAATACAAATATTCACAAATTCTTGAAAAAAAAAGAAACCAATAGCAGAGGCTTCACCTTTTCAAAGTGTCCACTTCTTATAAAAAAATCAGCCAATGAATTCCAAAGCTGTCCCAAACTGTCAGAAAATCGCCGCAAACCTCCACGGATAATGTCAGTAACTTTGAGACTCTTTATCTAGAGATAAAATAGTAATCCATCCCAAGTGTTATAGAGAAGAGCCTGATCAGGTCATCCATGGGAGATTTCTTTGAAATCTGGTTACTTAAATTTCCTTACCTTATCAGGGTTCTTTGAGATAAGGTCGCAAAGTTCTTGCCAAAGCTGAAAAAGAAGTAAAAATCTCTGGAAACTATTTGCAATTGAGAACTAAAACAAATGCTGTTTATGAAATTTTCTCCCAGCTTGTTATAGAGCAAAGGTCTTAAAGTTTGACAACTACCAAGATCACCAACAAACACCTAAGTAACCAATCCTATTACACAAAACACACCACTAAATTCCATCTAAACTCTCTGTACTCTTTGTATAAGCACTGATTGGAAAAATTGAATTTTATTGGAATTATTTTCATTTTGATTGGTTACTTAAAGTTACTATAGTAACAGTCTATGGAGAGAAACTTGCTGATGTACTACCTTGTGGTTTGATTTTCCTTCCTTGGACACAAATTTTTCCTGAAAAATACAAGCAAATAAATATTAGTATAATCTATTAAAGGGGATAATTTCCTAACGAAACTGTGGTATTGTGTTGGTGGGGGGTATTCGTGTTGGATCAAGTGGTTTTATCAATTAAGTTACTAATGTGAATTGGCCCACACAAAGAGTTTCTAAAGTTAATATTTAGAGCATCATCTCTTTCAAAATTAGTATAATGGGATTGTGCTATTCAACTACACTGTATTGTTTTTGTGTCATAGGGTAACATAACTAGTAGCATTGACCAATACCTTGTTAACAATGAAAGCGAGTCGTGTTGCTGCTTCATCCAGCCATCCAACAGACTTCAAATAATCAATGTAATCTTCTGTGTTTTCTGGCTCCAACTTTTTTAAACAAAAATTTACAAAATAGATTTCCTCTTTATCTAATTTTAGACTGTCTTTTAACACCATACTATATTGTAACCATGATCACAAGCAACAATCTACAGATCACAAGCTAGGAAATTCTAGGAAAGATTCACAGGAGCAACTTAATCTGAGCTAAACAAGAGGCAAATACATGTACATGTAGAGCAGAATTATAACTATTTTACTGTATTATCAACTTAAAGTGAAAATTTCCTCACCTTATCTCTACCATTTAGCTTGGACAACACAACATGATTTAAAGCAATACCAAGTCAAATATCAATGAAACCTATCATTGATTTGAAATGAATATTTACTCTGTCCATCATTATTGACCACAGATATAAAATCTTTCTCTCAGTTGTATAATGTGCAATGTCTTCCTAATTGGCTTAGAAAATCTCATAATTGTTTGAAAGAAGTTGAGTGAACAAACCTTTAAGTATCTTCGGTAGACTCTGACTGCTGTCTCAGGAATGTGGTACTTGCGAACAAACTTAAGATACAAAGGCCAGATCCGACGGTGTTGTGTTATTGGCAGTGCCCTCAATGCTCTGTCAAATGTGCGCCTTGTTCTTGTCACTTTACACTGATCCACTAAAAACTGACAATAGTCTATCCAGATCCTTGGCATCTAGCAATTGTATGACTATCAGTTAGTATTGACAACACAGTTTCTCTTAGAAGAATTTAAAAGATTCCAGCATTAAAAAGCCACATGAAATAATAAAGGAGTAGGAAATGTCGTCATCTTGAAATTAAATGACTTATATTTTGAAATCTACTTGAAATAATAGACAGGAGTAGAAAAAAAATTCTACAATTCTTTCCTGAAGCCTTGTGCTGGGGTCTGTTTTAATCATTGCATTTTAAATCATCAAAATTGAGCTTTCTACATTTTTCGCTGAAGTTGCTTGAGATTCAGCTTACCACACCTTATGCATGAAGACAAGAGATCTTTCAAATGCATTGTTTATGTCCTCATAAGCAGGGTCTGTAATAGGCCTAAGGAGAAAATTCAGATATTAAAGTGTTCAGCTTTTACTTTGCTCACATATTTTGAATATATGTTCAATTTGAATGATTTATGGAACACACTTCAACAAGATTTACTTAACAGTTTAATTTTCCTCTTGATATCAGTTTAAACAAACCATGTTTAACATGATGAGAATTACTCCTCGATTTCCATTATTTTATCAAAAATATAATTTAAAAAATATTATTACTCCTACTTACCTCCCTCTGACTTGTCTTCTTCTTTCTTTCAAATACAGATACCAGATCTTATAGCTGAAATAATTTAGGCAAAAAAATATGATATTTAATAATAAGCATATTCTACTTTGAAAGTCCCACTAACACATACTTACCACCCTTTTCACATCTCAAGAGCATCTGCTTGGAGAGCATCCACTATGATATTTTGTTTATCTTTTGATTTAACCACAAGTGGACTATACACACAAGCTCAACCATACCTTCCAGGAAGTTCCTTAAGAGATCGCTCATAGAGCAGATTCAGTGCTGTATTGGAGCCCTTTTTGGCCTTGTGCTCAATGTACCTGATCCAGAACTTCACAGAATAAGGACTTCGAATTATTTCCTCCTCATAGGGGAGGTCCTCTTCTTCCTGAAGCATAATTTTATGAAAGTGTCAAGAACTATCCCTGGCCAGACATTTCAGGTTAAATTTTTTTCGAAAGGAAAAAGTTACTTTACTACGTTGCTTTTAAAAGAAACAAAGACCTAAACACTGATTCACCTGTCCCATGACAATGTTCGTACTTAAATTAGTAGAAATTAGAAGAAAGCAATCGTAGACTGTTTGTCAAAGTATTCCCCGCGACCATATTTTCTGCTGATCATGAGTTCTCATTACGAAATGTTGTAGCAGGAAATTAGATCAAAGTAAAAGGAAACTATTCTCCACATCTCCAGCTCAGGCCATCGAAAGTTAGATGGAGAAGTCTCCGATGAACATCCTCTCTTGCCATTGATAAAAGTAACGTGTTACATGAAATTTGTGCAGCATTGCTTGTTATGACAAACGTGTTAGGATACTTACTATGATAAGGTTGTTGGATGTCACCGGCATTGTAGGTCTCGAGAATCAGTTATATCTTTACACGATGTTGATTCCCTAAAAATTTTAAATCATATGGCCAGATCTACCCCGCGGAACTGTCTTCAGTACACAACAAATTCTTCAAAGATCGTCGCCATTACGAACATTCTGAGCCAGTAGTGTCAAATAGTAGCGGATGTATTGAAATCAACATGCGTCTCAGCTTCCAGCTCAGTGAAATCACTCGGTTACCAAGCGAAAGGTTCAGGTTTGGTTCAGATCCTAAAACGAATATTGTGGTTAGAACGAGAGGGCTCTAAATTAGCGTTTAGAATGAGTGATTTACCACCTGGATGGGAGGAGAAAAAATCTAAGTCTACTGGAAAGACCTACTACTTCAACAGAGGAACAAACGAAAGTCAATGGGAGAAGCCAGCAGAAAGAGCGAGTAATCAAGTTCGCGCTTCGCACCTTCTTGTTAAACACACGGAGTCTAGAAGGCCGTCTTCTTGGAAGCAAGAAAGGATAACGCGCTCTAAAGACGAAGCTTTAGAAATAATTAAAGGTATCATAAAATAAAACTCGGTCCCCTCTTAAAATGGTCGTGACTCTGTCATTGCACGCCTCTAGCAAAGAAATCACAATCTCGATGGCCTCGATTTTTGGAGATGGCAGCGCCCATTCCCCACCCCACTCTGCCCCGTGGGCAAATGATGAGCAACTTCACGAAAAAATATGGTTGTGTTAAACAATTAAAACTGGAGAAATACATTTCAATCAAGCTGCTTTCAAGAACTCTCATTTTAGAGTGAGATTATCTGAATGTTTTAGCATATACAGTACTAGGGCCAAGTAGAGTTGCATTTAAGAGCAAAGCAACGGACAAGATCCCCGGAACAAAAAGGTGTAAATTCCTTTTTTCTGTGCACCTGCTCTCCTTTGAAATTCTTGTATAGTCCATCAAATTTGTGATCCTAGGGTCAAATTTTCTGTCATTGCATAAACAAACATCTTCGGAAAACAATGGCTATGTATCTATTTTTTCTTTTTGCAAAAGTTTGTAGTTTTGACAACCTCATTGTAATGAACACTTTACATCCTTAATTTTGTCCCTCTCATAGATTTTGTACTAGTGCACTGAACTTAGCAAAATTTTGTGATTCTTGAGTAGGCAAAACAGGGGATAACACTTCACTTCAACAACAATAATTGACAAGAATCAGCTTTGTGCCAATCAGCCCAATGAAGTTCATCAAAGGCTAAGATCAACATTGTTTAATCAGAACTTTTAGTAACCCTTTCCCTCCCCCCCTCCATCTCAAATAAGCAAGCCATGGATGACTGTTATTATTGGCTGCATCAATATGGTTTTGTATTCTGACAAAGTTGCTAGTTCTCTCTTGTGTGAGGTCACTTTTATGTGGCAACTACTCCTTGTTATGTCTTACAGATTATCGTAAACGGATTACATCAGGAGAAACCACTCTTAAGGAGCTAGCAAGCACAGAGAGTGATTGTAGCAGTGCCAGAAAGGAAGGAGATTTGGGATTTTTTGGACCAGGACAAATGCAAAGTAAGACAATACTATTTCTCTCTCCTATAACTTTAATGTGTTCTCTCCCTTGGTGAAATTACTGAGACTTCACATGGTTGGACATAAACACTTCACCAGAGAGAATTTGCTGTTATTATCATGTATTTGAGGTCTGCAATGATGACTTGGATAGAAAAAAAAGATACTATAGTTTGAAGCACATCTGCAGTAGTGATTGAAATAAAGCATCCCTAGATACTATATTTCCTGGAATAAGTGCCCAGGTGCTTATTTAAAATTTCTGCTAAAGGAGGGCACCTATCTAAAGGAAGGCACTTAATTGTGGGAGGTACTCATTATACTCCTGAAATGATGCCATTGTAGTTCAAGCTTGAAGAGTCATATGTAGAATGGCAATAGAAACAGGGTTTTCTCATATCTCAACTATTTAGGAAATGAGGGAGGATGGGGGGGGGGGGGAAGCACTTATTTGAGAGGGGCACTTGGCTCATGGCTTAGGAAGGGGTGCTTATTTGGGGGAGGGCACTTGTTAGTGCATTGGCACCTATTCAAGGAAATATGGTTTACCCTGGTGAAAAACCTCACAGGATCTTTGAGGATCTTCAAGGATTGACAAAGACCTGCCAAAGATCCTTAAGGACAAGGATCTTTAAAAGATCTTTAAAGGATCTGTAAAAGATCCTCAAAGATCTTTGTAAGCAAAAACGTTTGTTAAGATCCTCAAGGATTTGATAAAGATCCTCAAAGGATATTACAAAGATCCTCATAAGGATCCTCGCAAAGTTCTTTTCAAGGATCCTTCAAGATCCTCAAGGATTTAGCAAGGATCTTTCAAAGACCCTCAAAAGATCCTTTCAAGGATCCTTTCAAGATCTTTGTAAGGATCCTTAAGGATTTAATCAGGATCTTGCAAGGATCCTAGTCAAGATCTTTGCAGGATCTTTTTGAGGATCTTTCAAGATCCTCAAGGATTTAATGAGGATCTTTTAAAGACCTTCCAAAGATCCTTTCAAGGATCCTATTAAGATCTTTGCAAGGATCCTTAAGGATTTGATCAGGATCTTACAAGGATCCTACTCAAGATCTTTGCAAGATCTTTTCAAGGATCCTTCAAGATCCTCAAGGATTTAATGAGGATCTTTTAAAGACCTACAAAAGATCCTTTCAAGGATCCTGTAAAGATCTTTGCCAGGATCCTTAGGAATTTGATCAGGATCTTACAAGGATCCTTAAGTCAAGATCTTTGCAGGATCTTTTCAAGGATCCTTCAGGATCCTCAAGGATTTAATGAGGATCTTTTAAAGATCTTCAAAGGAACCTTTTAGGGATCCTGCTAAAATCATCATCTTTGCTAAGATCCTTAAGAATTTGATTAGGAGTTACAAGGATCCTAGTCAAGATCTTTGCATGATCTGTTCTACAATCCTTTAAGATCCTCAAGGAATTGAAAAGGATCTTCCAAATATCTTTAAAAGATTCATTTCATGATTTTGTACAGCTCTTTGTAAGGATCCTTTTTGAATTTGATGTGGATCTCAAAGGCAACTTTGTCAAGATCTCTACCACATCTCTGCATTATGACTTAGGTTCCTTTGAAATCCTCAAGTAATTTCAAACATAACAAAATTGTAAATTGAGGGCTCACTGTTTTATAATTCAAACACAACAAGGAATTTTCGCAGAAAATTATTGTGCAATGAGTGTAATGAAGGTTACCGCATAGCAACGCCATGCTCGAGGCTTTCGGGAAACTTTGTGACTACTTACATGACGACAAATAGGGTTTTGCATTATGGGATAGGAATTTATACGCGCTGAGATTTTTAACGGTCGCATAAAAACATAAGAAGCTCGTTTTTACGGCAAATATCATCGACAATGGTCGGAACTAAAGGGAAAATGTACACAGAAATAAAGGTAAAGGAAAGGCGTTTTCTGGAGTTCAGAAACAAGCGAAAAGAGAGACAGAAACAACCGAAATCGTCAATCAAACTCCAAGCAGGTCTCGCGATTGCTCTGACTGTGAGGCTGAATAAAAAGAATTCATTGGTACTTCTGGAAAGAAAATGAAGATGCCATCCTCGCCTAATGATTCTTACTCTGAGCTCTTGGAGAGTGAGGATGCAAATGATGTGTTACAGGGACAAGGATACAGGCTTATCGATCTAGAGAGATTCTCCTCGACGCTCACTGAAGGACATGTTTCTGAAGAAGGTGTGAATTTACTTGGTTCTGTGTAACCAACTTAAAAAGCTCTTTTAGAGGTTGTCATATGAATTCCCGAAAACACTTATTTTGTACCTCAGGATGTATTAGTTCAATTAATCTGAAGTTTTCAGGGCTGTATCCTCTTACTGAGTTGAGTTGGATAAGCTGACAGTTTCTCTAGCTGAATTTTAAGTAAGATGTTGTGGAATAACTCACCTAATAATCTCGGTGAACTTTGAACGGGCATTGTGCCCATAATATAAACGACTCAAAAAGTTCCTCAGCTCATCCAAAAGAACGACCCTAGTACTTTGTTTTGACACTAAAAACACTTGATTTCATGCAATCTTTGTGCAGTTATCTTTTCTTAAGTTTACCTAGGTTTTTCACACCATGTGGTGGACAAATTGATCTGATGTCAAATAACAAATTAGTTTAGGGCAACATATTAGTTATATTCAGTATGTGTGATTCCTAAGCTTTCCTTTGGTATATAGGTTAATATGGTTCAGAAATATAGTCATTGAAGTACTCTTGTTTGCCTTTTTTTCATGTTTACCCCCTCTGTAAGAGTAGTCTGATTCTGGTCATAAGTCTAGTCCTAGACAAGTTTAACACATATATTTAGGTCTTCTTATCTTTGAGCTGGACTGTTGCCAGATTTTTTGGAAAATGAAAATCTTAGTACTAACCTAAAGTCTGAACAGAAATAGTGTAGAAGTAGTCCTACTAGAAGAGGATGGGTAATTCTCGTTTAGCAATAAAAAAAAGTTTTATCTTCATTTTTTTATGTTTGGTTCAATTTTTCTTTTTAACTTAGTATGAGGATTTAAGTATGCTTATTTTATTGTCAAAATTTCGAAGGTTCTATAACATTCTTGCTAAGATCTTCAACGATCTTCCATTTCCTTGCCAGGATCTTCAAGGTTCACTGACATTCTTGTCAAGATCTTTAAGGATCTTCAAATCTCTTGCAAAGATCTTTAATTTGGCTGTCAAAATCTTCAAGGATCTTTCTTTTTTATGCCAAGATCTTCAAAGATCTTTCAATTTATTGCCAAGATCTTTAAGGGTCTTTTATTTTCTTTCCAAGATCTTTAAGGATCTTCAAAATTTTCAAAAAGATCCTTGAAGATCTTGTCAAGAAAATGAAAGATCCTCAAAGATCTTAACAAGAATTTGGAAGATCCTCAAAGAATTTTCAAAGATCTTTAAAGGATCTTCAAAGTTCATGTAAAGATCTTCAAGGATCTTGACAGGAAAATGAAAGATCCTTAAAGATCTTGTCAAGAAAGTCAAAGATCCTCAAAGATCTTGGCAAGAAAATCAAAGATCCTTGAAGATCTTGGCAAGAAAATGAAAGATCCTTGAGGATCTTGGCAAGAAAATGAAAGATCCTTGAAGATCTTGGCAAGAAAATGAAAGATCCTTGAAGATCTTGGCAAGAAAATGAAAGATCCTTGAGGATCTTGGCAAGAAAATGAAAGATCCTTGAAGATCTTGGCAAGAAAATGAAAGATCCTTGAAGACCTTGGCAAGAAAATGAAGGATCCTTGAAGATCTTAACAAGAATTTTGAAGATCCTCATGAAGATCCTCAAGAGGATCCTCAAAGGTCCTCATGAAGATCTTGTAAGATCCTTAAAGATCCTTGAAAGATTTTCACCAGGGTACATGTATTGGTGAGAATAGGATTTGATTTCATAATTGTCCCATGAAACCTGCAGGGTGGCACTCTAACCAATGAGGAGCTGGCCTGCAGGTGTTTAAAAGCATATATGAATTTGTTGATTTGTTTATTTTGTTTATTACTGAGAGGTGGGTCTGTTTCTTTCCTTTCAGAACCATTCGAGGAAGCAACGTGAGTATTCTCACTCCTTTAATAAACACAGATTATTTTCAAATTTCTGAGAGAGAGATAAGAATGGCTGATGAGGAACGAAATCTTTTAATAATTCTCTTCTCTTCTCACCAGTAGGTGGTATTTCTTTGTGTTCAGGTTGAAAGTGATATTGTCAGACTTTCTCCTAGTTTACATACCTCTATCTAAGGTGCTGAGAGAATTCTGGAAAGTTATGCAAACCTGGTATGCACATAGATTTCTCTCAAAATTTTTTTCTGTTGCTTTATTGCTCTATTGCTCATCTGAACACAACTACTGACTGGTGAGAGGGAGTTGCTCATCATCTCCAGTATTTTAGAAGGCTGATGTGAAGTCTGTCTAAAGATCCCAGATGGAAGATTTTAGCCTTCTAAGTCATTTGAATCTGGTTTGTTCTAAACTGGTATAGTTTCAAATATATAAAACCCTAGTTTTCAAATAACTTCTCCCTTTGAATGGCACCTCATCTACACTGGTCAGTTTCAGTAAATGGCTATCTCAGAAAGTAATCTGTATATTTTAATTAAATCTTTCAATATTACTCAATCTTTTTTCTTTTTTGCAGGTTTGCCTTAGAAATCAATGAACTGAGTGAACCAGTTTTCACTGACTCAGGTATTCACTTGATTCTCAGGACGGGATAAAGCAATCACCAAGTCCAAGAACAGAGTTCATATTTAAATAATCATGTAGACTTGCTAATATTACAAGAAAAGGCCTTAACTTTGAAGCTTTCATTTGGCTACTTTTACCTTACATCATAAGTATTGGTTGAAGTTGTGTATGAACTAAAACACAAACAACCAGTTTGGAAATCTGCAGTCTAGATGAATAAAAAAGGTAACCATAACATCCACAGGGATGAAAATATTTTGTACATCATGTTTAAGGATAGTTCTCTTTTCTAAAACACAATTTGATGGTTGAACTTAACATGTCAAAATGATCACTTCTTCAAAGTATTTCTAGCTTTCATTATTATGTTCCAGAAGTGATCATCCTATAATTTTCCTTTTCACAAGGCAAAAATATAATAAGTAAACTTCCATTAAATTCTAGGTTACTTTATACCAGTCCATCAGATATATTGAGGTTTTATGCTTACCAGTTCCCACAGTAGTGTGTAATTTCTGACAGTGGGCTTTTCAAACAAGTTTTGTCACCAAATTCAACCTAATAATAACAGTTAATCAGCACTTGGGTAGATATCATGCTAAGCCAGTTGAAACTGATGGTAAAACCAGCCAAACTGTGTCTAGTGGTGATTGGTTTTAGTTTTGTAATGGATTAGTAATGTGTATTATCTAAGTTTTCTTCACAAATTATGGAGCAACATAAACCAAAGGCATGATGATCCTACATAACTTTTGACACCCAATGGGCAATTTTTTTATTGATCTCCTTGTTGTGACTAACTAACACTGTGACTACCAGTAACTAATTGATATTAAGCTGATAAAGTAAGTGAGAGGCAGAAGAAGTGTAGAATCTTTATTATTAGGAGGATGAATTAAATGAGCTTAAAATTACTTCTAGGTGTCAATGAAGTTTAAAATAAAAACTACAGTTATTTACATCAAAGTACATGAACTGTAAGGTGCATGGAAACGATCCACCTCATGACCAATATGGAAACTTTACTTTATGGTGATTGAGTGACACCATGAATTCAGTTTGTGGCAGATATTTTTTATTACCTTTAACACCTTTTATTACATTTTATTACCAGCTTAACAAAGCAGAGATGTGATGGGCTGTAATTGTTAGTAGAATACTAGAACTAGTTCAATAAGTGTAGCCTTAAGAATTCATATAATTTCTAGAGTAACTCAGATGTACTGTTCTAGTTTTTTTTTTTTTTCCTTTGCATGTTCAAAAAAGTGGGATTTTATTGGATACAAGTAAAACTGAGCCAACTAACACAGAAGAGATTCAAGCCATGCAAAAAACTATAAAAAAAGCCTTGCCATTAGTTTCTGGCCAAGTTGGTGCAAATTTCATGCAAGGGGGAAGATTCTACCCGAGGGGTAAGATTCTTACCTTAAAATAACCTACTATGCCTTGCCCCCCCTCCCCTGATAGAAACAATTCACAAGAAAATTTCTTGATGTTGGATTTTTACCACAAAATAATTCTTGACAGAAAAGTAGAGATGGTAAGTTTTGAGCTCGGTGAAGAATTAAGAAAGATGTTTTTTCGTCTTGTCACGAGCGTGGGACAAAGAAAAAATCCTAAGTCCCCATGAGGAATCGAACCTCAGACCTTTGGATTTGTGCTCCGTTGCTCTGCCACTGATAAAGGTAGAGCATCAGAGTGCAAATCCGAATGTCTGAGGTTAGATTCCTCATGGGGACTCAGAATTTTTTCTTTGTCCCACGCTCGTGACAAGACGAAAAAACATCTTTCTTAATTCTTCACCAAGCTCAAAACTTACCATCTCTACTTTTCTGTCAAAAAACATTATGCTATTGACATTGCTGATCCTAGCAGTATGCAGGATGCATGTCATTAGAACTTCGTAGGAGACCTGCTCACCGAAGAGTCTTTGTGGCTCAGTGGTAGAGCATCAGAGCACAAATCCGAGGTCTGAGGTTCGATTCCTCATAGGGACTCAGAATTTTTTCTTTGTCCCATGCTTGTGACAAGACGCAGAAACATCTTTCTTTAAATCTTGTGGACCAAACTTATTATATAACTTGATTGGACTCTTATCTTTCTCCTTAAAAACACAATCCACCCAACTTGACCCAACAAACATCTTGGGAATAGTGGTTTAGGCCATGGGCAGGGTGGTTCTTTCCAGTATCATGCTAATAGTAAAAATCTCGTATAAGTGAAATTTGTGTCTAGGGAAGGAGGAATAGAGAGAAAAGAGAACTACGACTTTTCTTGGAACTTAAAAAATGTATTTTCACCTGAAGTGGTCTCACTGCCAATAGCCAAAATTTTCATACTCTGAAGTTATTGCCTAAAAATTCCTTCACTGTTGCCCTGAAACTTTGTAGGAAACTTTCAGTCATGGCTACAGTCAAGAAGACTGTTTCAGCTATTGCAAACATTCTCATTAAATAGCAGTGTGGGTGTATATCTCCTGTGTCAAGTTGTTACAGGTTTTCATGGGAAATGTCATGGCAGGAGAATAACGTAAAAGATTAGAAACAATTTACTACCCATTCTGAATGAAAATAATGCAAACCATCTAAATGTAGCTGCACAATTCAGAATGGCTGTGTACCTACACCCCTCTGCTTTATTTTTTTACTCTCTAAATGATCATTACTGCCTAAGGCTCTTCTTCAGTTTCTGTATCTTTATCTGCTCCTCCTGTTTTAGTTTCTGGCAATTCTCCCTTGTCATCAGATTCTGTTTTTTGACGTTTGGATTCTGGTTATGGTTCAGCTGGCAGGATCACTCTTCTTTCGTTTTGATTCAGCTGCTGCTTCCTTTTTACCTTTTTGTTCCTTTCTGACCACTATAAGGCCAAAAACACAAACTCAGAAAAACATCACAGGTTAAAATTTACACATTTCAAACAACTACAACATGAGTTGATAACAGAGAGCAGGGAATTAATGGAAGGACCTTTATTATCATGACTGCCATCCAAAGAGTAATGACAACAAGAAATTCTTATAATCCTAGATTGTCATGGTTCCCACAGACTGAAGAAAATTTACTCATAACAAAAGATAAGTAAACTTTTTATACAGCTCAAGCCAGTTTGTCCACCAGAGGTAATCTTCTGTTTCCTGGGCAATAAATGGCCTTTGAGACCAATATCCTCCTCTGGTATTGAAGTGCTGGTCCACTATAGAGTACCCCCACGTTTAAATTAAAGAATGCCTTAGTAATACAGTATTCCAAAATTTAGTTTAGATTTTCCTTTTTATGTCAATTGATTGTTAACCCAATGACTTTAATGTTAATAGCATTGCTTTTTTTCGTTATTTGTGAGAATTTTGCTCTCGTCACTTAAACAAAGAAAGCAACAAAGAAACATCCATAGCAGAAATCTTCCAATCTTCAGTGTTTTAAATAAAATAAAAAATTAAAGAAGCACTCACAAGCTAAGCTTTCTTTAAGAGGTTTAATGAAACTGCTCAAATTCCATTTCCTCTAAAGCTTCAAATACATCAGCTGCAGGTAATGTCTGTCTCTTCTGTTTTTGTGCAAAGTTATTTGCACTAAGATGAAACAGAAAAATCAACATTAAAAAAAAATTGTAGTTTTTAACCAAGCTTAGACTTTTAAACTCTTTGTATTATTGGTACATACAACTCGCAGATATTCTCCATAAAGAAACAATGGCAAAAGTATTTATACCGGAGTGAAACTAATCACAGGCTGATACAAGTAATAGTTTTAAATTTTTTTTTTTTTAGAAAAAAAAAATGCACCAAAACTAATCAGATTTGATCAGTGTTTAGTTCTATACCAGTCTTTCTGGAAGTTAACCGCATGATGAATTTCTGCAAAAGCCTCTCAACCTCCCACTTCTTTCTATGCACTCAAAAAAAAAGTGAGAATAACTTAGGACTTATTACACAACCATGGATGTAGCATAAAGAACCAAAGGACGCTGGCAGCTTTTCCTATGGCAGTTCTGGCTTCTTTGGATATGTTAACATTTTCAGGGAAGCTGGAACCGAGAGAACGAGAAGTTCATTAGTTTGCAAATCTAGGACAGTGCGATCACTTTCGCATCACTTTCAGCTATTTTCAGATTTTAGCAACGTAGTTGCGACTGGAAATGTCCCACATTATAATGTTTAAGGTTAATAATCTTACAGCATCTTTTGCCAGGCGTGAAATAACTGCGTTAGGAAGATTCAAATCTTCTGGTTTTTCTGCCATTGTTCAAAGTTCTGAAAAAGAACACAATCGCGAGACATCAACAACGCTATCGTCTAATAAAGGGCTAGTCTAAAATTTACAGCTACTTGGATCAACAAATCTCATCCCTTTGACACCGTCAGCATCGTATGTATATTTTAACAAGTAACTCGACAGAAACTTGGTAATTCCGAAAAAAAACTGATAAATTCAGGTATCATTAGTTCGGCTCAAAAAGGGTCACGAGCCTTGAATTTCCTTACAGATCAGAATCCCACTTGCAAATCCTTCTCTCTCTCTTCTTCGCTTTTCCCGCGAATCTTAAACCTCGAGACTGCAGCCACAAATTAATACTTGATCCCATTGGCTTAACTCGAACAGATCTGCCCAATGAAAATTCTTCTTATATATGTAAGAGAGCCCGAGGCATCGTAATTTTGTCATCCAGCGGGTATTAAAACATGCGTGGAGTCTGCGCCAATTGAGCGTGTCCAATCCGTTCTCTTCCTTCCCTTCCCAGCTCCATCTCTAGACTGTATTTGTGTCAATATTCACTTTAGAATCTGTCTTTTCTTGATGATAATCGGTGACGGCTGGTATTTTTGAGACCGGTGATAATTTAAATCTCCTCTAGGTAGGCAACCTCTTAAATTAGCTATGCCAAAAACTACTATTTATTATTTCATTTCTATAAAAATAGCGTCCCAAACTTGTTTTAATAGATCATCTCTAACATTTTCATCTTTCAGTATCTGGAATTAACTCAAGCATTCTCCTCGAACTTGAACAACAGAGGAAATAATATGAGTATCTCAGAGAGGTGTCGTGGATTTCTTGGTTTTGTGGTCTTCGTGGTAACGAGTTTTTCTGCGAGGTACTAGCCTCAAGTAGTGTCACATTTAATAAGCTTTTTTATAATTACACCACAGGAGACTTGAATCCGATGTAATTCGTCCTGAATAGGACATACGCTACAGCATATATTGTGCTTATTGTGCTTACTTGTTTGATTTTGTCACATCATTTGATTTGAAGCCTCAGTACTAATTTGTGAACAGCAATAAGAAATTTAGGCCATTGTGAGTTATTTCTTGTAACCTTTGTCCTGTAAATCTGTCATTTATAATCTGCAGTTGATGTTTGTAATGAAACTACTTTACCTTGACTACCATCATGTGCAGAGATTTCCCTATAACCCCAAATTGTTCTTAAACAAACTGGTAGTCCCAAAGGCAATCTATGTTTTCTATTATCTAACAACTGTTAACCTCAATGAGGGAAAAGTTTTATACAGAAATCTTGCCCCATCAGGCCATCAGAATGTGGTGAGCAAAATATGAGGTGGTGGGATCAGCAATTTCATAAAATAGGAAAAGACTGCTGTCTTCTTAAAAAGTTGGTTGTATTTAACAGGTTTTCCCAAGGCAGTTACTAAACTAGATATTAGTGACACTATAAGTTTCTAAAATTAGAGGAAGGGATATGATATTAACAAAGAAGAGTCATGTCTTACACAACTGAAACCTCATTTTAGAAAATTCTTGATATAATTTAAGGAAAATGTGTATAACATCCTTTACTTTACAAACATAACCAATGATCCATCCACAGTGCCCCAAGTTGCCATCATTTGGCATCTAAATATACACTTATGATTGCAATTTTGCACCCTGTACCATATATAGTCTGGGTTTATCCATTATCTCTGTTGTAGCACAAGTCATTTCATCACTGCCACACTCAGGTCATCAAATTAAGGACTTTTGCTTCAAATTTTGTTGCCAAATTTTGGTATATACTTGCTGTACCGATCTAAAACAGTTGCAGCTTGAGGAACTGTGTAAATTCTGGTTTTCAGTTAAGTTGGTATTCTCAGTAAAAATTTTTGTAACTACTAACAACTCTTCCCTGATAATGACCTCCACTATGGTTGTCAAAGTGATTTTCTGATTGTTTATTGCACTGCTCCTATGTCATTGATTTTTAAAACTATTTACTGTCTTGCTTAGTACTGTGACAACTCTTTTTTATGCAAGGTTGACGAAGATTACATCCAGGACAAGTTTAATTTAACTGGATTAAATGAACAAGTGCCACATTACAGGCAGGCCTTGGACATGATACTGGACATGGAGCCAGGTTGGTGAAATTATTTTATCACCAACATGTACACTTCAGCTTTGCCCTGATGGTGAAATTTGATCAGTCAATAGGTTTTACCAAAATTTCTGTTGTAAACAGTCTTAAAATTATTAATATAAATGTATATTATAAGGTCAGCTAACTCATTCTTGGAAAGGATGATTTTTATAACTAAGAGCAAATCATCAAATTTTCCTGGTGAACACTGCATCCCAATGACCAAAATGAATCTTGGAAAGTCTTTCCTTCTCCACCTCTACAACTTGCGTGAAATTTTCTATGTGTATATGAACAAAACAAAATTGTACTGCCAAAGATCCACCTGTAGAGTCAGGGCTCATATTAAGAGAGAATATAAACTAATCATGATGTGTTTTAAATTTTTTATTGTTTTGTCAACAGATGATGAATTAGAAGATAATCCAAATCAAAGTGATCTGATTGAACAGGCAGCAGAAATGTTATATGGTCTCATTCATGCTCGTTATATATTAACCAACAGGGGGCTTGCGCAAATGGTAAGTATTGTAAGTTGTGCTGGCCATCTAGTCTTACATAGTATTTTAAATAAAAAGATTGTGCTAAGTGCTTGGTTTAGTTTTTCCAGTATGATTACAATTTCAAGAATATTTCAAATGGTGAGTGCTTCTCATATATCAATTGTTTTTACATAAAAGTGTTTCCATGACTTTTTAGTACTTGAGATATAATATGTTTTTTTAAAACATATCATCATCTGAATGCAGGGAGATTGAAAACAAGTAGATTAGGCTCCTTGCATCATCTAATGAATTTCCACCAAAGGCAAAGTGAATATGGTCAAATAATCTCATTCGAGAAGTCAAGGGATTACATGTATACAAAAATATTTTCTGAACCTCAGGAGGATAATTTGTGCAAGTTCCAAGGTTATTTTACAGGCAGAAGTATTAGAAAAAAATGCACGAGTAATTTTTGTATAAATTGTGTCTCTGTATATTGATAAACTGTGTGCGGAGTGAGTATTATTAAGTTATGTAAGAAATGACGTAAGCCAAGAGTTGTCAACAAAACCTTGTACATGTACCACCTGACCAAACCTGCTGGCCAGTCTGCCTTTCACCTCATTTTACTAAAAGTGCCATGGATGAATCATGCCATTATTGAAAAACAATCAATCAGAATTTGCAGAAAGGTTCATGTAAGCTTGGCAGAATGCTTTGGAATGAATAATATCTGACTTATGTACAGCCCTGTAATCTGTGACCAACCTTAACTCTTTCATAAATTGTGCTATTCTACTAGATCTTAATAAACCATATGTTTAATGTATTTTGGGTGCCTTGTAGGATTATCATCACAATTCTCCTTCTGACCACTCTGCAAATTGCTGTGAACATACTGAATGCCAACTTAACTTTGCATGTTCTTAAACACAGCTTGAAAAATACCAGAATGGTGATTTTGGACACTGCTGTCGAGTGTACTGTGAAAATCAGGCAGTCTTACCCATTGGTAAGTTCGCAAAGTTGAGGCTTAGGTATGTGTAGTATGTTATTTTTCTCATTTGCTTCAGTGTGTTATCATGTTGTCAGAGCATTCTTTGCAAAGCTCACTTTCTTTTGTCATCCATAGGTTTGTCTGATGTTCCTGGGGAGGCAATGGTCAAACTCTACTGTCCAAAATGCATGGATGTTTACACACCAAAATCATCTCGACATCATCACACAGATGGAGCATACTTTGGGACAGGTTTCCCTCACATGCTGTTTATGGTACATCCTGAGTACAGACCAAAAAGACCAAACAACCAGTTTGTTCCAAGGTAAAGTGTTGTAATGAGTGTGCAAGACTGTTTAGATGAGTAACAATATTCAGAACCTTGAGGGAAAAAAGCAGTAACTACAAATTAAACTGTGTTTCACTTTGAAAAAACTAATAAACCAATCACATAAAATTTAAAAAATATTTTCTCAAGGAGAAGGGTAGGCTTTGTCAGTTTATTTTGGTTTTGTTCAAGTCAGTACTTCTTACCTTTTTTTTTTCTTTGTTTTTTTTTGTTAGGTTGTTTGGATTTAAAATTTCACCCATGGCTTACCAGATACAGGAGAGAGCAGCAGCTCAGAGAGGACGGTCTGCATCAGCACGTCCAAGATCCACAAAACCTCATTACAAATAAGAACAAGTTATTTTCTATCCTACTCTTTCGTTTTAATATTTCCTAGTTTAATGCCATTTCAAGTTCTCAGATTTGAGGATAAATGTTTTAAAAATGGTTAATTTGTTAAAGTGCTCAATCTTCTTGTAACTAACAGTATATATAGTGTTCTCCCTTTTTTTAAGCATGACAGGTAAAACAAATTTTCAGACCAGTAGAGTAGTCCTTTTACCAGGTACATTTCAAGAATTCCAAGTGATTTTAGGCTGTAATAAGAGGTACTGCAGGCAGTAAATTTCACTGGTTACTACCTGAAAAGGAGAACAATTTATATACAGATGCTTGAAATTTTTATTTGGTCTCTTTCCCCTTTTGTGTACTTTATAAATAGGTGTGGTACAGTTAAGAGGGTAAACTTAGGCTCAATTTTTATCTTGCTGAAAATAATTGCTGGTGTTTAATTCTGCAATTAATACTGTAGATTCTTCTCCAGATAAAGTGAGACACTTCATTCATGCAGTTCTTGCCCAACAAAAAAGCCCCATCTATTGGATATATGTCCTGCTCTGTGATTTTTGTAAATCATATATGGAGATTGTATCTCTGCTATAAAACTTGGGGTTTGTGTTGTATTAGATTGTTCCCATCAGTTTCTGGTTTAGCATAACCCTCACAAACAGTTCTTTCTGTTTAGTGTTCAGAGTACATTTTTTAAAATTATGTTGTAGTGTTTTGGTTCCTCGTTAACAATTTAGTTTCCATGCATGTGTGTACAGCTCTAAAGAAAAGTGATAAAACAGGCTGTCTCAGTCTATGTTATTTCAACTTACAGCTTTGTGTTTTTTTTAATGTACCATAAACAAAAATTAAAGTTCCTGTTGGGCTGATGATTTGTGTGAAATACTTGGAGTTGCTATAGTTTCAATTGTAAAACACATCCAAAAATGTAGGCCTGATTGGAAGGATGAACTTTGCTTGAGCCAAACTTAATAGCTTTTATTAAAAATGTGGAAAGACTGGGAATCAACAAAGAACAGCTTCTTAAATTTGGATTGCCTGGGAAGAACCTTGGCCCTGGAATGACTTTGAATTGGATGAAATAAGCTGAACCAATTTCATGAATTATCATGATGTATTTTTCAATATTGATTGGTTTTCTTGGAACTGGGAAGGGCTAATGAAGTTTGATGTCTGAATCAACAAGAGTACTGCTTTGAATTTGGGTGAGCCCAAACCTGAATTTAGTTCAGCTAATAAAAATGTCGACATCTTAGTGATTGGCTAAGTGATACCTTGAATGGCAGAGCATACCAAGGAGTTATTACTTTAGGGAGTCATATTAAGGCTCCTTGGTTCCCTAGTTTAGTTTGTTGCTAAAAACAAAATTTTATCTTTAGTCTGTGGGAAGGGATTTTGAAGATCTGAAGTGGATAGCATAAACAGGGATACACATGGCCTCTTATCTCTTCTTACACTCACTTCCTTCACACTCATAGTCCCTGAAGTTATGGAGAAAGGGGGAACGTATCTAAATTAATGATCAAGCAAACTGAAAAATCAAACATGCTAATTGCCATCTAGTAAATGGATTCAAAGTTTAAAGTTTGAACAAACTGAACTGCAGATACCATCTGAATCATATCTGAGTCATTTACAAAACAGGCAGTCAACAGACTCATTAAGTACTAGAAAAAATGTTTATCGTTTTCTTGTCTGGTCTTCTGTCATTTCTGAGACACCTACTAACATACTGTTCCCTGGTTGTCATATTTGTAGTTGCTGACTGAAGAAAGTGACATCCTAATAGAATTTTGCTTTAACAAAATACAGGCAATGTCGCTTAATCCATTACATTAACATTATGCTGTGTGAGTTCTTTGAACTGAGAATTAGTTTGCCATTCAAATCCATGTAAAAAGCACTTTTATGAGTTGTAGCGAACTAAAATGTCTCAAAACAGACCATTTTACAGTTGTGTGCTTGGTTGCCAAGCCTTTGAACAGGAATGAGGCTAAGGGTGACCTTGTTATGATACAAACCTTGCTGCTTTTCAAATGCAAATTGCTTTGTTATCATGCTAACTAGATACTAGTCTCTATCATAACAAGGTCACCTTCAGCCTCACTCCAAATCAAAGGCTTGGCAACTAAGTACACAACTGTAAAATAGCCTATTATCAAATTCATGGGAATGAAAAATGTCTCTGCTTACAAAGCCTATAAATAATTTTACAGTTTTTTCATTTCAAGAGTTTCCTGTGTAGACTTTTTGTTAGTTCAGCTTGTTTTCAAGCTTTGTTTTGGGCTGCTTCCTTTCTTGTGGCATCTTGTAACAGTGATGTATCAACTTCTTCTGCCGGCAGTTGAACATATCTGACTACTGATCCTCTAATGAAGCAGTTTTTAACTGACAACTAAAAGGGGAAAACAAATTTAAGCTAAAACTGTCATACCATCACCAGATAGTTATTAATTAATTTATTGATAAATAAACTGAAAAGCATGAAAAACTCTCATTGTTGAGATACTTGGTGACGTGCTGAAATTCAAATTATAGACATGTTATAATATTTCATGGAATTGCTCTTTGTTCAGTACTGTGTATATTTTAATCATAATTGATGACTCCCTCTATTATTGTTCAGCAGAACTACCCAAAGAAAAACCAAGTCTTTGATCTAAGACTAAAACAATTGATAGAAACTATATATACATACCATATGAGGATACTTATCCGGGTCTGTCAGGCTTATATCTGTTAATTTGATGTTTAGAAACTGCAGTAAAAAGAGGATTACATTAAAAAATTATTTCAGATTAGGCACTACAAGATATGCGAATTGATTTCAGTGGTAGAGCTAAACATTCTCTGTACAACTGCACCTTATCATACTCAAGACAATAAAATCATAAGGTTACCTGATCGACCGAGTCTAACGTTCCATGTACACTGTCAAAAAAAAGAAGTGTAATGTTCATTTTCGAATCTCGCGTTCTGCAAATTGATTACTTTAGTTATAATGGCCCACCTACAGAATATGATAGAAATTGAAAATATCTCAATAATTGTATTGCAGCACGGCAACTGAAAGGTTCTCGAACACATTTGCAGCTGCATTGTACCGCAATCCGGCCGCTATAGATCTGATGAGAGCTATTTGTTTTACCAATAAGACAGATCAGAAGTCTTGTGCCATTCATTATATAGATTAAGGTCCTGAAACACCCGAAAATTCCTCATAAAAATGCCTCACGACTTCTAAATCTTACACTGACCTAACTTTGTTTGAAACAAACCTAAAGCACTCACGTGCGAAAGACTGTCAGTTAAACTTGTAAATTATTAGCAACACCTTCCTATACCTGAGGTCATTCTTCAGTTCCACAATAACTTCTTTCCCAACCAAAGACTTGAAAAATGAGTAAAAAAGCTGAAAGAGAAGATAAAAAATGTGAGCATTTGTTCTCAAAAAACGTCCTCAAAACGACACTATTGCTCACCATTTTGGAAATTACTATGGCAGTGATGACTACGTTATGTACGGTATCATATAGTGTATTGCGACCGCTGTTCATAAGCAGGCTCAGGTTACAGAGAAGGATTGTGGGATACTGCATGGCACAAAAGCTGAGACTTAGTGATTGCGTTTTGTGAGGAAAATTATAACTATAAAAAAAGAAAATTTCCCTCCTCCGTTTTCAGAGACTGGAAAAATGAATACAGAAAGACCTGTGCAACAATATTTTAGCCCTTACGCTTTTAACGGAGGGTAAGTAGATCGTGGATTATCGAAAATGTGACAAGGTTTAATTGGAAAGCTATGATCTGAATGAGTCAGCAGCATCAAAGCTTCTATAGTTATGAAAATAAGTTTAATTGTACAAACTTCTTGACTTTCTTATGAGAAACAAATTTCTCCAATGCAGCTTGGTTATTCCGTTTGTTCGCTAGAAAATCTGGTGTGATACAAACTTCTTTGCAGCTTTCGCTCCTCGGTGAGCTTTGGTTAGGTTACATGTGAGCTATGATCATTTGTCGCAATTTTTTTCCAGTGTCAATCAGGTAGACCCTTAGTATATTTTTTAACTTATTCGAAGTGTTTTGCAAGTTTCCATTAGTGCCTAAGACAGAGAATGGATGGATGGTGTCTGGTTAATTCACCAGCTCAACAAACTGGCCAGCACCTAACTCACCGCCACCGAGAGTCAAATCACCACTGGTGACAATTTGACTCAGACATCATGTGTAACGTGTTGTATGAAACTTACATCAAATGAGTATCCTAGGAGAGACTTAAAATAGTGCCAGAATCAAATTGCCACAGGTGGTGATTGACTCTCAGTGGTGGCAAGTTTTGTAGTGGGGAGTTTATTGTGGTGGTGAATTGAGCATAAACTGAATGGACATGTATCTTGGGAAATCATGATAGGTGCACAAAGTTTTATTCTTAAATATTAAATTAATTTCATATTTTATCTTGGTTTTCAACTTAGGACTGTACTTGCCATTGCTGGAGAGGATTTTTCTGTCATTGCATCAGACACAAGGTTAAGTCAGGGCTTTTCCATCCACACCAGGGATAGTCCAAAGACTTACAAACTGTAAGTTAAGTATTGTAATAATTCCATTTTAATGTGCAGAACAATTGTCATTGAAAAGCTTATCACTGCTACCCTTTTATTATCTGCCAACAAAAATAATGTGAAATCTGTATTTGCACTATATTTCTTCAAACAACACAGCCCTTTGGCTGGCAATTAGGTTTATTTTACTAACTTGGATTAGAAACATGATAATTCTGTTTCATTTTCATCTTCTAATCAGCACTCATATATACTTGTTATTTTATGGGGAACGGGCGAGCAAAACCATCATTACTAGTGAAAGAATTGATACCTGATCAAACCACAGAAAATGCCTTGAGTAGTACTATAGTATGGTACACTATTTTGAAAAAAGTCGGTTAGATTTTAAGATTATTGTAACACTGTTATGGTATTAGAAATTTTAGTAAAGTAGGCAATCCTAAAATTGAACTTAACCTCTGCAACTCATCTTATACATCTTGTTTTTCTGGAACTCATTTTTGTACCTGTGGCTTAGAAACAGGAATGAAGAATTTCAAAATCTGATCCAAAGGAGCTGTATGTTCCTTATATGTAATATAAAAGGGGTTAATGCTATGCATGTTAACTGTGTTTGTTAATCATGTTTTTGTATGTTTAGTACCAATTCCACAGTTCTTGGCTGTGCTGGATTTCATGGTGATTGCCTTACACTGACCAAACTCATTACAGCAAGACTTCAGGTATGTTAACTTGATGTAGAGTTGTATGCTTGATTGTGTACATTGCACAGAAGCTTGTGTGAAAGGCAAATTACTCAATAATTGTTAGTAGAGATTGAGTGCTCCAGATTGGGCATATAAGGTCATATTGTAATTTTCTATTCCACTTTTCCCCCCTTGAGTGTTGAAATGTGTTTGTTCATCCAGAGTGATTTTTCCAAAGACAGTGAAAAAGACCTATTGTTTTGACAATGAAAATTCTAGTGTGCTGTGTCTCCTTTCTGTAGAAGAAAAAAATAAATACTTATCAAACTTGCACTAATGATTCTGTCTATTACGTCTAGATGTATGAACATGAGCATGGAAGCAAAATGAGGTATGTAAGGTAGTTTCAGTTTGGTTGAAAGAAGTTGTCAGACTAGCACTCTATGCTGCAATCATTTTGGTCATAATGACATGTAGAAAAATTTGGCATCTAAATGCTCATTTATTCTTAGCTTTGGCCTCTTTCTTCATTTGTTAGTGTTAAGTCTTAACTAAAGATGTCTTTTAAGCCTTCAATACAATTCTTGATGACTCAGCTAAATTTGAATTTATTTTCGGCAACCATTTTTGTGGCTACTGCCCCCTATAAAGGGAATAGTCTATACGATGAATTTTGGGGACCAACTTTGGAAAACCTTGAGCATGAGCACTGTTTGTGTGTATTTGTGAACTGTGGAGATGGATTAAGAGGGATTCTTAGTTAAGGATGGGTGCGTAAATAATATAAGATATATATTGATGTTAATTGTTTTCTTTTTTTATGCTCTCATACTTTAGTTGTCCAGCCATTGCTCAGATGTTATCAACTGTTTTGTACTACAGACGCTTTTTTCCATATTACACTTACAATATTCTGGCAGGATTGGACAATGAAGGTAAAGCATTACTGCCCATTGAAACAGCTTATTTTTGTCACTGATTATGGGAAAGGTTGTGTCCTGATTGGTACAGTGTTATGTCCTGTCTTACCTGTAATTATTACAGACTTGGTGAGTATTATACAGATCAAAGTATTGGTTTCTAAAATGACTTCCACTGGTCTTTGAGTTTTCCACGAAAAAATGAATGAAATGAAAGAAAATGTATGACTATGCTTAAATAGTTCTCCCTTCATGCAAGACAAAAGTTGCTGAGTAATCACGTGACATCACAGGTGTCATTTTTTGCAGCAAGTAGCAGATTTAGTTACAGAAGAAGTGTTCAATAAAAGCATCAAAATCCACTCTTTATTTTGGATGATGAAACATAGATTGATGATCATTATCTTTTTCTATCAGGTAAAGGTTGTGTTTTCAGTTTTGATCCAGTGGGTTCCTATGAAAGAGAAAGTTACAGAGCTGGAGGTTCTGCTTCAGCTCTTCTACAGCCATTACTTGACAATCAGGTAAAACTCTTTCTTCTCTTTGAGGATTTTCATTTTTTTTTTAATTCTCTACAAAGCAAGCAAAATTGTTTGCCATGTAATCAATAGTCTCTGCTGATTCATTAAATTAATGATTTATATTTATGCAGTTTCATTAGTTTTTAGTTTTACCATCTTTAATGTAGAATGGATCAAAATTTTCATTATTAAAAGTGACGTTTCATAAAAACAACATTTTTTCTTAATTAATTTTAACTCATGTACAAGTTTGCAATTTTGTTTATCTGTTTTTGCTATTGTTTTCATCAAGATTGGTTTCAAAAACCAGCAAGGAGTAACTGAAGCTCCATTGAGCAAAGATAAAGCAGTTTTTCTGGTAAAGGATGTATTTACTGCTGCTGCTGAGAGAGATATCTACACTGGAGATGCAGTAATTATCAGTGTTATCACTAAAGATGGCGTAACACAAGAAGCCTTTCCACTGAGAAGAGATTAATGATTGTTGTAGTACACATTTTTTTGTGCGAGTCAGCTTGTGTCTAAAAGTGTACTGTAGATATGAGCTTTTTATCTTTTCGGCTCTCTATATTACACTTGATTCAGTGCACTGGTAGATGCGCTTGTTGTGTGCTCTTAAATGCTAAAAGAAAAACATGGTATGATCTCACTATGTCCTAGGAATAGCTCGTTACTTATGGCAGACAAGGCTCAACCGTCTCCTCTGTGTAAAACTGGTGGACAATAAAATCACAACTTTTCTGCAAATTTCTTTACTTATTTTTTTATCTAATTCGTGCGATTGTGTTTTTCCTCTCTCTCAAATTTAGAGAAACGCCTCAGAGAATATAACTGTAGTGTTGCTTTGTGTAACTGTGGACAATTTCGGAGCAGACTTTCTGCATGAAATCGCAGAAATGGGGGGGCAGATATCCAACTCAAAAGATATTCAAAGTTTCTCATGGAATCTTGCTGTTCTTAAAACTTGATATCAGGGTTGCTTTTGATCAGTGAAAAAAACACTTGAGGGATCGACAACGTGAACATCATGATCATTAAAATGACTGCAACGAAAATGAGAATAACGTAGGAGATTAGCTTCGGCGAGTAATAATAGCAAATACGAATAAAATGTTTCCAAGGTTAACCACGTATAAACATTTAAATCCAACTGCGAATCTCGATTAGGATCGTTATTATGAATGGTAACCGCTTTTTCTATTAGTCTATATCGTAAGCAGTTTTCTGTGGATATAATATCCCTAGCTTACTTTGTTTAGTGTTCTTTTGCGCTACTACGATGTCATCAATGTACGTGAAAAAATCACCGCTTCTGGTTGGCCGAAAACGAGTGCATTCTCATGTAACACGAGTGCAAAATTGTAACGAGTGCAAATTAAAAATAGCGTGCGCACGCTTGCAAAATTTCGTCTATCTTGACTTTCTGTGATGTTCTTTAAATTTTTCAAAAACTATGGATTCGTGAAATTTTATTGTCTTTGGAAAATTCACACGTGCTTCTTAACGCCAAATTGCAATCAAAACCATGTTATGACTTGTACAAAACTACTAATTTCTCGCATCAGGTAGTTGACTATTGTTTTGCTGGTAAGTTGCTTAGTTCACCTCGGGAGAATTTTTAGCCCTGATAGTGTTCGAGTTTGCCGTATACTTGATACTGGCGGGCAAGTCTCATCAAAACACCTTTAATGGCTGACTGATTCTGAGACAACTTCCTCTGCTAAATCAAAATATAAAGACCTACACCATGATTTTCTTATCTAGCTCGCTAATGCGGACGTTAAAACAAGATTAGGTTCAGCTGTTGTATCAAGTAAATTTCAGTCAATAAATCACATCGGTTCTTTCTGTCATACGCCAAATTAACAGGTGCTAGCTCCAGTTGTACTTCGGGGAAACGACTTGGCAGGGAGCATGGACGGGCAAGGGATGCCTTCTGGGTAATTACACCTTCTTTGTGAGTCACCCATAAACTCACCCGGTTAGCGCCTTATTACACCAGTCAGGTACAAATGCAGATGCGACCAATTTGATTGGTCGAGGATTATCTGATATCCCTGTTTTATTTTTCGAAAATGTTTGGTTTAAGATTTACATTGCTTAGGGTTACTTAAGATCCAAAAGTAATAACAGTATCTATATGCTTCCTCCTGAATTCAATTTTGTTTGTTTTCGATCTGCTCCCTAAAATAATACATGGATACATAGTCAGCATGCATTCGTATAAGTGTGGTGATATTTCACTTCAAACTCAGTACAACAAATATGCCGCTTAAATCACAAACATCCTCTTCTCAGCTTGTATTGCTGTGTGGTTTCTTTTAATTAAACCTAACCAGGACTGTAAGGAAAAATTCAAAATGCTATTTTCTAAAATTCTTCCATTTGAAGGATAAATAATTGGACGGATTTTATACCTTGTTGACTGGCTGACAATGAGTCTTACATGATTTGTTTTTTCTACTTCCGACAGTTTTCATTAGGTAAGCAGTTTTGGACTGCTTTTAAACTCATCCTCGCTTAATTTACGAAAATCAATCGCTAAAAAGATAAATAACTTTCATGCAGGATGGTCCAGGCTTGTTGTCTTCTTCGGTATCGTTGACGAGGTCTTCCCAATACCACAGCCGATATTCTTGACCAGCGGTCACCACCAATGGAGAAGTAAATGTTAAGACCAGCTCAGAAGAGTTGCCTGTGAATCCAGGAAGCCGGTAATAATTAGCTTTGTGATCTTCTGGGAAAACAACGTGGTCGTCCTTATCTGTTAGAATTGTGTCGATGAAGGAACCATAACCCCAGTTACTTTCATCTTCAGGTGTGCAGCTCACCTTACCAGAAATATGTACCAACCTGATAGAGTAGATTTTTCCGGCCATTGGTGTGAAAAACACCCCTGGCTTATCGCCTTTCCCATACATGCAAACATCCCCCGGTATTTCGACAAGCCATTTCTCTATAGGAAGGAAAAATTGACGACAATATGGTTGATTGTTACCAACACAACAGCGTACCTCTAAAACGTAAGACGGCTCCTCATTGGTTGAGCTCCATGATGTAATTGATCAACATGTCAATTTGATACAGTTGCCATAGGAACGGTAAAACATTCGATTTTCGCTATATGAACCGTCACTATGGATACATACTCCCAAAAACAAGCAGTACGTTCAAGTCAGCGGGCTTCTCACTGTTATAGCTATGTAGTAATTATCATTTACACCATATCAGACAATAACATTCTATATCATTGAATTACAACGTACTTAATGTAAAAGCTTTGAACGGTGTGTTTAAAATCGTCCTAATTTCCTACCACTTTTAATATTTGAAATATATTTTGACGACTGGATGGTTTAGTGTTGTGGCTTCTACCGGCTTACTTAATCACACTTACCACAATATTTTCCAGAGTAATTTGCTTGACACTTACACCAGAAATCATTCAGTTGATACAAGGCTCGACAGCTGCTGTTATTCCGACAAGGTTTTGATAAACATGGACTCTGTGAGGGAGCATTTGACATTTTGTTATACCTTCATGTCCATAAGAATTAACACGAGAATATAGGAGTGGACATAAACGATGCTTTATGATGTGAAACTTTTTTCCTTATACTTGAGGGTCTCAATCGGGTGATGGTTAAAGGTTAAGATTTAGCCAATTTTCGGCTAACGGTTGATAACTTTGAATTGTGGTCGCCATTAAAATTTTCACAGTTAATCTGTTTGCGATCAACGGTTAAAATTTGTCAATTTTAACGCCCAACAACTTCATTTTTGGCCGTTTTACGGCTAACGGTTAACCGCTTTGAGACCCTCTTACATCAAATGCATTAATTATTTGGCAAACAAAACGCACAAGATCCAGAAACTGTGGCGGTTCGCTGGATCTGAACAAACAGTTTTTCAACTTTGAGTTTGAAAAACGTTGTCAATGATTAAATGGGCCACCTTCTACGCCCTAACAAGGTTTCCTCCTCCCTTAAAAGAAGAAGTACATTTTGCAGAAATAATACAGTTTAGTATAGCTGTGTTTCAAAAGTATGTGTGTTGCGTTTGTGACTCCAATTCGAAACTATTCTTCAAATGTGCTAAAACGCCTTTTATTTCAAATCTTGTTCAAAAACCTGGCTGGCCTGTGACGTAGCAAGTCCCAGTCTTCATTTCGATCTTAGCTATATTTCTTCAGTAGCGATCTACTGATCTTATCACTCAAAGGCTAAACTTAAAGGCATTCTTCTCGCACTCAGATAACAAGGGCGGCAACTGTTTGTGAAACGGACTTATTTTCGAAAGTGCGGCGTCTGCAATCGAAATTTAGCATATTCAAAGACAATTCTCGAACGGTTAAGTTAATCTTTAAGGGGGCAAAACACGATAGGTGGCAATTTATCCAAAATTAACATTTTTATGAATGCTAATTAGGAAAAATAAGAGGCCAAAATGTTTCATCCTTAAAATTGTAGCTTTCTAGAAAACACGATAACGCTAAGGTACAAAAACGTCTCTCAGACTTATTAATATTTCCATCAGTGGAAAATATGCGAGTCTTGAAAAGCACAAGACAAAAAATAATACTACGAAAGCCTCTTGTGTTCATGATAAACTTCCATATAGATCGCATTTCAATTAAAGAGATTGACTTCTTTTGAAATGGAGGCACTGTATATATCTAAATTTCGAAATAATTCTTCATCACTTTCTTCCTTTCCTAATTGCAAAAAATAGTTGAAGAGTGTGCTGGGCGTAAGGAAACTTAACGTTGATGAATCTTCAGCGAAAGAGAGAAAGGAACACCTGCTGGATTGATGATTGTCTGATTAAACCACCGAAAACATAACCACTGTGGTACTGAGCATTCATTAGAAATAGTCTAGAGTTTAGTTATCAATATCAACTCAAATTCAAAATTCCTGTTTTTCAACTAAAACATTAAAAAAAACCTCTAACAGGACAAGGCGTGCGTTTCATGCTGAAAACTACCACCCCAAAAATTCAAATTCTTGAGGGTCTTTAGGCGCTGAAAAAGTTAGTAGGGAACTTTCCCCAAATTCCGTTCACCCACTCTCAATTTTTTGTCCCATTGTCCACGAGCACATTTAGTTTAGATAGTAATAAGCTTGCATTGTAAAGCCGTTACAAGCTTTTATTGAAATTGCAGGCTTTTCAACCAAAGAAGTAAATTCCATATATGGTATTCATTTTAGCTGAGCGAAAGTTCAGGAAACAACTTGGTGGTTTTTAATAAGCTTGTAATTCATGTAAGCTCCAGTTGGGAAGTCTTGGTGATTAAGCTCACCCTAGGGGCTAATTCATTACTCTCTTGTGTTACTCTTATTGTGTGGGAAAAATTTAGGCATAAGTAAATTTGTTGTTGAAATTAAAAACGGTTCTTGGAACAGGATAACCCAAGGCAATGAGGTCAAAGAAGGTATCCTTCTAACGGGCAAAAATAGTATGCTGGGTTTGAGTAAAGAAGCAAAAGGATAAATACAATCACTTTTTGAGTTATTGAGGTCTAGACAAACAGTTTTGTTTCAGTCCCTGCTCTGTCGGTGTCGAGAGCCTTCTGCATAGCTCGGTCAATCAACTGGAGATATTGCGTAAGAAATAAAAAATAAATAGTACTATGTTAAATTCCGATTAAATCGCGGAAGTGATGTGGCTTGCCTCTGTAACCTGACTGGTGTCATCCTATATAGGGTAATTTATTATTATCAACCGCATGAGTTGATAACGTGAATTAGCCACCGTAAAGAGTTTAAAAGCTAACTTTTCGAGCGTTACCCCTTCGTCAGAGCGAATGGAACAATTGTGGGTTGTTAATGTGTTTATTTGCAAAAAATGGAGCTACGCTATTGGTGGAATGTAGTGACGAGGACTGAAACAAGAATAAATAAATTGAATGAAAAGCGCCCGTTGATACCGTGAGGATTAAGAGTGCTAATTTGAGAGATTAATTTTTGTTTTAAAGCTTTGCGGCTTTCCGAACTGCCGAGATGTAGGGAAAGGCCGCAAACTACCATATTCTGCTTAGAATGATTAGGGAGATTATAGTGTATAGCGAATGGTTTGGATGCGTCCTTGTCATTTCTTTCTACGTCGCGAAGGTGTTCTCAGAATCAGTTACCTAGTCGTCTTCCTGTCACCAATGTTTTTTGACTCTTCGCAATAAGTGCAAGTTATGCAGTAAATGACATTGGCGGAGGTGTACATAAACTGATTAGTGATTTTAATGGATCTCTAAGGGTCCCGATTTTCTCTGCGTTATGCATGAAAGGACAAGTTTTGCATCCAGTGAGCGAGCGCCTTTGAAAGTTCCAGGTTGATTATAGCAGTTTGAAACGAATCCCTGACCAAAAAGTTGCCTATGTTTTTGTCACATTTGAATGAAATTGGTGGAGGTTGCAAAAAGATAGTACCAATCTCTGAATAGTTTTGAAGTAATTAACATTTTCTAGGAATTATAGATTTAATTGCGTGGTGGTGAGGGTGAAATGTGAGAGTAAATGGAATGCGATCAGTATTTTCCTTCTCAGCCGTTTGTAGTGCTGCCCGTATGTCAATCAATTTGTTGGACGCGGTAGTGGCCCGCTTGAACGACAGAAACAGGATAGCAACGTTCATCGAAAAACTGATTTTTCCGAAAAATCAGAGTCGTCACTACATAAACGATGAAGGCTGAAGGACTGTGAAAAAGGTATGGAATTCTTGACGTGTGATGGATGCGAAGATGAATAAAATAAGTAACTATGTGAATCTGTAGGTTTGTAATAAACACTAGTGCATAAACCGTTACCACCAATTGAAATTTTGATGTCTAGAAAAGCCAAAGAAGCGTCAGAAATTTCCCAGGTATATTTCAGAGCCGGGTTAAAGGAATATACGGAGGTTATAAATTGAGTGAGCTCCTCTCTGTCAGAGGAGGTAGCACCGATGCAGTCGTCAATGTAGCGACCGTAGAGTTCAGGTTTGGGCCGTGGCATTGACTAAAAAATTGGTGTTCGATAAAACCTACGAAAAGACATGCGGAGCTGGGTCCCATTTTAGTACCCATTGCTACGCCATTAGTTTGTTTGTAGTATTTGCCACCGAATGAAAAGCAATTGAGTGTAAGTATTTGTTCGGCTAGACGGAGAAGTGTTTCAGAGCTAGGTTCCTTGACAGTGCAGGTAATTTAGTGTTAACAACTGGGTTGAAAACGTAAATTAGCCACCGAAAGGGTAAAAAAGCTGACGTTTCGAGCGTTAACCCTTCGTCAGAGCGATATCAACCCAGTTGTTAACGCTAAATTACCTGCTATACTCTCCCACCGACGCAGCACCACAGTTTCTTTAGAAACTTACCCCTTTATTCCTTGACAGTGCGTTGATCAAAAAAAAAATGTTTAAGGGCCCGGAGACCTTCGTCATTGGGAATAGCAGTGCAAAGGATGTAATATCCAAAGTGAAAATAAGTTTGTTTTGGCCAAGGAAATTAAAGTCACGAAAAAGGTGTAGTCTTACTTTAGAGATCAACCAAAACGATTTTAAGACTGCTTAAGTAAAATGCAGCTGTTAAGCAAACCATACCTTAACACTGTAGTGATGGAAATGTGGACTTGGTTTAAAGCTGTAAGAAGCGTTATACTTGTCTGTGGGAAGCAGCTCACAAACATAGTTACCAGTGATATCAGGTTTAGCAACAAGGTTTGTTGAGAAACATCGCTGATCCTCTAAACATTGAAGCACACAATCTAATCGATCTCTGACAAGGCTGGATTCAAGCTCCACTATATCAAGAACGTGAAAAACATGGTCGATGAAAGAAGCGACACGAAACTTAGAATCACGTTGAAAACTTGTGGAGAATAAAGATTGTTTAAAAGGAAACACTATGTAAAGGAACAAAATATTCTGCGAAGTCAGCCTCGCCTGAAACATTGCGAATATGATTGCAGTTTGTTTAATGAATTCCGAATATAAAGTTACATCTCTTTATTATAAACTCATAATGCCACCTGCGCTATCAGTTATTATTTCAACCAATTACAATGTTATTTTAGTAATTTTCGAAACTTCTAGTTTTGTATCGCGTATCGTATGGTATACACGAGTAACTCTTTATTCCGACTGTGAAGCCCCAATCAATTCGAAACTTCTACATTTACCCCGGGGAACCCACAGGTATCTGAATGACGTTCCTGCCCAGGGGGTGGAGAATTTGAAGCAGAACTGACAAGTCTTTCCAGCAGAATGCACATGTTTTATCGTTAAATGTGTAGGTGTTTAAAGGTAAAAAGTTTACTTTCGCAAGCAGATGGCTTAGAAGAAAAGGTCTACGAGAAAGTTAGGGTCGTTAATCTTGCATTTTACAAAACAATTGACGATCGAATCCGGCGTTTGGGTGGAGAATTTAAGGATAATTTTGGCCGGGGGGGGGGGGAAATTTGAAAGATCCAATCTTAAAAAGTTAAAATGCCCAGGAGAGGGGGTGGGGTTGTTGAAGTTTCGAATTGATCGACGCAGAAACGGAGATTTCACGGAAAGTTAAGTGCTCGTTACGTGTTACATTATGGAATAAGTTTCCAGGTTTCGCTCATTCCGGCATAGTCATTGGTTTTAAGTTGGCCACATATACTTTGGCTGTTTGATGTTGATTGCCAAGTTCTTGATCTATCAATCAATGTACTGAAATGTGGAAATTCAACATATAATAACGCAGAGAGTTTTGTTAATCGTGTTTTTTTTTAAATAAATTATCTAGATGCTTGAAATAAAGACTCCAGTGCATCTTCAAGCTAGAATAACAAAAAAATTTGTTTTCTTTTTGCTTATTAATTATTAACATAGCCCAGCTCAACCTCTGTCCAGGGGACACTTGCGCTGGTCCCAACGGTGTCCCTATCAAAATTTTTGGAGATACCTAAATATATTCTTAGTACTTTACTGCTATGGGGGTCACTTAAACGAAAGAAACCAAACAATGATTGCAATTGTGCAACTCTGTGCTCAGCACAAAAACATGCAAAGGGAACAAATAATGTTTTTTAAATTCACTGGATTGGTCAGTTTTGTGAAAATGACCCCATGAAAAGTAGTTGCACTGAAGGCACAACTCTATTTTACACAGAGAAATCTGTTTTACACAGGTTTCTTTGGTATTTTTGGAGCGGGAACAAAGTTCATTCTTTGTCGCAGTTCATCTATAGGCTCTTCAAAGTGTTTTTCAAAATAAACATTTAGAAAGAACTTGGATTGATATCCGCAATAAACAGCCCAGGGAATGTAGTACTTCCTTAGTTCTGCCCTCTGTCTGTAAATGAACACAGAAAGGAAGACTATTGACAGCAGATAACGGATCAGAAAACACTGCATGCACGTGTATCAAAAATAAAGTGAAGCCAGAGAAATGGGTTACTTCCTAGATACAAGAAACATAGGCACAAAAGACTAGATTAAAAAAGGGAATAGTTACAACATTCATGGCAGAATCACAACTTACCTCCCTGTAAGTCGAATTGGAGCTACAAATGAGCTGAGGGCACACATTGGGAGGCCTGTTTGAATCATCTCATACCACTTCACAGCTATTTCATGTGGTACACTGTTAGTTATAATAATTAAAAAAATTGTTATTATTATTATTATAATAAAAATTTAGTGGTTTGAATGCAAAAGCAGTTCATCAAGAATAAAGACTGCTCTCCATGACAGTGACTGACATTTAGACAATAGCTATTGAAATATGGAATATTTTCATTGACTCTGATGACAACAATAGTTTGTTGAAACATCATTCAGTTCTTTTAGGAGCAACTATCACCTGCTTGGATGATCAGAAAACAGGATCAGAGACAAAATCTATTCAAATTACAAATGGCTACATGTAAAGTGTTTTGGTCCAGCTGGTTTTTAGTCTAATTTTTCTTGCAGCCATGAAAATTATTATTTTTGTTCATGGCACATTCCTTCCACTTTGCAAGTGGAAATTTAGCATCTTTCATACACACCAAGGACACAAACCTTATGGACAAGCCAGCCAGTGTGTGAACAAAGTCATGAACTTCTCTATATCTTTGCATTACGTAGGCAAGATCTTTGTCATCAACATACTTCACCTGAAAGAATTAGAAGCAGAAGTTCTCATCTTATGACTAAGAAAACCACATGTATAAGAAAACCACATGGTGACATGTAACAGAGACAATTTGACTTGTTTGAGGAGAGGAAAGTCTTAATCGGTAATTGTGAAGAAGAGCTCCCCAAAAAACCTGTCGGCCGACTGTCGGCCGACAGGTTACCGACAGTCTACCGACAGCTAACCAACAGGTTACCAACAGGTTAAGAAAAAGAAAAATTGTGTTAAAAACGAACAGTTAACGTGACATAACAATCCATAATGGTGATGTATGACTCGACAGACTTCACCTACTTACCGATCGACGGCAAAGTTGAAAGTATGTAAAGATATAGATAAAGGTATATCAGATGCGTATAGGATATATCACTTGCATAATTTACAACACACCAGACAATCTAAGAATCGCATTGGAAGATAATTTAATCGAAAACTCGAAAACATTAAGGTTTGTGTTAACGTTTTACCGACAAGCTACCGACAGGTTACCGACACATTACCAACAGTCGGCCGACTGTCGGCCCACTGTCGGCCGACAGGTAGCCAATATTTCGGGCAAAACCTGTCGGCCGTCTGTAGGCCAACTGTCGGCCGACAAACGGCCGACAGTCGGCCGACAGGTTTTTTGGGGAGCTCTTCTTCACAATTACCGTCTTAATCCATGCCACTAATCACAGGGACAAAGATTTCATTACAAATTTCCACTTACATTGGATAAATTCAGCAGTTTAGCACCTGATAATTTTTGTATTATATAGCATAACACTTATCCAATAACATGAGCTGTGCACAACTTTCCTCAACTATCACTGACTTACAAGAGGCAACTTGATTACTAGTAACTTTTACTACAACAAGGCTTTGTTTTATTTGTTGAATGATTAAATTTCAATGCTTACCTCATCTCTACTGTCAGCTGTAATTTTCTTTTGAATGGTCAAAAAGATGAAGAGAAGAACAATAAGTAAATTTTAGAGAAAAATGATGAGATTTCACAAATACTTAAATCAATACTAAATACATTGTTCACTGGCAAGCATGTTAGCTGGTGCATTTATTTCCCTTGGTGAGAAAACACTGATTGTATTTCATTATCTTTGAAAATGACATAAAATCTAGGGCATTCAAAAAAGTAGATGGGTGAAAATGTCCCCTCCTCTATTAATCATCCTCTCTTTCTTTCAGAAATAATTCAAGGGAACAATGCCAAGATTTTTGCTTTGTTCATTTGTTGTTTTGTTTTTACCCCTGGCCAATTGAATTCATTGTAAAGTTGGAATATTGAAATACTTGAGACACAACATAAGTTTGGATTACAAAGGAAAAACTTTTAAACTTAGGCTAACTATGTGTAAATGAAGATGCACAACAGTCCACATGCTTTTCACAGAGTACCATAATTAAAGAACAAACTTACATAAGTGTCCATATTTCTGGCATATTCTCTTCCAAATGATCCATCAGGAAGTTGTCGAAGCTTAGTCATGTCTATTATGGATGAGTTTATGCGAGGACGTTCTCTTTAAGTAAAACAGCACAAAACAAGTGTAATAAATAAATGCTCAAGTCAATCTGGCTTGTGTGTACTCAACATACTGTAGCCTTAGTTGATCTATCATTTGAAATATTATCCAATATATAGGTCAACTGATATATGGATCAATACTCAGCCAATAAGAACTGGTAATGATATGCAAGTGAAGTTTAACTAATGTCTCTCATCTCAATATGCCAATAGTTAGCTGACACCTTGACTAAATCATAAGCTGACTATCAGTCAAGTTTCAGTCAATTGGTATTGCTCTAATAGTTTAGCATCTGGCAAATTTTAATCATCCAACAATGGTCCTCATGATCATTATATTACATGTGTATGACTTGTATCCAATTATTTAATAAGAGCAGCTGTAAAATGTAATCAAAGGCGATGAACAGAAAGTGAGAAACAGAGACTACAAAAAACCCCAGAATTTACTTCCTCAAATTTCACTCAAATAGTTGCTCGGCTGGTTTTTACTTCTACCCAATCAACATAAATATAGGCAAGATATGGCACTCAACCAAGAGTATTTAAAGCAGCAATTAGTTTAACATATCCATAACAAGGTTGACATCAGAGGCCTACATTAAAAATAAATCTTGAATTATTTTACACATGACACCATTTTCACCTACTGTAATATCTCTTGTCCAACTGCATCTGCTTGCATTTTTTTGTGCATGTTCATAAGTGCTAAGAATCCTGTTGTCTCTCCTAGTGTTGCCACCATATCTACAATATCCACAAACATTTTATTGAAATTTTTTCAAACATTCACTAGGTATCTGAAAGTATGGAAAACCACTGACCAGTTTTCAAATGGCTCTTACACCTCCCCCCCACTCCTCCCCCTTAGCTGTCAGGAATATATAGTTACCCCTTTCCCCTTAATCAAGCACCTTCTCCACACCCCTTATGATCAGAATTTACCAGCACGTCCAAACAGCTGTTATATCACTTTGAAACATCAACCATCAAATTTTTGGATAAAACTGAATCAATTTTTACTAACCATTTTCTGGTTAGCTGACTCAACTGGGAGAATGCCAGGCAACCTTTCTGAGTAAAAAATTTAGAAGAATGGGCTGTATTTTTTATGCTTTCTGCAGATGAAGTCTTCTTAGATAAAGATTGCAGTGGGTGAAGAAACCTTACTGAAGAAAGCTGATTATTGTCATCAGTTTTTCTCATAAAGGGGTTTGTCATATCAGGATCCAAAGGTGACTGGGTAAGAAGTAGTTATCTTCAGTAGTCACAGGATGGAGATTTATACCATTACTACAAACAAACAATGTCCGTTACCTGCTCTTGCTGGATTGTACAATGCCATCAGGGCAGACCCAGTTGTCAGTAGCACCTTCTGCATCATAGATGTGGGGATATGTGACTCATAAAGCTGAAATCCATCATGTGATTGGTTGCTTTCTTCCATATCATCCTCCCAACCAGGGATGCTGTCGCTAATGGCGTCATCAAACTCTAACCCTTTTGGACAAAATGTGAAATGGCTTAGTCTCCCCTCTACCTTACTGATACTTAATTATACTAAATAAAGGACACACAAATAAAAATTCTGGCAAAATTTTTAAAGACAAAATTTAATCTTCTAAAGAAAATTCAAATCACAGAAAAAAACAATAACATATACAGGATATTGATTTTGTATCCACACAAATTTTTTTTTGCTGTTCTTACTGGTAAGTTCTGATTTGTATCTCCTGCTGTGAAATGATGCTACTTTGCAAAGATTTCACATCAGTCTGGCTATCATCTTCACCTGAATCCCTAGATTTATACAAATTCCACAGAATATCTTCTGTGCAGTCATTTAAAGTTAAGATATTTTGAAAGATAAAATAATGTTAAGAATGCTTAAATCACAAAATGTAATCCTCTTTTTTCATTTTCTCCTATTGAAACACAGGTAACCCAAGCTCCAGCTGTGAGATAATCATCTTGCAAAATAAGGCTCAAGGCAAAAAATATAAGAGTCTGTATGGGAATATTTATGACAGCTCTAGGGAAGTAAAAATACAGTCAAATTCTTAACAAATACCACACCTTACTTTCACAGTGCTTTGCTTGTTTTGTGACCACTTACTCAGGGGGGCCGCACCATCACTTGGCATCAACAAATTGTTCTAGAACCATAAGTGCCGAGTGATGGTGTGGTGCTCGGTGAGGCTCAGTTTGCAAAGGAGGCAGGGTAATAACAAGCTGGTTCGTAAGGAGAAATGAAATATTTTGCGCTACAGGCTTAAAAGAATCTCTCGATGAGCTACGCTAGCTTGGTAATTTGTCTCGTCGATTGAGTCATCACAGAGGTAATCTCTCTTGTTTCATCTAACAAAGACAAATTCTCCCAACAAATTGTAATAATCAAGGTTTACCTGCTGATACAAAACGTTTTCCCTTTAATATTCTCCAAGGATTATGAAAGTTTCTTGTGATATGACGGCTGCGATTTAGAACAGTTATGGCCGCCATTTTAATTTAGTTTCAGTCCCAGACTTATCTATTCCTGAAACAAACCAAGAGGCTGGGATCTAAGCAGCGTGGAAATCAAAGATGGCGGACGTACCTCAGTTAGTGAAGGACGCACTTCTCGCATCCAGTGAACCTATGCCGCCAGGCTCGGAAGAAGTGAGAGGTTATGACTTCAGTAATGGGGTGGATTATCACGCTTTACTCGAGTCGTACAGAACTACCGGATTTCAGGCCAGCAACTTCGGAAAAGCAGTGGTAGAAATTAACAACATGGTGAGTGGGACGGCGGTTAGATAAGGTATCTTGAAGGTTTCCTTGGATCAGGGAAGCGCCTCAGGGAGGATTTGGCCTCCACCTTCAGCCATAGGAAACATTTCACTAGACCCTTGAAGGAGCTTAGTCAAACGGCATCTGCTTTTTCGCCGCTCCCTCCCCTTTCTCAGACGGATTTTTGTTTTTCCGTCTCCTTGAGTTATCACCCAACCGATGGCATGAGAGACACGATGGTTGCTATTGTTAAACTGGAATAGGAAGTCCAGGTTAAAGCCATGACCTGGGTCATTGTTTTCTGTTGAATGGATGAGACACTTAGTCTTTACACGTACAGTACCTCTCTACACTCAAGAGTATAATTTATTACTATACCCATGAAGAAATGCGATGAAATGGTGGATGTTGTCTTAGATCATGAATAAGCTTCCCATCAAGGGGGAGTTGCAATACTCCTGGAAGAATAGTTAAATTATGCATGTCGAGCTAATAGAGGACTGGGTTCAAACCATTAGGCCATATCTGATTGGTGAGTTGTGTCATATTGAGCAGGACACACAATCCTTTCTCCACTTAGGACCATAAGTGGGGCCTGTGACCAATGAGGGAAATATGATAAAGTGCTACATGATTGCAATTTTTGTAGACTTATGTTTAACTCGAGAAGTAATGGCACCACTTGTCATTTCCTGATACAGAAACCAGCAAATCTCCATCTGCATAATCTGACCCTAATCTTCACTGAGTCATTTTAATGAAACCTCTATTGTATACATGTAAGCACAGCCTCTGGGAGTATTTAGGCCATAAATGACCTCCTTGTATTTGTAGTTTTTTTCCTAAGTTTCTTTTGATTATTTAGATAAAAAGGAAGTTGGAACCTCTTCCAGCACCTGAAGATGGCACATCAAACTGCGATTATCTTGATCCTGGTCAGCGCCCAATTGATAATTGCACAATCTTCCTTGGATTTACATCTAACATGATTTCAAGTGGTGTACGGGAAACAATTAAATACTTAGTCAAAAACAATATGGTAGGTATACACATTGTTGCTGCCTTAAATGGATTGTGTCACAAAACTTTAGCAATGAATCAGGGTCAATGTCTACTAGTCACCTTGGGTTAGGGCAGCACATATTAGAACTATGATGACTTCCAGCAACTGAAAGATCAGCAAACAGCAGTCCTTTTCAGGATAATGTGAACTGGCCATTGTAGAGAAGTTCTTAAACCAAAGGATTGGCTCTCATGAAGGGGTAACACTCAAAATGTCAGCTTTAGAACCTCTCTATCGTGGCCAATCCACATAATCAACTTGGTAGATCAATCCAAATTATCATATAATACCCCTCGCTGATGCAGCACTACTGTTTCTTTTAATTAGAAACTTTTCAAGATAGCAAAAGGTAAAGGCCACTTTTTAGGATAATCTTTTATCAGACTTTGACAATGTTTCTCCATGACTTAAAGTATATGCTATGATTTAATGAACTTGGACTCATTCTAATCAACATCAATGATGCTGCTTGTGCATTTTAGTAAAGTTTGTTTATAATTTGATTTAGGTTGACTGTATAGCTACAACAGCTGGTGGTATAGAAGAAGATCTTATAAAATGTATGGCTCCATCATACCTTGGTGACTTCTCACTGCGAGGTATTGAGCTGAGGAAAAAAGGCATAAACAGAATTGGGAATTTGCTTGTACCAAACAATAATTACTGTAGATTAGAGGAGTGGATTTTACCACTATGGGATAAGATGCTTGAAGAACAAAAAACACAGGTACCTTAAATAAACTTTTTTTTCATCAATTATAATTTATTATTACAATACTCATTGGGTTTAAGTCTGTTCAGATGCTAATGGCAACATCATTATTAATTCTTAAGAAACTAATGGAATTATGTAATTACGGAAAACTTTTAAAAGTGGATACAAGTATTTTACCTGACTATGCTAATTGTAACTATTTCAGAACATCACAAAGAATAAAAAAAAAGGCAAATTGTAATGCACTTTGTTGAGAAGTCTGTTATATGACATTTGTGATTCTTCTAGTACATTTAAATGAAGATGCTTTGAACAAAGTTTGGAAAAGGTTTGATTATAGATTAAACATTCCTATTTGAGGATTATGAGCCTTAGAAACATTTTGGAGATACGCAAATCATCAGTTTGATGATTGTTTGAGTTATCCCCTTGGTTAGGGTGCTTTTGGCATTGTCTAAGCAGTTCTTCAGAGTACTTCAAGGTCTAAGCATACAATATTTTCTTTTCAATAACTGCAGGGTGTAAAATGGACTCCATCAAAGGTTATTTCAAGATTAGGTAAAGAAATAAATCACCCAGATTCAGTCTGTTATTGGGCTTACAAGGTATGATGAACAAGATTAATTATTCAGTTGCAATAGCAACTTAGATAGTAAAAGAGGATTGACGTTTTGGATCAGTTGTGGAATGAACCTCTATTTGAGTAGAAGGTTTTTTTTTCCCTTTTTTCAACAGAATAATATTCCAATTTTCAACCCAGCACTGACAGATGGAGCACTTGGAGATACACTGTATTTTCACTCTTACAAGAATCCTGGTTTAGTTATTGATATTGTAGAAGGTAAGGAGAACCTTGTTTGTCTTATTCTGTTGAAATTGGATCTTATCAAATGTTAAATGTGTTATAATTAGTACCAAATGGATGCTAATGAAAAATACAGCTCAAGTGAAATTGGAGCTGAAAGAAATATCAGCCAATTTAAGATTTCTAACTGAAAATTCAGATGCTCAATTCAGATCATTGATTATTGAACTATAGACGAGTAGCTCCTTTATTACCAATTTATTTATTTTAACAATTTTTTTCAGATATTAGGAAAATGAACAATATATCAGTATATGCCAAAAATACAGGAATGATAATTTTAGGAGGCGGTCTAATGAAGCATCACATATGCAACGCAAATCTAATGGTGAGTTACTTTCAACATCCTGATCTAGTGCTGTGACATCTTCAATCCTTGACAGTTTATCGCTTCAATTTATTATTTCATTTAAATTTCCTCCTCTCCTCTGCATTTCCTGTGCTTATTTGGCTTCAGTAACGAAGAAGTGGTCACCAAGAGTGACGCTCATTTTGGTCTGAATTTGTTTTATTTGCTTACTTTTGTTTTAGTCAAAGCTATTAAAAGTGGGGCTTGATCCACGTTCTGTAAGTTAGGCATTTCCTTGCGTCGTTTTGTAGAGGACAGAAAAGTACCTCCAAACACTTTATTTTACTAGCAGATGCCCAGGTTGTATAAATTTCCAAACGGTATTATGATTATAGGTAACTACCACAAATAAAAAAATATCGAGTGATCAGCTACCTTTAAAATTTGGCCGTTTCAGTTGGATAGAATAGCATTTCCTTGCCTTAATAGGCTTTGCAGTGCGCCAACCGGTTGGAAAACGATTAAACCATTGAATGCTGATATCCACTTTCCCAACTGCCGAGGCCCATTGTATTCTGTTTAGAAATCCTTAGTTAAAAGTCCTCTTTTGCCTTCACGAGTTGAGATTTTTTCATTCCAAGCATTGTTTCAACAGCAGTTCTAAGGTTTGGGAAGGGAGGGGGGTGGGGTGAGAGTCTGCCTTCAAAATAGCAGGTAATTTAGTGTTAACAACTGAGTTGAAAAAGTAAATTGGCCGCCGTAAAGGGTAAAAAAGCTAACGTTTCGAGCGTTAGCCCTTCGTCAGAGCGATTGACGAAGGGCTCTATACCTTCCCACCGACGCAGTACCACAGTTTCTTTAGAAACTTATTCCATTTATGCCTTCAAAATAGCCTCGCATGCATGCAGTGACGAGAAGTAGTGCTACTCCTTTTGACCGACGTTTTTGTCTATCGCATTCGCCTCCCACCCCACCTTGCCCCCAAAATTTTGTTAGGTTTCCATTTTCGCTGCGGCGCGTGAGTTCCCAGTACATACCTACTCAGTTCATACCTCCAATTAAATTAAATTTTGAGAGATTTGTCATAAACTTGTTAAGAAAGTTGTTTAATTCTCAGTTCGATCTTTGAATAACGAAAAGTGTTATTAATTTTTCTCAAGGTTGGGACGAAGGAGAAAATCAGAATTCCTGCGACTATTCGAACCACTGACCTCTAAAAACGCACTGTCGTGCTCTATTAGGTCTCGTTAATTAGCTAAGCTTCTACAAGGGTTAAATATATTAGGTATTCAGCCTGCTGTTTGGATCAGCAAGAGATGTTAGGTATCTCCTTTTGTTTGACAAGATTATGTGACAGTTTGGTTTCCTTATTCAGCGTAATGGCGCCGACTTCTCTGTGTTCGTCAACACAGGCCAGGAGTTTGACGGAAGTGACTCAGGTGCCAGGCCTGATGAAGCTGTGTCCTGGGGAAAAATTAAGATGACAGCTTCGCCTGTAAAGGTGAAAAACAACTTCTTCTCATTATCTTTTGAAAAAACAATTGTTGATAAGAGTGAAGGTAGTCAGGGAAACCGCATTAGCGAGTGACATTTGCGTGGAAACTCGGTAAAATTTATAGTTGTGTTATAACATTTTTCTTTCGCCTTTGGCAGAGTTGGGAAGCGACCAACGGAAACGGAAAATAGACATTTTTGCCACTTTTTTGTTTTTTTGTTTTTTTTTCTTTACATATACTGCTTAAACTAAGGCTTGCAATTAAAGCTACGAACAATGAGCACGATTATGTAGAGTTTATGGTGAGCTCTACAGCCCCATATTGTGGATGCTATCGTCGAATTTTATCCTTGATTCAGCAACATTTTGTTTTGTCAAACTCATTACATCAAACACTATCAGACCAAATGAAAGAAAAATGAATGAACGGAACAACTGCCACCGAATGTTAGGGTGTTTCGTTAGAATAACTAATTGTGAAAACTTAAAAGCTGTCGCATTTATTAAAGTACTTCAGTTCGGTCTTTAATCCATGTGGAAACAAGACCAGTTGAGAATGGTGGCGATTTGTGGTTGTATTACAGATCAAATGTAGTTAAATGGAATACAGGTGGAAGAGTGAATGAGCTATTTATTATTCCAGTGTTAATATATATGATAATTATTTCCTTTTAGGTTTATGCAGACGCTTCCTTGGTTTTTCCGCTCTTAGTGGCGGAGACCTTTGCCCGGAATTTTAAAATGGACAATTAGGATTGAAAGGGGGTAAGCGATAAGGTGAAGGAAAAAACTTCGCCAATGGAGACAAATTTTGAAGCTTCCAGGATGCTTTGAGTGAGATTAAAAGACGGCGGACGTGGTCCAAATACAGAAGATTCTCGACATTTTGTCACCGCAGTAATTGAATTTATTCAATGGAAAGTTCTGGCCTTTAATTGTAGTTTGCATAAACAATGGTTCAAATATTCGTAGGTCGTGGGAAGTAAATACAATGCCATGTCGTGAAGATTGCTTGGACTTTAATTCTTGCACACTTCGAAACTATTGGCGCAGTTAACGATTAAGAACCCAAAGGAGTATTAAAAGATGAAAAATTGGAATTCACTCTTCAATGCGTCATTTAAGTTTGTGAGGAAACTTTATAACGAGTTGCGAAACAGGTATTCTCGGGGAATTTGTGCCACCGCACAAGATGCTGTGAACTCTTTATTTAAACAATCTTGACGTAAAGAAGAGCGAAAGTCACGACACCTCTAAACCTCAATGGCGAAACTTTACTTTGTTTTCCTCGCCACCTTAATTGCTGTGCATCTAAACATCTAATTTATTGAACATTTTTTTTCTCAGTTTTTCAAATAACTATTCCACTTGTCTCATTTGCTGAAGTTGTTATGAAGGAGTAAACATGTCATCAAGAAATGATGGTGTCTTTTTATAAGTTTTGTTCATTGAGAAGCAAACTGGGTTTGGAAGGGTTGAAAGAATGTAATTCATCGATTTGAAATGAATGAAAATTACCCAGTGCGAGGAGAAACAACAACTGTTACCGCCAAACTTTGTGTTTCGATTGTTTTGATAGCTTTCTTATTCTATCATTTAAGGAGGAAGATTTTAAAAAGTTAGATCTTGCGATCTCGTATTTGCTTCTGTAATGAAATAGTTACCAGTTTGACATTTAATTTCTGTTGCTGTATATAATGTTGGCAATTAATAATGAATGCGCTGCAAACCGAAGAAAAATAACCTTAATAGCTTATTCAGTAGGGAAGAGTTTTAAGCCACCAAAAATATTCATGACAGAATTTCAATGCTGCTTTCATTTTCCACAGAGCTTTTCAGAGGTTATATTTGTTCTAGCGTAATTACATGGTTCTGTTTTTTTGTGTGTGTTCAGTACTTTTAGGTTAGAGACGATCAACGTTTTATCCTTTTTCCTCGGTAAATATGTGTACCTGTGACGGTTAAACGGTGTTCCTGTATGTTAACTAGTGTCATAACTATTTTTGTTGATAACCATCGAAAGATCAGCTCTCAATACTTTGATAGCGGGAACAAACGAGCATTACCGAAGCGCTCAAGCTTATTTTTTCACAAATTCTTTCTATACAATCGCTTTACTGAAGTTAAGACAATGAATTTCTTGTTGGAGATGTCACGTTTCACAAAACTCTTCAAATTAGTAGGACGTGCTTATTTGAACACTTTGCAGCACCCAAACGAACACAAAATAAATTGCCATCTTTAATGGTAAGTTACGTAAAACTCAGCCCTTTTCATTGGTTTATATTCTGACAGCTTTAGAGCTTAAATATAATTGCATTTTCCAAACAATGTTTTATGCAGGTGACAATTGTCCGTTGGGTGTTGATATTTCAGTTGAGCTTTCTTCGTCAGTAGGTGACTATCACAATGAAAGGCTGAAGCTTAAGTGCAAGTACGCAACGAATCTGCAGGAGTGATCAACAGGTAGTTTAATACAAGATAGTTTATTTTAGCTTATTCGCGCTTAAACTGGCCTTGTTCGATTATTTCTAACCCAATTTTTCCTATCTTGAAATGGTAAAGTTTCCGTACAGCCCCCATACTATTGTAAAACAAATCTGTATTTCCAATGGAAATTTGTTGTTTTTGTCATTGTTTTCTCTGTTCAAGAACTAAATGCATAATGTGGGATGGGGCTGTGCGGAAATTTTACCCTTGAAATTTGCGGCAAAGAGGAATTTCGGTCGCAAGCTGATACCGTGACCAACTTATAAATTCTACTGACAATGCAAGTCGAGAGAAGTGCAGAATGATGGATGTTTTCCATTATGTTAAGATGTGGCGATCCTCCTGTAGTTTTGCCGACAGAGACAATATTTCACAGTATTGTCTTTCATTTTCGGTCTGTGATTGGCTAGAAATGAAAGATGGACATCACAGCACTGAAATGGGTTCTTCCCGTACGGTCGAAAATTTTACCAGCTGTGTAGCTACAAATCCACCAAATAAGACACTGGACACTGAAATAAAAAGTACTTGGTGAAAACAAGGCAAAGTATACTCGTTTTCATACATCGATCGACCAAATTTGCCATCTTTTGCTTCGACGTCTGAAATAACTCTTAAAACAACTTTCCAGAAACATACACGTTGAATGCCGCATAATTTAGTTGGTACTCGGGCCTCAAGCTCATTATCAAGAAATTTGTGGTGAATTATTCGCTTTCAGATTAGCACTTTTTCAACATGAAAAGCTGCTAAATGATCTCTCAAATAACACGCGATTGATCGAGATATTGTTGCCATGAAGGCATTTAGCAAAAAGTAGTTGAAATTTTGATAAGGTACCAGCAGACTGTGCGCAAAACTATGAACAGCATAGGGAAATTTTTTTTTGATGTTTGCGTCTAAAAACATAATTAGTGTTAAATGGCGATAATCCAACGATTTTTTGGGGGGTTTCAATAACCTGCGTAAGTTATCTTGAGTTTTACATTACAAACGGATTCGATTGTGCGGAGAAACGCATTCCAACTTGTTATTCTATCGAAGCAGAGAAACGCGCATAAAAAAAATGATAATGGATTTGAAGCTCAACGAAGCTGCTTATTACATTTTTAAGTCAACTTGTGAGAGGACATAAAATTTTGAAGTCACTACAAACGTTCCTTTTGCATCGCACGTTAGGTTAAATTTAGAGACAATATTATATTGCCATTTGCGGCTTGGAAGTCCAGTTGTCTTAGATTCCGGAAGTTTTAACGGCTTTCCTCTGTGGAATATGGTGGGGCTGAACCGCCGTGAGGGCCCACAGTATCTTGAAATATTCTTTAAAGACCTTGAACTCTCTTATAGTTGTAAAAGAACTCTATTTTTAAAAGCATTCAAGAATCTTTTATCAAAACTAGTAAAGGCTCTTATCTTACATTTAACGTTTGTTAAAAATTCTACACAGTCATTAAAGGAAGAAACATATATTCATCTGTGCACGCTGTCAAGAGGAAAGAAAAAAGAAGCAGTTTTAATATATTGATATCGAGTAACAGATTAAGTTGCTAAATTAAATGGGTTTCCATGAAATGAAGGGCTGGTGTTTATGCTTATCCTCGTCTACGGTATTCAGTTTTTACATGTGTCAACGGATGAACACGTATTTCCTTTCAAGAGTTGTTAATATTCCGGCGACGGAATCACTTCATCTGTAGTAGCGGCATACAAAGATGACTCCCTCTAGAATAACTGGAAAATAAAACAGAAGGAAGAAATAATTTTTTCCCATTTCAGACACCCTTAACTCTAATGATCGATATACGTTTTCTCGCCGAAACTTTGTAACAAAAGTAAACATCAATTTAACAAAATGTCAAAAATCGGCTCCTCTGTGACACCTAATATTCAAAACAACAAGAATCAACGCAATTATCTGGTAAACAGTCAAAATAAAATGAGTCATTGATCCATAAATAATCGCGTGTTATTGTCGAGATCATTGCGAAACATTTAACGATATTCAAATTTTGAGAAAGCCTCTTTGTTGATAGTTGCAATAGTTCTTTCGCCTCATTGAACTTTGAAGTGGCACGAGAGCTCACGAAAGTCTAAAATATTCTGATCTAACAATGTGATTTAAACCCTCTAAGGTGTCAGCTGAAGAAGACCAAAATGCCGTCCAGTAACTATACAAACATCACAAACTCAACTGAGCCCTCCTCTATTGGAGCAAATACTTTGGTCGAACAGTATGAAGAATCAAAAGCCCTTTACATTTTCCGTTTAACCCTGTTCTCCGTTATCATCTCGGCCAGTATAATCGGCAATTTGGTGGTTTGTTATGCTGTGTGTACCATACCTTCCCGCAAGCCTCTCTCCTACTATCTCGTCGCTAACATGGCCTTCGCGGAAATTCTAAGCAGCGTTTGTTTGGCCGTCATGTTTGCGAGCTGGCAGAATCCAACTGACGTCGTTCTTCAAGAAGCCGCATGCATTTTGAATCCGTTCCAAGTAATTGCTCTTCTCGTTGTGATCTACTCACTGGCTGCCATCGCTTTTTATCGTTACAGATTCATTGTAAACCCTCTTCCACGCACACCATCATCAGTAAAGACAGTAACAATTCTGACCATATCTGGGTTGTGGCTGTTGTCATTTGCAATCGCCTGTCCCTTTTTCTTTGGTCTCAGATTTAGAAATGGTGTATGCATGGAGCTGTCTGTCGTAAATAATAGATCCTATGTAGCCATCAGATTCATCCTGAACTACGCTTTACCTTATGTGATAATGCTGGCATCTTACGGAGCGGTGGCGTGGAACTTAAGGAGACGAATTGTGCAGATTAAGAGAAGAAATCGAGATTCGATTGTTACTTCCTCTTGTGGTGTTGAAACTGAACTCCAAGAGTTACGAGATGGCGCGAGAATGGAGGAACGAAGAAGTGTTCTGCTCGAACAGAATAACCGAAGAGACAGCAAACCCGAAAACACAGACCCGGAGAAAGATTTACTTAAAATGATTTTTGTGCTTATTATCATTTATGTTGTTTGTTATTTTCCGTATCAAGCCCATTATGTGTGGGAAAGGGTTTCTAACATCACTGCTTATCAATTTAGATATCATCAACTCTTTATTGATTATAATTTTATTTTGATTTGCCTTCCCAGCGCCTTACATCCTTTGTGTTATGGAACAATGAACAGTTTCTTTGCTAAGGCGTTCTCCAAAATCATTCTCTGTAGATCTTGAAAACACAATGATGAATATGTTTCTCAAGTCGTAGAATGCTTTGTTCAAGTTCGAGCAAATTCTTAGGTTCATTTTGCCTTGTTATGAGAGCCATTTCCGGATGAAAGTTTTTTCAACTTGAGTTGTTCCTCCTCGTCGTTTAGGACTTGTGAGTTTATCTCAAAATTGACTTGTTGACTGGGCCATTATTTCATATACAGACTTATAATGATGATAAATGTTTATGCAACCTGTGTATCTGCAGCAACAAAGGTAGTAGAAGATACTTTTGAGCAACTTTACAAATGTAAGTGATATGACAAGAGGAAAATGCTTATTGTTGAGAAGAAATTAAATTTGACTAGGGCCCTTTAAGTGCATGATAAAATATTATCTTTTTGTTGCTGATAACGAATTCCTGTTCAAATTTAAAATTACATTAAGTCGGCGAAATTGTAAAGAGATCCAAATTTAGAAACTGCTGCTATTTAGAGCGTGCGCCCGTAGCATGAAATTTTTCAATGACGAGATATCTTTTGCCGACCGACAAATGGTTTTCGCGAAACTTTGGAATGCTAATTATTCCTAAGTTGTCAGTTGTTTTCATTGTTGGCTTATTGTTTGCGGTTTTTTGACATGTTGTTCGTAGGTGACAGGCACTTCACCTACTTTTCTCTGTTCACTAATCATGCGAACCATGAGCAATTTTCGATAGAATTTTGAAAACAATCTGGCGCTGCATTGGTTATTCTTCAATGCGCTAAAGGAATGATTCAGAGAACTCGCGCCATGGTCTTTATGCAGACTCTAGAATTGAAACCAATTGCAATTTCGTTCAATCCACTTTGCGCCTTTGAGGTCGTTGACTACTTGTGATGTCCACGTTTTATCTGTTTGGCCGATGTTATCAAGTTGGTTTTGGTTTTACAAAACTCAATCGAAAATCTCTCTAATTAGGAAGCGTAGCAGACATTGATTTATGTTGTGTTTAGGTTAAGTTCGGATAGAACACGCGCTGTCATTGGTTGATAGAGCGTTCTACATTAGAGTGAAAAACACAGAGCTGAGCTAAAGCTGGTAATTTAGTGTTAACAACTGGGTTGAAAACGTAAATTAGCTACCGTAAGGAGTAAAAAAGCGTTCGAGCGTTAGCCCTTTGTCAGAGCGATTGGAGGAATTGTGGGTTGTGTGTGGGTTTATAGGCAGAAAGTGGAGCTACGCCATTGGTGGGAATATAGTGACGAGAAAACAGGAATAAATTATGAAATTAGGAGATCCTCGCAGCTAAGAACACTACTGAAACGAGTAGTTGTAAATAGGACCTGACCTGATCCTGATCCTAGGTCCTATTTACAACTACTCGTTTCAGTAGTGTTCTTAGCTGCGAGGATCTCCTAATTTCATCTTTCCACCGCAGTGCAAATATGTGAATTTTCATATATCTAAAATCTTCATTTACTAGGAATAAATTAGTTGAATGAAAAGCGCTCATTGATTCCGTGGGGATTAAGGGTGCCGATTTGGTAGATAAATTTTTGTTCTAGTGTTTTACGGCTTTCCGAACTGCCTAGATGTAAGGAAAGGCCGCAAACTGCCATATGCTGTTTAGAATGATTAGGAAGATTTAAGTGTCTAGCGACTGGTTTGGATGCGTCCTTGTCATTTCTTTCCACGTCGCGGAATCGGTCACCTAGTCGTCTTCCTGTTTCACCGATGTATAACTTATTGCAATAAGTGCAAGTTATGCAGTAAATAACATTGGCGGAGGTACACGTAAAGTGATCAATGATCTTAATGGATCTCTTGGGTCCCGATATTTTCTCTACGTTACGAATAAAAGGACAAGTTTTGCATCGTGAGCGAGCGCATTTAAAAGTTCCAGATGGGTCATTGGTTTGAAATGAACTCCTGACTAAAAAGTTGCCTATGTTTTTTGTCACGTTTGAATGAAATAAGTGGGGGTTGCGAAAAGATAGTGCCAGTCTCTGAATCGTTTTGGAGTAATTAAAAATTTTTTAAGAATGATAGATTTAACTGCGTGGTTGTGAGGGTGAAATGTTAGAGTAAATGGAATGCGGTCAGTGTTTTCCTTCTCAGCCGTTTGTAGTGCTGACTGTAGATCGATTTTTTGGGCACGGTGGTGGCCCTCTTGAACGACAGAAACAGGATAGCCACGTTTATCGAAAAACTGGCACACTGCCTCTGATTTTTCGGAAAAAGATGATTGAAATAGTGCTGTAATGTCAATTTTGCATTGAATAAAAAAATATAAAAAAATGAATTAATTTGATGACTTGCGCATTTCTTTGCCTTCCCATAATTTCTTCTTATGATCCATCAAATATTTTTGCTCGCGTGCGATTGGTCTAAAAGCCACGTTACCGAATACTTCCCCAGCCAAAGCTGGAGAACATGGAAAGCACATATCGGTTAGTTCATAAAATCGTACCAGAGAACATTGAAAAGTGAACATCTCAAGCAACAAACGGTAAGCTATTCGTAAACATTTTTTCACGTGCGTTAAAAAATGTTTGAAGGATAATAAACACAGTAGCCTCCATTTTGCACTAAAAATATCCTCGTAACTGTTTCCTTGGGCATAATCTGTTCCTCGAATCTCTCATTTCTCCTCGAGCTTCGCTCTTGAGAAACTGTATCCGTGCATTTTTTTGCCTCAAGTAGAGGCTATTGTTGATACAATGTTGTTTTGGAGGATATGAAAATTAGTTTGGGGCTTTTTATTTTGTGAAAATCGCAACATTGTCGTTTACATCACGACATAATCTTATTAGGCACTCTGTTGTTAAACCTGGAATTAAAAGCAAATCTTAGCATTCAGAACCGTACTTGATCACAAAACCAACTGAATCCAACCTCGCAAAGATGACGGTGGCCATTTTGGTGGTTAACCTTGCTTTCGTTTTAAATTCCCATCTGTTTCCTGTGGCGAAGGTGTTTATCTGATAACACATTCCTCAACGGTGCAGTAGGCGTCTGTTTTTCTTCACATGTTCGAAGACATTTACGTTTTCAGAAATTTTTAGAATAAAAGTGAGCTTCATTGTGGACTTGTTAGAGATAATTCAATCATGAATACTTGCAGGTCAATAGTTCTTTGCCGAAGACGAGACGAGCAGCAAGCTCTCAAGAGTTTGTAACACAAGGCTAAACGTATTACCATTACGGCAAATTTTTATTGGGCTCGAATGATAGAATTTAATACAATATACTTTCGAACCTGAATTAAGCGGCACCGTATTAAGGGATTACCTATTAATAAGCGGTCGCTTGTCAAAGTACCGAAACTTTTTTCCCTCAAGTATTTTGATTTTTACTTCTTTGTGCGCCACCTTTATTAAGCGGTCGTGGTCACCCTTGACTGAGTCCCAATGGCTTCTTTGTATTGTTTTCCACTTGTATTGAACGGTCACCTAAAGCGAAAACACCAAGAAAAAACCAATAATAATCTCTCAAGTCAAATTTTCCATGTTTATCTCCCGAACAAATGTTAGCACTTTGAGTTCAAATGTCTTTCTTTCGAGGACTGTTAAGTCAAAATGGTGTTTTTTTTTGCATCGCGTTTAGCAAGCGGTCAACCTGTGTTAAGCAGCCACCCCGCCAATCCCCATGGGTAACCCGTTAATACAGGGTTCGATTGCCAATGATATCCATTTGAAGAGAATCAGTTTCGCATTTGATCCAGGCGGATTAATGTAACAAAAAGAAATGACTAAATACTCCTTAACATGGTTAAAGCTTTCATCATAATTTTTTTGCAATGCTTTTGAGTATGGAGTTGACGACTCTATGATAAACAGATTAAGCTTAGAAAAAATTTGTTAGCCAGAGCTGTCAAGTGCAAAACCAACCTTTCAAATTCTGATCCGCAATGACGGCTGAAACTCTACGCCTAGGCTCAGTTCCTACTTCCACAACCGTGTTTGTCAACATGTAGAGCCTTCAAGCCTCTATTAAACAGATTTAAATGAGGAAAAGTTGTCAGCAAGAGCTGTTGGGTGAAAAATCAACCTTTCTAAATGTTATCCGTAATGACAGCTAAGAGGCACGGTGGACATTGAATTACAACTTCCCATGCCATACTATTAAATAAGAAAAACTTTCTTAAAGAAAGTTACAAAGACTGGAAACTCATGCATTGCTTTATTTCTGTACATTTAGTAACAAAGATGAGCGGATGAGAGATTGAGTCTTATAGAGGTTCAAATATATCTCATAGAGGTTCAAATATTTCTTTAGCCTGATTTTCTTGTCAGAAGGACCTTCGGTTGCCTATCATATTCTGTGACAGTTCTTCGAGTTTAGGTGGTTGTGTTCTGATAAGCAGTTGGAAGGTTCTTGCGTCATCTTTACGTGATTGAAACATCACAGTTTACAATGATCACTGTTAAAATAGGATTGGTGTGATGAAATTTTGTGAGCTTGATTTGAAACAACTTCCAAGCCAAGAAACTAATTAAGAATCAGACGTCTGAGAACCAAATGTGTTTTCCTTTTCGTACAGACATGGTTCTCCGCAGCTAACAACGCTGAGAAGTCACTAGTTGACCCGCCTTACGCGTTTTAGCGGCGCTATCGGACTGCTTAAGACCAGGGTTTAAGGAAATTGAAAGATTAATGTGCCATCGAACATGAATGTTCTCTCAGTCAGTAAATACGAAACATTCCTTTGATTCAATTGCAAATTTTCCGTCAAGTTCTGACATGAACTACTTAGAATTTAATTCTACATACTGCTCCTGAGTTGTCAATAAGGAGATGGTATCTATTTTTTATCATCGATTTCTTTCGATTCAAAAGACAGGGATTAGATCATGCTGATCAAACCTCGCAAGTAACCGTTAGGCACGAAGTTGTGCCCATCGATTTTGATCAAATGTGTAGCAGAGGTTCCTAGCGTACGCGCGCGGCAGCAAAAGAACATTAGTGTTAGCTATGAGTGAACAGTGTGGGTGACGAGAAGAAAGACCGAGGTGCTGCTATTTTTTTTTTTAACAGGTTGACGTCTTGTACTCTCATCAAACTATCAAATGTTTGGTTAAAAAGCAGTTTCATATTTTCTGGTCTGAGTTGTCTCTGTAGTATAAATTTTTGTTTACTTTTAAAAAAATTCATATGCTGATTGAAAAGGAAATTGCTATTTGCAAACCTGTCCAAAGTGAATTTTGCTAAAAGCTGTAGCTACGTCATAATCGATATGTAGCGTGAGTTTTCCCCATACAAAACTAAATGAAAAGCTGTACATAGATTCTAGTGATAACTGAAGTGAGCTTCATCTCTGTCTATCGGTAGGATATCTTCAATAATTTACCTCGATAACTTCCTCTTGTAATACGATGGCATACTTTAACCACATAGAATGTTTACAAGGTTATTTAAAGCGAATCTCTGGCAGTTGCGATGTTTGTGTGATCTTAAACTGTTGCAATGATTATAGCTCTGTACCAGCTGTGTTATTAGTATACCAAATACACTCACGCCGTTCTTGGAGCGATCTTTGACGAGACCGGCATTTACAATTTATCACTGATTAGCCATTCATTTGTCACTCACGGTCTGAAAATTTGGTGTCATTTGTGTCAGTCAAAACTCAACAAAGAATTCATCGGGGAAAATGTTTAAAAGCCTTTAAAAGTGTAATTCTAGTGATTATCAGCAGCAAATGTTTATCGAGATACAAGATACGAGAACAGCTATGATAACTTTAATTATGATTAAAATCAATATCAAATTCGTCACTTATGATTGACAGGTTTAAAATTCGAAGCCATTTGTGACGTTGACTATGAACACAACAGTGGAGAGGAAGACAGCGGGAGAGTCTTTGAGAAAACGGCTTCGCACTACAGTATCTGTTGTCTACTTATCTCTCTCACAGTAAAGGTGTTAACAAAGAGGACAAGATCAACGACAAGAGCAGGAGGACGAAAAAAAAGATGGAGTTTATCAACAATACGAACGTCACAAACTTAACCGAGCCCTCCACGGTGGGATCTGTTTCCTGGATAGAACAGTATGAAGAACCAGAAGCTCTTTACATTTTCCGTTTAACCCTCTTCTCCGTGATCATCTCGGCCAGTTTAATCGGCAACTCGATGGTTTGTTATGCTGTGTGTACCATACCTTCGAACCGCAAGCCTCTGTCCTACCATCTCGTCGCTAACATGGCCTTCGCAGAAATTCTAAGCAGTGTTTGTTTGGCTGTTATGTTTGCGAGCTGGCAGAATCCAACTGACGTCGTTCTTCAAGAGGCCGCATGCATTTTGAATCCGTTGCAAGTAGTTGCTCTTCTCGTTGTGATCTACTCACTGGCTGCCATCGCTTTTTATCGTTACAGATTCATTGTAAACCCTTTTCCACGCGGACCGTCCGTTAAGAAGATTACAATTCTGACCATATCTGGGTTGTGGCTGATGTCATTTGCAATCGCCTGCCCCTTTTTCTTCGGTCTCAGATTTAGAAATGGTGTATGCATCGAGCTGCCTGTCACAAACAATGAGTACTATGTAATAATTAGATTCATCCTGAACTACGCTTTACCTTATGTGATAATGCTGGCATCCTACGGAGCAGTGGCGTGGAACTTGAAGATGCGAATTGTACAGATTAACGAAAGAAATCGGACCTCGACTGCCGAATCGTCTTGTGTTGTCCAAATCGAAGATCAAATAGAGCTACAAGATATGGGAGAGGACACGAGAATGGAGGAACGAAGGAGTGTCGCGCTCGATCAGAATAACCGAAGAGACAGCAAACCCGAAAACAAAGACCCGGAGAAAGATTTGTTTAAGATAATTTTTATGCTTATTATCATTTATGTCGTTTGTTATTTTCCGTATCAAGCCCATTATGTGTGGGAAAGGGTTTGTAACATCACTGCGTATCAATTTAGATATCATCGACTCTTAATTGATTATAATTTTATTTTGATTTGCCTTCCCAGCGCCTTACATCCTTTGTGTTATGGAACAATGAACAGTTTCTTTGCTAAGGCGTTCTCCAAAATCATTCTTTGTAGATCTTATGAATAATATGTATCTCAAGTCGTAAGCGGAACTTTGAATAAACCTTTACCAAGCTGCGAAACTGACTCATTTTTTAAATCGAGCTCAGTAAAAGTTCTGAGCTCCCAATATGGTATCTGTAAATATCTTGCAGCCGTCTTGGATACGAAAGGGAAGTCTTCCAGTCAAGAGTTCCAGAGTTTAAATACCGCAAAAATTTGTTCGCGGAAAACTGTTTGTTTTTGAACAACTTTGAAAAAAATATACCTCTTATAACGATGCAAGCTTGGTAGAGGTTGATGTGTAAGAGTATGTTTATTTTAAAAATACACAATTTACGTCAGCGAGGGCACTCGCGTCAGTAGACTCCTTTGTGTTAATTACAGGAACACTGTGAAACGGATACCTTCAATAACGTATTGAAAATTGAGTTATGCTGGGGATCGTTTTCAGCAAGATCAGATTAATGCAAACCAGCCTTTCAATTTGCCGTCGTAAATAACGACTTCCTGCCGCCACATGTATTGTGTACAAAAACTCTTGAGAATTACATATCCATGGCTTTGCTTGTAAATATGCTCATCTTTCACAAGGGAAATTACTAAGACTAGAAGCTCATAGATCATTTTCTTATCATTCAGTTCCTTGAGCAAAATTTGCCAGATATCATATAGTTTCAACCATTGTATGTAGAAATATAGGCTTCCAGTAGTTTAATGAAACGCAGCTGATTAAAGGATTTTAAAATGTGATCAATAACTGTAAAAGTTCTCTGAAATACTTAAGGAAATCTGAATATGTGTTTATTTGCAATGATGGGAGGGTATTCTTGTTAGCTTAAAATATGCCTGAAAAGACCTGATTCTGTAGGCACAAGAAATATATTTGACTCCTGATAAATCGAACTTATAGGGAAAGGGAAAGAGCTTCAAGTAATCGGGTGATCGGGTTATCGGGCGAAGGGAACAAGTGACCATAAATATGAAACAGATGGTGTTTTTTGTGTTTTTATTAATACATTGCACATTTTAATAACATTAACCAACGAGATGTCGGTTTGAATAAAAATTTCAGCAAGCAGCCAAATCAACGTTAGGTTCGAGTCCGCAAATGTTCCAGTTATTAGAGATGTACATGTGTTGAACAGCAGGGGGAGAAACTTCGCGAACAATCTTGTAAAATCACAAGCGTGTCCTCGTTGCGTGATTTTTTGCTCAGGAAGGGAGAAACACCTACACTTGATGGATAGTCTTAATAAAGAAATAACCCTGATGTAATTACATTTAACGCTGAGTGTGAGTCGATGTGTTTTAAACATCCTCAGGTCTCCAGACAAGGTGACGATCAGAAGTCAAAACATCCTGCAATTTAATTTTTTGTCAAGAAACTCCAAGTTGTCTACAGCTAATAGAACTAAAGAATATTATAGATCTCATAAGGTAGATGAAAGAAGGAAACGGGAAAAATCTATCTTTAAACATCTCTCAGATGTTCCTTCAGTCGGTAAACATAACATGTTCGCCGGAATTAATTGCAAATTTCAGTCTGTACTTTAAACGTTAAAGTACAGACTGCACATAAATAATAATTATATATACAAGTTCTATGAAATAACGGAACTGAGTTGTCAGTCATAAGATGGACCTAAGTATTTGTTCTCTTAATTTCAAGTGATCATTGGTTCTTTTCAAAGAAAATGACAGAAGTATAGACGCATTGATCTCAACAATAATATAATAACCGTCTTTAAAACGTGCCGTTCAATTTGAATTACAATGTGTGGAGGATTTTTCTGGAATACGTGCGTGGTTGAAAGGCCTCACTGACACTGAGTGAATTGTCCGAGTGATGAGTTAAAATGCGGCTTCGAATATGTTATGCAGTTGAGGTTGTAGTTGAGGGGTTTCTCGGTGAAAATCCCAGATGTAAAGGAAAATCGCGGCCCTCAAACGCCCAAAACACCGGCAAAATGTCGTGCCATTAAGCAGGATTTCCACTGTTGCTTTTTTCCATGCGCGTAAAAGTGCGTTTAAAAAAATTACATACTTTGGTACGTTGAGATGAACGTTTACGTGCGTCGACAAAACGTTATCATATTTCTACTTCCTCGTTTTTTTTCTGGAGGTTTACGTACTACGTGCGTTTTACGCACGTTGCAATCGTAAGAGTGCAAGTTAAGTTGCACACTTCTTCAACTTCTACGCATAGGCCAACATTTTCCTCACGTTAAAAGGCATGGCAGTCATTTTTACGTGGCGGTGGAAATTGTTCGCATGCGTTTTCTTTACGCACGTTTTACGAACAGAAAAACTCATGCGACTGGAAGCCGTGAATACACATTTACATCGGCAGCAACTGGACGGCTCATGAGGAAACAAAAAAATTTGTTAAAAGCCCTTGCTACGTCACAATCGACATTTCGCGTGCTTTTCCCCCTAAACAAACCCAAGTGAAAATCTGCTTGCAAATCCAGCGAGAATTGAGCGGCGGTCAGTTTAGTCTATCGCTATATCCTAAATTATTCAGAACGATTTCAAATTCCTCTTGTAATACAACGGCATCTTCAAGGCACAGATCTGTTTGAAAGAAAAAGATTACCGAAAAAAAATATCAGCACTTGCGGAAGGTTTGGATTCTAAGTTTTTTGTTCATGTGTCGACAAACTGTGTTTGCGCTAATCACAGTGAAATTTTCCCGCGCAGTCGTTTGTCATGACCAGCTTTTTAAAATAATTTTTTTGTGTCCTTTGATTGCCGTCGCCATTTTCATACTCTCAACAAAGTCGCAGACGGGAATATTTTGTAAATGAGAGAACCTTTTCTCAACGGTTCATTACAAACGTTTTCGCGTACACGGTTCCTATTTAAGCTAAAATTTAATGCTTTTCAAAGCAGTCTTAAACTGCCATATTAGGAACAGGTTTTGATATCTTCTTGTCAAGCTTTCGCAAAAAATAATTTGATAAAGGAGATAGCATCATCATAAGAAACAAGCGCCGTAAAATGAATGAAATCTTATCAATCGGGCTACCTTAGCTGCTCGACGATATTAACATTTTCCTACGATCACATTTCTGCCTATAAGTGTCTGTATATCTATCTTGCTAGGGTAGTAGCAGAAATTTCTCCACAGCACAATATCCGAGAAATAAAAACTAGGTAGCTTCTTGGAAGCATTGTTAACGTCTTGTTCAGCTCATTTAAAGATAAAAATTGAAATATCAATTTGTGGGAATGAATCGAGGAAAGGTCGAAATCAAGTTATGCCGACTGTACAGCACGCCATACTAACTTGATCAATAATTCACTACCGAAATAAGATGGAGCGTCATTCGATTGAATTCATAAAAGAAATTTCGACTATCAGCAAGATAAACATCCCATGGAGACAAAGAGAGCGCGGCAAAACTCGAGTGACTAAGAGGTGGTGCAAATTTTCTAAACCAATCCCAGTCATAAAGCATCGTGATGTAACACCAATTAACTTCATCTTTAAAAAATAATCTACCAGCAGTACACCGTATCTTCTTGATTCAAAGGTGGGAATCCAAGTTAGAATCGTTATAATAAAAACTTTTGTTACTGCGAGCATTAGCGAGCAGCAAAACTATTCCTGACTTTCCGTGTTAGGCCTGGGCTCTAAATGTATGCGTTCAACACTCGATCCATTGAATTGTGACTTCGTTCGTTCGGTGGAGATGATTTGAAGATGCAGTATGAAGATCAGCGGCGGTAGTTTTTTAATTGTGCGTGCGCAGCCCACATGGTCCAATGTTCCTGCCATCAAGCCCTGGGGAGTTCATTAGTCGACCAGCGAGTAAGTTTTTATTGCTCTTTTTGAACTGATCTATCATGTCAGGTGCAATTCTATCAATCGCTGGAACTATTTATCAAGGTCACCGACGATTTGATGACATTTCCAGGGGAAGAAAGTGCTTTCTTATGAGTTTTTCAGCGCTGTCGTGTGCACAATAATGTCCAGTGCGACACTTGGATACTGCTGACGGGGATTGTCGATCCTTTTATTTTCATTTATTAATCAAGTCGACTTTTTTTGTAAAAAATGGGCTATTGTGTTTATGTAATAAACAAAATAATACATGGTTATTTTCAGATATAAAAATTTCTCTTCTCGTATTTGTTCTAGAGTTTTGCGGCTTTCCGAATTGCTTAGATGGAGGGAAATGCCGCAAACTGCTATATGCTGCTCAGAGTAATTCGGGAAATTGTAGTGTCTAGCGACTGGTTTGGATGCGTCCTTTTCATTTCTTTCTACGTCACGAAATTGTTCTCGGAATCGGTCACCTAGTCGTCTTCCTGTTTCACTAATGTATAACTTTTTGTATCAAATGCTAGTTACGCAATAGATGACATTGGCGGAGGTGCACGTGAAGTGATCGGTAATCTTAATGGATCTCTCGGGTTCCGACATTTTCTCTACGTTGTAAATGAAAGGACAAGTTTTGCATCGAGAGCGAGCGCATTTGCTTAGTTCCAGGTTGGCCGTTGGTCTCATATCTTGAACTTTTAACCAAGAAGTTGCTTATGTTTTTGTTACGTTGGAACGAAATTAGTGGAGGTTACGTAAAGATAGTACCGGTCTTTGAATCGTTTTGAAGTAATTTAAAGTTTTTAACATTTGTAACGTTGCTCAAGAGTATCTTCCACTATCTTTGTTGCCGCAGATGTGCAGGCCGCATAAACATTTATCATCGTGATAAGTCTGTATATGTTAAAAAGCCAATTTTGAGATAAACTCACCAATCCTGAACGGCGTAAAATGCTGAGGAACAAGTTGACAAAACTTTCATCCGGAAACTGCTTTAATAACAATGCAAAACAAACCTGAGAATTTTCTCGAACTTGAGCAAAGCATTCTACGACTTGAGATACATATTTATTCTTGTGTTTTCAAGATCTACAAAGAATGATTTTGGAGAACGCCTTAGCAAAGAAACTGTTCATTGTTCCATAACACAAAGGATGTAAGGCGCTGGGAAGGCAAATCAAAATAAAATTATAATCAATAAAGAGTCGATGATATCTAAATTGATACGCAGTGATGTTACAAACCCTTTCCCACACATAGTGGGCTTGATACGGAAAATAACAAACAACAAAAATAATGATAAGCATAAAAATCATTTTAAGTAAATCTTTCTCCGGGTCTGTGTTTTCGGGTTTACTGTCTCTTCGGTTATTCTGATCGAGCAGAACACTTCTTCGTTCCTCCATTCTCGCGCCATCTCGCAACTCTTGGAGTTTAGTTTCAACAATACAAGAGGGTGCAACATTCAAATCCCGATTCCTTTTCTTTATCTGTGCGATTCGCCTCCTTAGGTTCCGCGCCACTGCTCCGTAAGATGCTAGCATTATCATATATGGTAAAGCGTAATTCAGGATGAATCTGATAGCTACATAGGATCTATTATTTACGACAGACAGCTCCTCACACTCACCATTTCTAAACCTGAGACCAAAGAAATAGGGGAAGGCAATTGCAAATGACAACAGCCACAGCCCAGATATGGTCAGAATTGTAATCTTCTTAGCGGATGATCCGCGTGGAAGAGGGTTTACAATGAATCTGTAACGATAAAAAGCGATGGCAGCCAGTGAGTAGATCACAATGAGAAGAGCAATTACTTGGAACGGATTCAAAATGCATGTGGCCTCTTGAAGGACGTAGTCAGTTGGATTCTGCTCTCTCGCAAACATGACGGCTAAACAAACACTGCTTAGAATTTCTGCGAAGGCCATGTTAGCGACGAGATGGTAGGACAGAGGCTTGCGGGAAGGTATGGAACACACAGCATAACAAACCATCGAGTTGCCGATTAAACTGGCCGAGATGATCACGGAGAAGAGGGTTAAACGGAAAATGTACAGAGCTTTTGGTTCTTCATATTGTTCAATTGTGCTCTCGGTGGAGGTATTGGTTCCATCTATGGTAGTGTTGGTAAATAACGACATTTCTGTGTTCCTTCGATGGAGAACTCCTAAGGGGTTGAAAAAGAGCGTTACATAGAATCGTCTATCACAGGTGACTTGCTCTACTGCTACTAGAAAGAGATATACAGAAACTTAATCCATGGTAGCTAATTTACATATCATTGCACTCTTACCTTTAAGAATCAATTAAACGTTTTTTATGCCATTGGATGTCGACAGTTAGATTTTGGTGCTTTCTGAAATTCCACATTTATGGCGAATTTACGGAAGTTATAAAAAATTGATAGCATTCCAAAACTTCCAGAGCCGCGACGAATTGTCTTTCAATCATTCTTTGTCCATCCTCAAGCGTTTATAATAACTTAAGAGAGTATCTCTGTAAGAGCAGTCCGGTCGATTTTGCTTGAGACACGGATTTCGCTCGTTTCGCGTGTGTTGTAAGACATTCATGTACCTATACTAAAACCACAATCAGTTTGATCGGATCTCTTTATTTTTCAGAGTTTTACGGAAATTAAATTTCACTCGAGCGAAGGCTTGTTGTGACACTTTTCAAGACTTTAATTTCATACAACTTTAGAGGACAATTTACAAAAAACTACGGAACTCAGCAAAAAACAAATACCATAGCCATGTATATTAACTCTATCTTATCTATCGAGGCGACTTTCGTAAACATCACGTGTCAATCAAGGAAATAGGAAGACTTGAATGACACCTTATCGGTTCGCCTAAATCAAACACGCCAAAACCGATCAAATTCAAGGTAAATTTTTGAAAAAGTGAGGCGTTCTTAACTGATCCAACTAACATAGCTAGGAAGTAGGTGCCATAGAAAAGATAACTACAGAAAAAAACTTTGCGGCCCGACCTTTACGAGAACTTTATAACTCCGTGAACTTACCTAATTTTCGGCAATCTCCAAGTTTGGCCGCCATTTTGAGGGACTTGTCAACATGAAGCGTAACCGATATAAATAGGGCAGGTTAATCTAAAACCGTCAGAAATACATACGAAAGCAATTCAAATGAACTTTTCTTTCAATTCAAGCGGCAAAATTTGAAATTGTTTGCTAAACTTACCATCCCCATGCGACCATTATTCCGACAATACAAACACTACAACTTTCTGAATTCCCCTCGTCGATTCCACCGCAAGAAATAACCTGTGCCACCCAAGCTTCGACTCGAATGTGAAGTACGAATCAAATAACATAACTGCTTCATCTTCGCGGCAATATCACGCTGGTATTTTGATTTTCCGATCGACAAAAACGGTGATCAAGAATCGATCGGTTTGTTTACCTCGTAAACGTGACCGCTGACCAGCTGCTGAGTGAAAACAGTACGGTTCAGTGGCGAGGGGCGGGGTGAGGGGTGGATGCGGGCAGATTATCAGAAGGTTTTTGGGAACATTCGATAAACATTAGGATTCTCAGTCTTAATGCGAAGGCATACTTCGTGTTGCAGACAACTTTTGTTTTACTTAGTATTCTTTTTTATTTCAAATACACTTCGTTCCAAATAGGACTAGCATCAGTTCATAGATTTAAAAGCAAATCTTTACCACGTAAATAAATGTGTTTAGATAATCGAGATAACCATTGAACCTCTTGTATCGCACCGGAAATAACGTGTCTTGTCTTTGCCCAACTCTGAGAGGGTGGAGCGGTGAAGACGCGAGATACGAGTCTCGCGTCTCGCGGATTCACCCTGCTCACAGGATACGCGTGACCTCACTATCTATAAGAAAAATAAGAGACTACTCGAAGTCTGTATTCCGTTCAACCATTTTATAAGAGTGACGCGAGTCTTTCAATTGAATGAGAAAGTCACAAACCCATTCTTTACCTCACTAGCGTAACCACTGACCACTCACGAATTACAGTAGGCTTCTCCTTTGACGCGGAAATTGAAATCGTATCGAATATACAAAGTTATAGTGAGTTCCTTTAGATCTCCCGAACTTGTATCGCGTTGGAAACAATTACTGACAAGTACAGGAAGAAGTCGTTCACAAGCGAGACGTTCATTATGTCTCAGGACTGCTTTTTGAATAGCAAAGATGGAAAAAACTTTGGTTCATCGTGTGGCTTAAGTGGTTTGGTACGACTGTCTGAATACAATGACGAAGTAAAACATCATTTGATAAGCTGCCACCTGTCTAAAGAGGTTTTTAAGTGAAAATGAGCTAATCTTGGCAAGGATTGGCCTATTTCACCTCGCTCAGGAGGATAAACAAAAAAATGTGGATTTGCTATAGGCATCGCTACACTCTGGGGAAGTTTTGGAGAAGAGGTAAAGAGGTAACACGTCAGTACCCTGATCATGATGGTGTCAGGAAGCGTATCCAAGGCAGAGATGTAATTACCTTGCATATGTCTCAGGACGTTCAAAAGCTGTTTGGAGTTATTATTCCAGTTGAATCAGGTGGTCTTCAGTAACATTTTGTGTTATCTATTTTTGTCACGTGACATATCTGCTCGAAAAGAGAAGAAATTCTTTATTAGATGAAGGGTATTAAGTACACATCACGTTGAAAAACGTAAGTGCTTTTCATCACAGATGGAAATATGTACAAAGTTGCTCGGTTGATAATCAATAATGTTTTTGTAGAAGATCAAATCACCTGACAACGCAATCTACTTACTCATGCGTACGGTTCACAATTATTTGCGGTCAGTTTTCCTCAGTTTGTATGATTCTCATTAACCGGTATGATTAAACTTGCAGACTAAAACACCCCTTATTTGATTAAGAATAATAAAAGTAAACAGTGCATGTCGGTTTTTAATTCCTGATGGATGCTACTGGGCTTTACTTTAACTGAGAAATTTGCAATCGCTTACCTCAGCTCACTGTGTCCCATGCCGTAAGAAGCACAAGAAAAAAGTTGATGATAGTGAGTCTTGGCTGAGACAAGAAGAATCAGAGAAGAATCTACGGTCCCCAGAAACGCCACTTTTAAACACGAGACAACTAAGGTAAATTGAATGAATTGTTATTTGTTTTATTTAAAACTATCGTTTAGATTATAAGATACGCGAAAAACTCTCCCCACCGATTTTTTCCTACATTCTGTTAATCAAAAGTTTCAATAATTATAAAGGCTTTCTTGTTGATCGTCTTAATAGTAACAGTTTCCAGGATCCAAGGGGAGCAAAAGAGAGAACAATTTTCTGTGTAGCTGGGTAAGGCGACATGCCGGCTTTATACTTCTTCCGGCGTGATAACGATAATGATGACAACAATGGGCAAAAAGCACCGTCCGCTTATCTTTGGAAACTATATTTGTGACCTTCTTCCTACAGACAGCTTTAGATCAAGTCAACACTTCCATCATTACAGCGTCAAGGTATAATACCCACTTTGGCTGGTCAAAGAGTTTTAAATAATACGATACTTGCATCAAATTACTTGAAGCGGAATATGTACTTATAAGGAAGGGAGTTTCGGCAAAGACAAATCTTTTTACAAAAATGCTAACCGTTATCTACGCTGAGGTAACATGTTGAACCACCACAATTGACAACATGCACGTGCATCATTATAACGAAACAGTTTTAGTATTATTTCTTTCTCTCCTTCTTTTGTTTTAGTTGTATGCTTTGTAGGTGTCAGTGTCGTCATTCTTGTTGTTGCCATCGTTGACGTTGCCATTGCTGTTTCTGTTGCTGTTGCTTTTGTTGTTGTTTCTTTTATTGTTGATATCTTTTGATATGGAGGTAAACGCTAAAGTAGAGTGTCAATACTTATCCCTGGCAAAGTAAAGTTTTCCCATTCCGAACAAGGACCGAACAGGAAAAACGATAATGTAAAGAAGATAAATAGATTAGGTTTTGAAAATTGTAGCAACGACTCATGTTGTCTACTTAAAATCGTGTTTTATAAAAAAATTGTGATTGGGTATTGCAAAAGCACAATGTCACAAAATCTTTTCAGTAACTTCAAACTCCCTCAAATTACAGCCTTGTGTTCTCAGAGCACAAGAGGCGGTCTCAACATTGAAATAGATCTCTATATCGTCTCCGTTCTCCGGCACAGGCTTTGACTTTCTTACTCTGTAAATGTTGAGTGTTCTCAACGATAATACTCGTCACCAGTCACTACAGTTCGGAGGACACCACCCAAGTGGAACACTGCTGAAGGGTGGCCAAAGCACGGTCTAATTGTGAGCACCCCTGAATGAGACCCATCCTGAAAGCATTTGGGCCAGTTGTGAGAGTTCAAGTATGATTGATGATAATATTACAAGTAAAGCCGGCATATTAACACGCTCATTAACTCTCTTATTCTAATCTCGCATAAGAACGTTTCGACATTGCTGATGATTGCATTTACAAACCGAATATACGTCCTTGCTCACGACACAGTTCACAATAGCTCAGTGGCACAACGTTGGACAGCAAAATCCGAATGTCTTCAGCTCACGACAGAAGCAAAAACAATCTTACCTAAATATTCATGTAGAGTGGAAGGTTACCTTGCGTTTGGATCCCTTGCAAATTTAAACAGGTCCGTCACTGTAACGTTCGTATTCATGGATAATATCTGCAAGAGGTAAAGTTGAATGGTTGTTTCTAAAATGTATCAATCTCACACGTTACCGAAATACAACAAAAACAACAAATGACTACAAGTTTCTTTAGAGAACATAAAAAGTTTCACCATTTAACGCCAGTTTTTCGACAGCATTCGCAAAGCAAACATTTCAACTGTAACAAAATTGCAGTGAGAACAACAAACTGAGTAAGGTACGGGAAACACGGCACAAGTGACATGTCGATGGGGGTTTTTCATCTGTTTTGTTTTTTCGTTGATGACGATTATCATAGTTATTAACAATTCTCAGTTATAGTCCTGAAACAAATCTCAAGGGGTCCTTTGAACCATCCTCTTAATCTCGCCAGAAGTCAAAGTTGCCTAAACTCATTCTAGGGTTCGTGCGATTTTACGACGAATTTTCAATTCCGGTGTGTTGCACGCGCGACTTTTGATAGAAAAAACTTGCACGCGCCATAACTTAAAGAACGTGTCAGCGGAATGAATCAAATCTCTATCACTTTGCATACATTCTTGGGAACAGAAAAAATTACTTAGAGCAAACATTCTAAGTATAGTGTTCATTCCGTGCAATGGGGCATAAATAAAAGGTTCTGGTGGAAAAGACATTTTATTTTATACCACTGATGACAAGCAAAAAGGTTATATGGGTGCCCCGGTTAAAAATATATTGATAACTCTATTAATTAATACCAGTTCTAATTTAAAGGAGAAAGTTATGAGAATAAAACAAAAATTGTCTGTACCTCGAAGCATGCCTTCACTGTTTAGACTGATAGTCCTAAAGCTTTTTGAGCATGCATTCGAATATCTTATGACGATAAGCCCGCCAACCACCCCACCCAGCGCTATGCTATTTTCACTTAGCGGCTGGTCAGAGGTCACGTTTACGAGGTAAACAAACCGATCTATTCCTGATCACCGTTCTTGTCGATCGGAAAATCAAAATACCAGCGTGATATTGCCGCGAAGATGAAGCAGTTATGTTATTTGATTCGAACTTCATATTCGAGCCGAAGCTTGGGTGGCACAGGTTATTTCTTGCGGTGGAATCGACGAGGGGAATTCGAACACTAGTTGTAGTGTTTGAATTGTTGAAAGAAATGGTCGCATGATGATTGTAAGTTTAACGAACAATTTCAAATTTTGCCGCTTGAATTGAAAGAAAAGTTCATTTGAATTGCTTTCGTATGTATTTCTGACGGTTTTAGATTAACCTGCCCTATTTATATCGGTTACGCTTCATGTTGACAAGTCCCTCAAAATGGCGGCCAAACTTGGAGATTGCCGAAAATTAGGTAAGTTCACGGAGTTATAAAGTTCTCGTAAAGGTCGGGCCGCAAAGTTTTTTTCTGTAGTTATCTTTTCTATGGCACCTACTTCCTAGCTATGTTAGTTGGATCAGTTAAGAACGCCTCACTTTCTCAAACATTTACCTTGAATTTGATCGGTTTTGACGTGTTTGATTTAGGCGAACCGATAAGGTGTCATTCAAGTCTTCCTGTTTCTTTGATTGACACGTGATGTTTACGAAAGTCGCCTCGATAGATAAGATAGAGTTAATATACATGGCTATGGTATTTGTTTTTTGCTGAGTTCCGTAGTTTTTTGTAAATTGTCCTCTGAAGTTGTATGAAATTAAAGTCTTAAAAAGTGCCACAACAAGCCTTCGCTCGAGTGAAATTTAATTTCCGTAAAACTCTGAAAAATAAAGAGATCCGATCAAACTGATTGTGGTTTTAGTATAGGTACATGAATGTCTTACAACACACGAGAAACGAGCGAAATCCGTGTCTCAAGCAAAATCGACCGGACCGCTCTTACAGAGACACTCTTAAATATCAGGAACAATGAGCTAATGCATCGAAGACAAATAATGGCCTTGATAGCAATTATTTACTTAAGTGGAAGGAAGGAAGTACTCATAATTTTTATCATGGAAGAATAACCCTTCGGATGGATAGATATAAATTTTCAAAACTGTCGGCTGAAGGAGTTAATGAGCCGACACAACGGGGTTTTTGTTTTCATAATTTGAAGGTAGTTTTTGAATTCGTCTCGTCACATATAGACTTAACTTAAAACTCATATTGCCGTGACGCGTTGGTGAGCTGTGGTTTCCTGATTTGCAATGTTTGTTCCGTATTCTTATACATTCCGAGCTTGACTTTTCATTGCCAGCAAAACTCACTTTGTAGGCTGATGGACAAAAAAAAAAACCTATTTCCTTGCATCAAGTTTATGGTGTTTTGCAGTTCAGTCAATACAACCCGATTCAAAATTACCTTTTCGCGGTTCGCGTCAAACATTCCATACCTAGCTGGAGTGCACCTACTACGGTAAAGCGGCATTCGAAATTCTATAAAACTATAATAACATAAATAAATGGCAAAGTTCCCTTGCTTTTAATAAATTTGCCGTTTTTATGATAGATAGTGGTTGTTCTCTGTCACCACACGTACTATTTGTACAGAGGGAACTTTGCGACAGTCTATGAAAACAGAACAATAGCTTAATTCACGATGCGTTGCCCTCAGCGCTATTCGGACTTTCATAAAAAATTATATTTTTTGGTGCATCAAATATAACGGAACCAAAATACTGAGTTTTATTGGGGCCCACCGACCGCAAGAATAAAAAATCAGAATCTTGTTCCTTGTTTGTTTTGCAAGTTAAGCGAATTGAATAATACGTTTTTAGGCTTTTTCTTCCCAATCAGAAACATACTATTAGTAAATAAAACTGAAAAATCCGTGGATTGTTGTATTGAAAATGCCATTTGGTTCCGTTTAACATTTTAAGTTCGCTAATTATTCCCCTTGATCAAAAATAAATTTCGGTTGCAGAAAAAGAAAATTCAATACGCACGAAAACAAATAAGATAAATGATTACAGTCTATTTGAATTTGAATTTCATTTGCTTCCAAAGCAGAATTTTTGTCAGATGATTCAGCTCTCTTTGGACTCTCAAGAACAACAGACTTTGGGAATGAATACCTAGGTGATCACAAATCCATAGAAGCTTTATTTTGTTATCACTCTAGGAGTAGAAAAGCTTATAACTAGGGAATGTGAAGACAGCCTAGGAAGGACGCTCGTTTCTCCGCCCGCCGGAAGATTTGAGACGATTAAAGACAGGAAACCTAATTGAAAAAGGTTCCGCGATTGATTTGAATGTCTAAATTACGTGCTGGCGTAATATAAACGTTCTTCTTTCACTGGTTTTATCAGTTCGCTGGTTTTATAATGTATATACGTAACTTAGCCGCTGTAGAAATTTTTTAAAGCTGACGTTTCGAGCGTCAGTTCTTTGTCAGTGCGAATCAATAGTGGACAATTTACAATTTGGTTTTCTCTACGGAGGCCAATTTACATTATAATAACATTTGACAATGCCGAAAAACCTTGTATTACCCTTCCACCAACGCAGCATCACAGTTTCTATAGAAATTTGCGCTCTTCATTACTCTTTACAGGGACATATTTCAATAAGAAAGTCTTGTTTCAAATTCATACTTTGATCAATACTTGGATGAATGATGCGGAAACCAGTTCTCCCGTACACAGAGCTTATTGCGTCAAGGTGGCAGCCGGCCTCGTACACAAAAATGGACCAGCGCTGCAAATGCCAGTCTTCAACAGAACAAACCCACGCGGGACTTAAAGATTACTCATTTCCTGACAAAAAATTAACTTTTAAGGAGCAGATATTTTGTGGGTCAGCTGGATAGAAGTTGATATTTTGCACGAGCTGTGGTACAGTAAAGCTTCTTTGATGAACGGATGATGAACATCATAACTAAAAAAGCATTTATAAAAAAATTTATAGTTTTAATCGAATATTCTAAATTTCATCAAGCGAATGCAACCAATTTTCGAAAGTGAGACTTCTTTTTTCTTCACAAAATATTATAACAATTTAGAAACGACCCACCTCTTCCGAGTATTTCCCTTTTTTTTTTCTTTTATCATTATTTTTATTTATGATTACGTAGCATACCATGTATAGGCATGATTCGAAACATATTATGGGAGCGTGGATCGAACGAGCACGACGAACTTTGATGCCCAATGCAGTCCAGGAACAGAAGATTTTAAGTATCCTCAGAAACATATTTGAAGTTAAGCTTCTCCCCTTTCCCTGTCATGCAAGCCCTACAGTTTGTCACGATTGAATCATGAATGAAAATATTCCATTACCTGAAAGACCTCACTGTGTTTGCTAAGTCCTCCTTTGGAAATATATAGGTTGACCGGCTTCACAAAACTGTACGGGAAGTAGTGAAAAATTGCGTGAGTCCGATGTGACAATTTTCAGCCCAGCTAACAAAATCTTCTCTGCGTGAAATTATCGGCTTAATACCGCACCAAGCTCATAGAAACAAAGCAGCTGTTTTTTGTCGAAGAAAATTCCCTTTATGCTTATTATCCTTCTTCACTTACAATTGATTGATTAATTTTTTCCCTTAAAGAACATTTTTTATCACCATTAAACCATTTACTGCAACATTTGCTTCAGTAGAAAGTAAAATTAAATGACAAACAGATGAACAACTGTTTACCGAACGAAAACCTTTCAGAAATCTTTTTTCCTCTTAGGTAAACGGATGAATTATTCAACACAAATATATTTTTATTTAAAGAAAAATTTTACGTGATGGTTAGTTTAAAATCTAATCTCCATTTTATCAATGGATTTCATCATAGGATTTCCCTGGATGGAGTGACAGACTGACAAGGAAATTGATTCCTACGTGCTAATTTTTATTACACTCAAACCGCAGTGTTTAAAGACCATCTTGAATATGAAGTGAGAGAAAATGTTGAATAAAACTTGTAAGAAGGAAATAGATGATTTAAGACCTCATTTGATAAATGATAATTGTTTCCTTTTAGGTTTATGCAGACGCTTCCTTGGTTTTTCCGCTATTGGTGGCGGAGACCTTTGCCCGGAATTTTAAAATGGACGACTGGGATTGAAAGGGGGTAAGCGATTTGGTGAAGAAAAAAACTTCGCCAATGGAGACAAATTTTGAAGCTTCCAGGAGGCTTTCAGTGAAATTAAAAGACGGCGGACGTGGTCCAAATACAGAAGATTCTCGACATTTTGTCACAGCAGTAATTGAATTTATTTAATTAAAAGTTCGGGCCTTTAATTGTAGTTTGCATAAACCATGGTTCAAATATTCGTAGATTGTAGAAAGTAAATATAATGCAATGTCTTGAAGACTGCGTGGACTTCAATTCTTACTCACTTCAAAATATTGGCGCAATTAACATTAAGAACCCAAAGGAGTATTAAAAGATGGAAAATTGAAATTCGTTCTTCAATGCGAAATTTAAGTTTGTGAGGAAACTTTATACCGAGTTGCGAAAGGTTTTCTCGGGGAATTTGTGCCACCGCACAAGATGCTGTGAACTCTTTATTTAAACAATCTTCACGTAAGGAAGAGTAAAAGTCAACACAAAACTAAACCTCAATGGCGAAACTTTACTTTGTTTTCCTCGTGACCTTAATTGCTTTGCATCTTTTACTAAACACTAAAAAGGTAACCAAATCATCCAATGCGAGGAGTCTCTCGCCTCGAGTCAGAGCTCGCTTCTGATTTTTTCTCAGTTTTTCAAATAATGATTCCACTTGTCCCATCTGCTGAAGTTGTTATTAAAGAGTAAAGTTGTCAACAAGAAATGATGGTGTCTTTTTTTTTAAAACCGGGTTTGGAAGGGTTGAAAGAATTTAATTCATCGATTTGAAATCAATGAAAAAAACTCAGTGCGAGGAAAAACAACTGTCACCGCAGAACTTTGTGTTTCGATTGTTTTGATAGCTTTCTTATTCTAACATGTAAGGAGGAAGTTGTTAAACGGTGACAGCTTGCGATCTCGTATTTGTTTCTGTAATGAATTCGAAATAGTTACCAGTTTGACATTTAATTTCCGTTGTTGTATATAATGTTGGCATATAATAATGAACGCGTTTCAAACTGAAGAAAAAAAAAGCTTATTCATGTAGGGAAGAGTTTTAAGCCACTAAAAACATTCATGACAGAATTTCAATGCTGCTTTTATTTTCCACAGAGCTTTTCAGAAGTTACATTTGATCTAGCGTAATTACATGATTTTGTTTTTTGTGTGTGTTCAGTACTATTAGATTAGAGGCGATCGACTTTGTATCCTTTTTGCTTGGTAAACATGTGTACATATGACGGTTAAACAATGTTCCTGTACGTTAACAAGTGTCATAACTATTTTTGTAGATGACCATCGAAAGATCAGCTTTCAATACTTTGATAGCGGAAACAAACGAGCATATTTTTTTCACAAATTGTTTCTTCATACTCGCTTTACTGAAGGTGAGATAATGAATTTCTTATTAGAAATATCACGTTCAACAAAACTCTTCAAATTAGTAGGACGTGCTTAATTAAACACTTTGCTGCACCCGAACGAACTCAAAATTAACTGTCATTTTTAATGGTAAGCTGCGTAAAACTCAGCCCTTTTCATTGGTTTATATCCTGACAGCTTTAGAGCTTAAATGTAATTGCATTTTCCAAACAATTTTTATGCAGGTGACAATTGTCCGTTGGGTGTTAATATTTCAGTTGAGCTTTGTTCGTCAGTAGGCGACTATCACAATGAAAGGCTGAAGCTTAAGTGCAAGCACGCAGCGAATCTGCAGGAGTGATCGACAGGTAGTTTAATACAAGATAGTCTATTTTAGCTTATTCTCCCTTAAACTGGCCTTGTATGATTGTTTCTGCCCCATTTTTCTTCTCTTGAAATTTGCGGCGAAGGGGAATTTCGGTCGTAAGCTGATACCGTTACCAACTTGTAAATTGTAATGACTATACATGTCCTGAGAAGTGCAGAATGATGTATGTTTTCCTGTAAGTTATGATGTGGCGATCTTCTTGTAGTTTTACCGACTAAAACAATATTTCACAGTATTGTCTTTCATTTTCGGTCTGTGAGTGGCTCGAAATGAAAGATGGAATCACAGCACTGAAATGGGTTGTGCAGTTACAAACCCACCAAAACAGAAGAAAATCGCCATGCGCTGGATGCTGCTTTCACGGCAAAGTTTAATCATATTTCAAGGTACTTCTTTGTTATAATAACATTCAAAGAGGCAAATTTAGGACGATCTTTTTTCCTTCCGCCTCAACAACAAACTTGTACGATGTACGAAAAAGCCTAACCATAAGTAAGTTTGAGAGAATTTTAAAAACTCTCGACAACAAGAAATAACGATACCAACGAAGATAAAGATGTAAGTTACGATTTTAAATACTTTTTATTGTGCTACTGAGTGATTTCCTTCAACTTTTGGCGAATATGTTGATTCTCATTTTCAGATTTTCACGCTTTGCACTTTAACTTCGACAGTCCAGCTGCCGTTTCCTTGCACTTTTTCACCCATTCAAAAAACAATTACGGAGACAAACAGTTTTGGCGACTCTGGCATAATTTCGACTTAGAAATTTGCCTCAGAATAAGAGCGAACCTGATTCAGTTTCTGGACACTGAAATGAAAAGTACTTGGTGAAAACATGAAAAAGTATACTCGTTTCTATTCATCGAACGACCAAATTTGCCATCTTTTGCTTCGAGATCTGAAATAACTCTTAAAACAACTTCCCAGAAACATACAAGTTGAATGCTGCATTATTTAATTGCTACTTGGGCCTCAAGCTCCATATTAGAAGATTTGTGGTGAATTCTTTGCTTTCAGACTGGCTCTTTTTCAACATGAAGCGCTAATAAATGATCTTTCAAATACCGCGCGATTAATCGAGATATTGTTGCCATAAAGGCATTTAGCAAGAAAAAGTAATTGAAATTTTAATTAGGTACCAAAACTATTTAAAGCGTAGAGAAATATATTTTATGATGTTTGCGTCTAAAAATACAATTAGTGTTAAATGGCGATAATTCAACAATTGTTTCGAGGCTTTCAATTAGCTGCATAAGTTATCTTGAGTTTTACATTATAGACGGATTCGATTGTGCGGAGAAACGCATTACAACTTGATACTCTATCGAAGCCGAGAAACGCGCATAAAAAAAATTATAATGGATTTGAAGCTCAACGAAGCTCCTTATTACATTTGTAAGTAACACATGTTCATTCCCCTGGTTCAGTTACTCTAAAACTTGCGAAAGGACAAAACATTTTCAAGTCGCTACAAACGTTCCTTTTGCATCACACATTGGTTAAATTTAGAGACAATATTATAATGACATTTTCGATTTGGAAGTTGTCCAAGAAACAGTCACGATAGCTGCAAAGATCCTCATAGATTCTGGAAGTTTTAACGGCTTTCCTCTCTGGAATATGGAGGGGCTGAACCGCCGTGAGGGCCCACAGTATCTTGAAGTATTCTTTAAAGACCTCGAACTCTCTTATAGTCGTAAAAGAACTCTATTTTTAAAAGCATTCAAAAGTCTTTCATCAAAATAAATAAAGGCTCTTAACTTCCATTTAATGATTGTTAAAAATTCTACGCAGTAATTAAAGGAAGAAACATATATTCATCCGTGGAGACTGTCAAGAGGAAAGAAAAAGAAAGGCAGTTTTAATTTAATGATAAAGAAAAACAGATTAAGTTGCTAAATTAAATGGGTTTCCATGAAATGAAGGACTGTTGTTTATGTTTATCCTAAACATGGCCTTCGCAGAAATTTTATGCAGCGTTTGTTTGGCCGTCAATGATGTTTTGCGACCGGGAAGAATCGAACTAACGTCGTTCTGCAAGAGGCTGCATGCACTGTGAATCCGTTCCAAGTATTTGCTCTTCTCGTTGTGATCTACTCACTGGCTGCCATCGCTTTTTATCGTTACAGATTCATTGTAAACCCTCTTCCACGCACACCATCATCAGTAAAGACAATTACAATTCTGACCATATCTGGGTTGTGGCTGTTGTCATTTGCAATCGCCTGCCCCTATTTCTTTGGTCTCAGGTTTAGAAATGGTAACTGTGAGGAGTTGTCTTTCGTAAACAATAGGTCCTATGTAGCTATCAGATTCATCCTGAACTACGCTTTACCTTATGTAATAATGCTGGCATCTTACGGAGCAGTGGCGTGGAACTTCAGGAGGCGAATTGTACAGATTAACGAAAGAAATCGGGATTTGAATGTTTCAGCCTCTTGTGTTGTTGAAACTGAACTCCGAGAGTTTCGAGATGGCGCGAGAATGGAGGAACGAAGAAATGTTCTGCTCGAACAGAATCATGAACGGAAGAGACAGTAAACCCGAAAACACAGACCCGGTGAAAGATTTACTTAAGATGATTTTTATCCTTATTATCATTTACGTCGTTTGTTATTTTCCGTATCAAGCCCATTATGTGTGGGAAAGGGTTTGTAACATCACTGTGCGTCAATTTAGATATCATCAACTCTTTATGGATTATAATTTTATTTTGATTTGCGTTCCCATCGCCCTACATCCTTTGTGTTATGGAACAATGAAGAGTTTCTTTGCTAAGGCGTTCTCTAAAATCATTCTTCGTTTAAAAAAACAATGATGAATGTGTTTCTCAAGTCGTAGAGTGTCTTTTTCAAGTTCGAGCAAATTCTTAGGTTCATTTTGCCTTGTTATTAGAGCCGTTTCCGAATGAAAGATTTTTCAACTTGAGTTGTTCCTCCTCGCCGTTTAGGACTTGTGAGTTTATCTCGAAATTGACTTGTTGACTAAGCCATTATTTCATACACAGACTTATCATAATGATAATGTTTATGCAGCTTGCGTATCTGCGGCAACAACGATAGTAGAATAAACTTTTGAGCTACGTTACAAATGTAAGTGATATGATAAAAGGAATATGCTTACTTGTTGAGAAGAAATTAAATTTGACTAAGGCCCTTTAAGTGCATGATAAAATATTATCTTCTTGTTGTTGATAGCGAATTCCTGTTCAAATTGAAAACGAGACTTACCTGTAAGTTGAATCCATCAGGCACTTCTTTCATGTAGTCATTGTCAACGATGTGCAAGCTTTGTCCTCTTTGTACAGTGACCAATGACATCGACATCACCAACTTTAGCGCGAGAGTTTTCAGATCAAGCTTCTCATGGGGTTTGAGAAAGGAAATACAAGTCAAAACAGGTTGCACATCCCAAGGTCACTGGTACCGAGAAGTTGGCGGGGAACCCTTGTATACACCTTTCATGAACCTGGAAATGAGTGGATGAGTGCCAATGGTCATATTGTTCACTAGTACAGTAATGGCTGATATGGCACTCCTGGCAGTATTAATGGTGGTGTACGACAGTCTCTTGTCATGGAGACTGGCCAGAAAATACAAAACCGCTGTCAAAGGTGGGTCGTAAGGATCACTCTTCTATTTGCTTAAAAAAAACAATCCATTGTGTGATGCAAGGCTTGTACTGCTTCTATGTCCCTGCGGACCAGGACTTGAGGATGATTTGTGCAGCCTTGTCTGAAACATTTCTCTGCAGTAGGCTTTTCCGGAGAGCTTGCGGGCCGTTAGTTTCATCTGTTCCCGGAGGGGATGCAACGCATGATTGTGAGGTTGTATCAGTAGGTGGTGTGACCGTGGAAGAAGGACAGTGTAGTCTACTCACAGATGCAGGAGAATCAAGGTTGGGTCCACCAAATTGGAACTAGGAGTACACCAGTCGCTTGGTCCTGTTCTATTTTCTGTAAACAGGCCGCTATGACACTGAAAGGTGGAAAAGCATAGAAAAAGTATTCTTTCCACCTCATAAAGAATGCATTGACAGATATTGCACCAGGGTCCGGTTTCTATGACACATAACTTGGAACCTTAAAATTGAGTCTGGATGGAAATACATCTATTTGGAACGGACCCCACATTTTGTTTATATCTTCGAACACATCTGAATGTAAGGATCACTCAGTTGAACTGTTAATTTTCCTAGATTCAGCGTTGGCATCCACATTAGTTGAGCCAGGTATGTGACAAGCACTGAGCCAGATTACTCTCTCGCGGCACCACTCCCAAATTTGCTTGGCCACATTATTACAGTCAGTGGATTTCATAACCCCCATTGCATTTACATATGCTACTGTCGCAGCATTGTCAGATTGAATCCGAATGTGTTTGTTACGAATAGTGCTGCATAAGGATTTCGAACCCAACAGAACTGCTTTCAGTTCTAAGTAATTGATATGGTAAGCTTGTTCTTCCAGAATCCATAATTCCCCGGTTTTTTGATCCCCACGTACTGCCCCCATCCTATTGTGGAGGCATCAGTAGTAAGGGTGAGGTCAGGGTTGGTCTGCGTAATGTTTCGGAAAGCGAAAGTCACATTGTTCACCCACCAGTGCAAATCGGATCTAGCCTCTTGTGACAGACTCATGGGTGCATCATAATCACCCCTATTATCCTATAAAGCCTGGATTTTGTCTCGCTCCAAATATCTATAAAACAACTTCCCGTATTGTTCACCTTGGCAACTGGATACTATCAAACCTATAACATGAGCAACCTCTCTAATGGTAAGGTTATGTTGGTGTAATAGGTCCTCATATGCCTGCCTGACATAAGTAACCTTCCTGGGTGGGAGGCGTATACTCATCGAAATGTTGTTTAGCAGAAAACCAAGAAACTTTAGTTCTTGTGTTGGTATAAGTACTGACTTTGTAGGGTGGATGACAAAACCCAACTTGAGAAACATATTAACCGTCTGCACAATGTTTTCCTCACAGGATGCATAAATGTATCTCATGAGGAAAGAGTCATCAATGTGGCCCATACAAAAATGGCCCAGAGATCTGAGGCCAGCATAGACTAGTTTTAGCAATTTGGTACTAATGGTCTCGTGGCAGATGCAAGCCCATTTGGGAGACAAGTAAACTGAAAATAGTTTCCCTCCCATTGAAACTTAAGGAATTGTCTATCGTCTTCCACCATACGGACGGAGTAATATGCATCTTTAGGATCATCTGCGCCTCCAAGGCCTGAGTTAGTCTTGATAAGGTGCTGGTTAGGTTCTGTAGGACGTTCATCAGATTGTTGTTGTTCATACTTGACGTTGCTACTGTTGAGCCTGAAAAATCTGCTGGTGACTCGTCTGGTATTGTATATATGGAGAACGTTGTTAAAAATCGACTGAGCGATGTTTTGCTTCGATAAAATCGAAAAATTGCGAAAAAACAGCAAAAATTTTGTCCTTAGCACTGAAGCCTGCAAACTGATTTCGGGCGCCAAAAGCACTGGTTATGCGCATGCACTTAGCTATCTCATGGGATCCCTGAGGCAGTGATGACGAGTTAGAATTACGTAAATTGTAAAGAGCTCCAAATTTAGAAACTGCTGCTATTTAGAGCATGCGCACGTCGCATGAAATTTTTTTAATGACGAGATATCTCTTGCCGACCGACAAATGGTTTTCATGAAACTTTGGAAGGCTAATGGGCCATCTATTCCTAAGTTGTCAGTTGTTTTCACAGTTAGCTTATCGTTTGCGGTTTTTTGAAATGAATGTTGAGACCTTGGGCACAGTTTTTCTCAATACGGACCTCCCGGCTGGCGAATAACACTTATAAATCATGCTCAACCTCGTCCCATTATCACGTTACCGAATATTTCCCCAGCTGAAGCTGGAGAACATCTAAAGCACATGTCTGTTAGTTCATAAAATCGTATCAGAGAACACTGAAAAGTGAACATCCCACGCAACAAACGGTAAGCTATTCGTTAACATTTTTTCACGTGCGTTAAAAAATGTTTGAAGGATAATAAACACAATAGCATCCATTTTGCACTAAAAATATCCTCGTAAGTGTGTCCTTGAGCATAATCTGTTCCTCGAATCACTCGTTTCTCTTCGAGCTTCGCTCTCAAGAAACTGTATCCGTGCATTTTTTTGCCCCAAGTAGAGGCTATTGTTGATACAATGTTGTTTTCGAGGATATGAAAATTAGTTTGGAGCTTTTCATTTTGTGAAAATCGCAACATTGTCGTTTACATCACGACATAATCTTATTAGGCACCCTGTCGTTAAGCCTGGAATTCAAAGCAAATCTTAGCATTCCGAACCGTACTTGATCACAAAACCAACTGAATCAGCTAACCTCGCAAAGATGACGATGGCAAATTTTGGTGGTTAACCCAGCTTTCGTTTCAAATTCCCATCTGTTGCACGTGGCGAAGGCGTTTATTTGATAACACATTCCTCAACGGTGCAGTAAGCGTCTGTTTTTCTTCACATATTCGAAGACATTTAAGTTTTCAGAAATTTCTAGAATAAAAGTGAGCTTCATTGTGGACTTGATGGAGGATAATTTAAGCATAAATACCTGTAGGTCAATAGTTCTTTGCCGAAGACGAGACGAGCAGCAAGCTGATGCACGTGTAGATGCAACACACTCACTGAAGAGTTTATCACACGAGGCTAAACGTATTACCATCACGACAAATTGTTATTGTTCTCGAATGATAGAATTTAATACAACATATTGTCGAACCTGAGTTAAGCGGCACCGTATTAAGTGTTTACCTATTAATAAGTGGTCCTTGTCAAAGTTCCCTTAAGTATTTTAACTTTTACTTCTTCATGCGCCAACTTTATTGAGCGGTCGTGGTCACCCTTGACTAAGTCCTAACTGTTGCGTATTCCGAGCGGGGTTGCTCGTCGGGTCTGACTTCCCCATGGACAGGAAGCAGCGTGTAAAGCTTTCAAGTGACTGTTTCTCGGAATGGGGAGCCGTTCCATCTGGAGTGCCTCGAGGCACCAAACTTGGACCCTGGCTCTTCATACTGATAATCAATGATCTCCACACACCCGGCTACGAGGCGTGGGAATATGTGGATGATACAACACTAGTAGAGGTGGTCCTAAGGGGAGGACAAAGTACAATGCAAGTCGTTGTTACAGCTGTGGAGCAATGATCTATCACAAACAAGCTTTAGCTGAACCCAGTTAAGTGTAAAGAAATGCTGATTGACTTTAAAAGGACGCAAACAGCGTTAAAGTGTTAGACGTAACAATAGCCAGCACCCTACAATGGAATTGTCATATTTCTGACGTACTTAAAAAGGCTAATAAGCGGATGTTCTTTCTCATATTGCTTAAGCGCGCCAAAGTTCTGGTTCGTGATAGTATTAGTTTCTATCTTACTTGTATTAGGCCTCTACTCGAATATTGTGCTCGTCTTTACCATCATGCACTGCCTGATTATTTAAGTGACGACATAGAACGTGTTCAAAAATGCGCACTATCTATAATTTCACCTGGCCTATCATATCTCGCCAACCTTTCATTGTTTAACCTGAACTCACTGAAGGATAGACGTACCGAGCAATGTAATAAATTTTTCGAACCAATAGTGTCCAATACGGAGCACAAGCTTCATCATTTTTTGCCACTGAAGAACTATACTACTTATAATCATATAGATCAACGTCAGTCTGTTAACCCAGTAATGCGCACCAAGCGTTTCTCCCAGACATATTTACCAGCCATATGTAGACAATAGGTCTGTGTATTATTCGTGTATTATTCTTGTATTATTCTTGTAAATTATATGCTCTGTAAATATAATTTATAATTTTAGCCACTGTATTGCATTGTAAATAATCATCATGATGCAATTCAGCCTTACTGGGCTGTCATGTGATTTTTAATAAAGCTATCGATCTATCTATCTATCTATCCAACTGCTTGTTTGTATTGTTTTCCACGTGTATTGAAGGGTCACGTAAAGCGAAATCTCTAAAAAAAACCCAATAATAATCTCTCAAGTCAAATTTTCCATGTTTATCTCCCGAACCAATGTTAGCACTTTGAGTTCCAATGTCTTTCTTTCTCGGACTGCTAAGTCAAAATGGTGTTTTTTTAGGAGGTTATGTTCTGATAAGTAGTTAGAAGGTCCTTGCGTCATCTTTACGTGATTGAATATCCGTTGTTTAGGAAGATCACAGTTTACAATAATCAGTGGTAAAATAAGATTAATGTGATGAACTTCTAAGCCAAGAAACTAATTAAGAATCAGACGTCTGAGAACCAAATGTGTTTTCCTTTTCGTACAAACATGGTTCTCCGCAGCTAACAACGCTGAGAAGACACTAGTTGTCCCGCCTTAAGCGTTTTAGCGGCGCTGTCGGACTGCTTTGGACTAGGGTTTAAGGAAATTGAAAGATTAATGTGTCATTGAGCATCTGCCAAATGTTCTCTCAGTCAATAAATACGAAAAATTCATTTGATTCAATTGCAAATTTTCATTCAAGTTCTGACATGAACTACTTAGACTTTAATTCTACATACAACTCTTGAGTTTTCAATAAAGAGATGGTATCCATTTTTTATTATCGGTTTCTTTCGATACAAAAGACAGGAATTAGATCAAGCTGATCAGACCTCGCAAGTAACCGTTAGGCATGAAATTGTGCCGTTCAATTTTGATCAAATGTGCAGTAGAGGTTCCTAGCATACGCGCGCGGTAACAAAAGAACATTAGTGTTAGCTATGAGTGAACACGGTGGGTCAAGAAAGGCTGAGGTGCTTCTCTAATTTTTTAACAGGCTGACGTCTTGTGCTCTCATCAAACTATCAAATGCTTGGTTAAAAAGCAGTTTCATATTTTTCAGTCTGAGTTGTCTCTGCAGTTTAAATCTCTGTTTCCTTTTAAAAAATTCATATGCTGATTGAAAAGAAAATTGTTATTTGCAAACCTGTCCGAAGTGAATTTTGCTAAAAGCTGTAGCTACGTCATAATCGATATCTTGCGTGAGTTTTTCCCTATACAAAACTAAGTGAAAAGCTGTAAGTAGATTCTAGTGATAACTGAAGTGAGTTTTATCTCTGTCTATCGGTAGGATATCTTCAATAATTTACTTCGATAACTTCCTCTTATAATACGATGGCATACTTTAACCACATAGAATGTTTACAAGGTTATTTAAAGCCCACCAATGTACTTCGCGAATCTCTGGCAGTTGCGATGTTTGTGTGATCTTAAACTGTTGCAATGATTATAGCTCTGTACCAGCTGGGTTTTTAGTATACCAAGCCTCGCGCCGTTCTTGGAGCGATCTTTGACGAGACCGGCATTTATAATTTATCAATGATTCGTCATTCATTTGTCACTCACGGTCTGAAAATTTGGAGTCATTTGTGTCAGTCAATACTCAACAAAGAATTCGTCGGGGAAAATGTTTAAAAGTCTTTAAAAGTGCAATTCTAGTTATTATCATTAGCAAATGTTTATCGAGATACAAGATACGAGAACAGGAATGATAACTTTAATTATAATTAAAATCAATATGAAAATTCGTCATTCATATATTGACAGGTTTAAAATTCGAAGTCATTTGTGACGTTGACTATCAACAAAACAGTGGAGAGGAAGACGGAGCAAAAGTCTTTGTGAAAACGGCTTCGCACTACATTATCTGTTGTCTGCTTATCTCTCTCACAATAAAGGTGTTAACAAAGAGGACAAGAATACTGAACGATAAGAGCCGGAAGACGGCAAAAACGATGGAGTTTATCAACAATACGAACATCACAAACTCAACCAAGCCCTCCACGGTGGAATCTGTTTCCTGGATAGAACAGTATGAAGAACCAAAGGCTCTTTACATTTTCCGTTTAACCCTGTTCTCCGTGATCATCTCGGCCAGTATAATCGGCAACTCGATGGTTTGTTATGCTGTGTGTACCATACCTTCCCGCAAGCCTCTGTCCTACCATCTCGTCGCTAACATGGCCTTCGCAGAAATTCTAAGCAGTGTTTGTTTGGCTGTTATGTTTGCGAGCGGGCAGAATCCAACTGACGTCGTTCTTCAAGAGGCCGCATGCATTTTGAATCCGTTGCAAGTAGTTGCTCTTCTCGTTGTGATCTACTCACTGGCTGCCATCGCTTTTTATCGTTACAGATTCATTGTAAACCCTCTTCCACGCGGACCATCTGTCAAGAAGATTACAATTCTGACCCTATCAGGGCTGTGGCTGTTGTCATTTTCAATCGCCTGCCCATTTTTCTTCGGTCTCAGGTTTAGAAATGGTGAATGCATCGAGCTGTCTTTCGTAAACGATAGGTCCTATGTAGCTATCAGATTCATCCTGAACTACGCTTTACCTTATGTGATAATGCTGGCATCTTACGGAGCAGTGGCGTGGAACTTGAAGAAGCGAATTGTACAGATTAACGAAAGAAATCGGACCTCGACTGCCGAATCGTCTTGTGTTGTCCAAATCGAAGATCAAATGGAGCTAAAAGACTTGGGAGAGGACACGAGAATGAAGGAACGAAAGAGTGTCGTGTTCGATCAGAATAACCGAAGAGACAGCAAACCCGAAAACAAAGACCCGGAGAAAGATTTACTTAAGATGATTTTTATGCTTATTATCATTTATGTTGTTTGTTATTTTCCATATCAAGCCCATTATGTGTGGGAAAGGGTTCGTAACATCACTGCGTATCAATTTAGATATCATCGACTCTTTATTGATTATAATTTTATTTTGATTTGCCTTCCCAGCGCCTTACATCCTTTATGTTATGGAACAATGAACAGTTTCTTTGCTAAGGCGTTCTCCAAAATCATTCTTTGTAGATCTTTTGATTAATGTGTATCTCAAGTCGTAAGCGGAACTTTGGATAAACCTTTACCAAGCTCCGAAACGGACTCAGTTTTAAATCGAACTCAGTAAAAGTTCTATGCCCCCAATGTGGCATCTGTAAATGTTTGGCAGCCATCTTGAACATTATAGGGAAGTCCTCTAGTCAAGAGTTTCAGAGTTTAAATACCGCAAAAATTGTTCGTAGAAAACTGTATTTTTCCGAACAACTTTGAAAAAAAATTTACATATTATAGCGTCAATAGCCTCTTAGTCTAAATCACAGGAACACTGTGCAACGGATATCTTCAGTAACAACTTCCTGCCGCCACATGCATTTTGTATAAAAATTCTTGAGAATTACATATCCATGGCTTTGCTTGTAAATATGCTCATCTTTCACAAGGGAAATTACTAAGACAAGAAGCTCATAGATTATTTTCTGATCATTTAGTTCCTTGAAGAAAATTTGCTAGATGTTATATAGTTTCAATTATTGTATGTAGAAATATAGGCTTCCGGTGGTTTGATGAGAGGAAGCTGATTAAAGGATTTTCAAATGTGATCAATAGCTGCAATTAATAGCTGTAAAAGTTCTCTTAAATACTTTAGGAAATCCTAATGTGCGTTTATTTGCAAAGATGGGAGAATATTCTTGTTAACTTAAAATATGCCTGAAAAGAACTGATTCTGTAGGCATAAGAAATATATTTGACTCCTGATAAGTCGAACCTTTAGGGAAAGTGAAATAGTTTCAAGTAATAGGGTGATCGGGTTATCGGGCGTAGGGAACAAGTGACCAAAAATATGAAACAGATGGTGTTTTTTGTATTTTTATTAATACATTGCACATTTTAATAAAATTAACCACAGAGATGTCGGGTTGAGTAAAAATTTCAGCAAACAGCCAAATCAGCGCCAGGTTCGAGTCCCCAAATGTTCCAGTTATTAGAGATGTACATGTGTTGAACAGCAGGGGGAGAAACTTCGCGAACAGTCTTGTAAAACCGCATCATCACAAGCGTGTCCTTGTTGCGTGATTTCTTTCTCAGAAAGGGAGAGACACCTACACTTGATGGATAGTCATCATAAAAAAAACGTGGTGTAATTACATTGAAAGCTGAGTGTGAGTTAAAGTGTTTTAAACACCCACAGGTCTCTAGACATGGTGGCGATCAGAAGTCAAAACATCCTGCAATTCAATAGAGCTAAAGAATTAAGGAATATTATAGGTCTCATAAGGTAGATGAAAGATGAAAACGGAAGAATCTACCTTTAAACATCTCTCAGATATTCCTTCAGTCGGTAAACATAACAAATTAATCGCAAATTTTCGGACAAACATTAAAGTTAAATACTGTACATAAATAATAATTATATATACAAGTTCTATCAAATGACAGAACTGAGTTGTCAGTCATAAGATGGACTTAAGTATTTGTCCTCTTAATTTCCAGTGATCACTGGTTCTTTTCAAAGAAAATGACAGAAGTATAGAGGCATCGATCTCAACAATAATATGATAACCGTCATGAAAACGTGCTGTTCAATTTTAATTAAAATATACGGAGGAGTTTCCTAGGATACGTGTGTGGTTGTAAGGCATCATGACATTGTCACGAGTTATGAGTGAGTTGTCCGAGTGACGAGTTAAAATGTGGCTTCTCCAATGGTTTTATGCAGTTAAGGGGTTTTTCTTAGTGCAAATTGCAGATTTCAAGGAGATTTTCTTAGTGCAAATTGCAGATTTCAAGGAGAATCGCGGCCCTCAAACGCTCGAAACACTGGCAAAATGTCGTGCCATTAAGCTGGATTTCGACTGTCGCTTTTGTCACGCGCGTGAACGTGCGTTTAAAAAGATTACGTACGTTGGTACGTTGAGGTGAACGTTTAGGTGCGTTGACATTGTCATATTTCTACTTCCACGTTCTTTTCTAGACGCTTACGTATGTTTCACGCACGTCGCAATCGTAAGAGTGTAGAGTAAAGTTGCACAGCCCTCATCTTCTATACAGGGCAAACATTTTCTCTCGTTAAAAGGCGCGGTACTCATTTTTACGAAGCAATGGAAATTCTCGTGCACATTTTCTTTACGCACGTTTTACGAATGGAAAAACTCACGCGACACTAGAAGTTATGAATACACATTTATACTTGTAGCACTTGAACAGCTTACGAAGAAGTAAAATTTGTTAAAAGCCCTTGCTACGTCACAATCGCTATTTCGCGTGTTTTTGCCCCAAACAAACCTAAGTGAAAATCTGCTTGCAAATCTAGCGAGAATTGAGCGGCAGTCAGTCTAGTCTACCACTACAATATCTTAAATTATCCAGAACGACTTCAACTTCCTCTAATCATACAACGGTATCTATAAGCCACAAAGTTGTTTGAAAGAAAAAGTTACAGAAAAAAAATATTGGCATTTGCGAAAGGTTTGGATTGTTAGTTTTTTGTTGTTGTGTCGACAAGCTGTGTTTGTGCAAGCTATTCACGATGAAATATTCCCGCGCGGTCGTTTGTTAAGATCAGCTTTTTAAAATAATTTTTTTGTGTCCTTTGATTGCCGTCGCCATTTTCATACTCTCAACAAAGTCGCAGACGGAAAAATTTTGTAAATGAAAAAAGAACCTTTTCTCAACAGTTCATCACAAACGTTTTCGCGCACACGGTTCCTATTTAAGTTAAAATTTAATGCCTTTCAAAGTAGTTCTAAACTTCCATATTACGAACAGGTTTTGATATCGTCTTGCCATGCTTTCGCAAAGAATGATTTGATGAAGGAGATAGCATCATCACAAGCTCCATGAAAATGAATGAAATCTAATCAAACAGTTTAGCTTAGCTGCTTTACAGAAAATTAACATTTTTTCTACGATCACATTTCTACCTACAAGTGTCTTTATATCTATCTTACTATGAAATTTTGCTTCAATACCTACGTTATATAGAGTACTCGTAACGCTTTCTGCTTCTTATAGCAGTAGAAGTTTCTTTACAGCACAATCTCCGAGAAATAAATACTAGGTAGCTTCTTGGCAGTAGATGACATTTGGCATCTACTGCCACTTGGCATCTTCTTGGTTAAAGAAATATCAATTTATTGGAATGATCCTAAGAAAGGCGAAATTTATACCATACTAAGCTAATCAATAATTCGCTACCGAAATAAGATGGAGCGTTATTCGATTGAATTCTTAAAAAAAATGGACGGTCAGGAAGATAAACATCCCGTGGAGCCAATGAGAGCGTGGGAAAACATGAGTGATCAAAAAATGCAATCAGCGATTGGTTTTAATCTATCATGCGATTGGTCGGGAATGTGGCGCAAATTTTCTAAACTAATCCCAGGCGTAAAGCATGGTGATGTAACGCCAACTTCATCTTTGAAAGATAATCTACTAGCAGCATACTGTATCTTCTTGATTCAAAGGCGGAAATCCAAATTAGACTTACTGTAATAAACACTTTTATCATGTAATCTATGGTTTGATACAAGGACTTTCAGCCCTAAGAAAAGCCGTAATAACACACGTGAAAAAATACGATATTTTTTCACCTGTATTTGATATGGCCAATCAGCTGCTGACAAGTCACTCGCCTTTCGCGCCACTCGGTCAGGTTAATGAATGAACGGCGTAGCCTTCACCATTCTCAATCCAAGGTCATTTGTCGGAATGTTCTCGAATTATGGCTGCTAAAACACCGAAAAATTCGTATCGCTTACAGACAGTGACGCTCAAACTTTCCTGAAAGGGGAAGAAAACCAAAATACGGAAAGAAAAACCGCAAGTTACGTATTCAGTGTCTTTGGTAATGGTATTTCACGCGGCTGAGAACGAAAATCGGCAACTGAAAGAATTGCCACAGGCCTATACAGGAAATGTATCTGTGCTATTGGTGGGAATATGGTGGCGAGAAAACAAGAATAAATTAGTTGAATGAAAAGCTCTCATTGATACCGTGGAGATTAAGAGTGCCGATTTGAAAGACAAGTTTTTGTTCTAGTGTTATGGGGCTTTCCGAACTGCTTAGACGGTGGGAAATGTCGCAAACTACAGCTGCTTAAAATGATTTGGGAGATTATAGTGTCTAGCGACTGGTTTGGATGCGTTCTTTTCACTTTTCTTTGTCGCGAAGGTGTTCTCGGAATTGGTCACCTAGTCGTCTTCCTGTTTCACCAATGTGTAACTTTTTGCAATAAGTGCAAGTTATGTAATAGAGGACATTGTCGAAGGTGTACGTGAAGTGATCAGTGATCTTAATGGATCTCTTGGGTCCCGACATTTTCTTCTGTTTTGAAGGAAGGGACAAGTTTTGCATCGTGAGCGAGAGCATTTGAAAGTTCCAGGTTGGTCATTGGTTTTAAATCTTGAACTTTTGACCAAAAATTTGCCATATTTTTGTTTCGTTAGAACGAAATTAGTAGAGGTTGCATAAAGATAGTACCGATCTCTGAAAAGTTTTGAAGTAAATTAAAGTTTTTAACATTTGTAACGTTGCTCGACAGTATCTTCCACTATCGTTGTTGCCGCAGATACGCAGCTGCACAAAAATTCATCATCATGATAAGTCTGTATATGTTCACAAGTCAATTTTGAGATAAACTCACCAGTCCTGAACGGTGTAAAACACTGAGGAACAACTCATGTTGACAAAACTTTCACCCAGAAACTGCTTTAATAACAATGCAAAACAAACCTGAGAATTTGTTCGAACTCGAGCATGGCATTCTACGACTTGAGATACATATTTATTCTTGTGTTTTCAAGATCTACAAAGAATGATTTTGGAGAACGCCTTAGCAAAGAAACTGTTCATTGTTCCATAACACAAAGGATGTAAGGCGCTGGGAAGGCAAATCAAAATAAAATTATAATCAATTAAGAGTCGATGATATCTAAATTGATACGCAGTGATGTTACAAACCTTTTCCCACACATAATGGGCTTGATACGGAAAATAGCACGTAACAAAAATAATGATAAGCATAAAAATCATCTTAAGTAAATCTTTCTCCGGGTCTGTGTTTTCGGGTTTACTGTCTCTTCGGTTATTCTGATCGAGCAGAACACTTCTTATTTTTTCCATTCTCGTACCATCTCTTAACTCTTGGAGCTCAGTTTCATCAACACAAGAGCCGGTACAACATTCAAATCCCGATTTAGCCTTTCAATCTGTACAATTCGCCTCCTTAAGTTCCACGCCACTGCTCCGTAAGATGCCAGCATTATTACATAAGGTAAAGCGTAGTTCAGGATGAATCTGATAGCTACATAGGACCTATTGTTTACGAAAGACAGCTCCTCACAGTTACCATTTCTAAACCTGAGACCAACGAAATAGGGGCAGGCGATTGCAAATGACATCAGCCACAGCCCAGATATGGTCAGAATTGTAATTGTCTTTACTGATGATGGTGTGCGTGGAAGAGGGTTTACAATGAATTTGTAACGATAAAAAGCGATGGCAGCCAGTGAGTAGATCACAACGAGAAGAGCAATTACTTGCAACGGATTCAAAATGCAGGCAGCCTTTTGGAGATTGGTGTCAGTTAGACTCGGTTGCCAGCTCACAAACATGACGGCCAAACAAACGCTGCTTAGAATTTCTGCGAAGTCCATGTTAGCGACGAGATGGTAGGGCAGAGGCTTGCGGGAAGTTACAAACCATCGAGTTGCCGATTAAACTGGCCGAGATGGTCACGGAGAAGGGGGTTAAACGGAAAATGTACAAAGCTTTTGGTTCTTCATATCGTTCAATTGCGCTCATGGTGGAAGTATTGGTTCCATTTATGGTAGTGTTGGTAAATAACGACATTTCCGTGTTCCTGTGATAAGTAACTCCTAAGGGGCTGAAAACGAGAATCGTCTATCTCAGGTGACCTGTGTTTCTGTTACTAGAAAGAGATATATAAACTTAATCCATGGTAGCTAATTTGCATATCATTGCACTCTTACCTTTAAGAATCAATCAAACGTTTTTTGTGCCATTGGATGTCGACAGTTAGATTTTGGTGATTTCTGAAATTCTACATTTACGGCGAATTTACGAAAGTTATTAAAAATTTATAGCATTTCAAAACTTCCAGAGCCGCGACGAATTGTCTTTCAATCATTCTTTACCCATCCTCAAGTGTTTCTAATAACTTAAATATCAGGAACAATGAGCTAATGCATCGAAGACGAATAATGGCCTTGAGAGCAATTATTTACCTAAGTTAGCAAGTACTCATAATTTTTATCATTGAAGAATAATCCTTCGGATGGATAGATATAAATTTTCAAAACTGTCAGCTGAAGGAGTTAATGAGCCGACACAACGGAGTTTTTGTTTGCATAATTTGGTGGTAGTTTTTGAATTCGTCTCATCGCATATAGACTTAACTTAAAACTCATATTGCCGTGGCGCGTCGGTGAGCTGTGGTCTCCTGATTTGCAATGTTTGTTCCGTATTCTTACGCATTCTGAGTTTGACTTTTCATTGCCAGCAAAACTCACTCTGTAGGCTGATGAACAAAAAAAGACCTATTTCCTTGCATCAAATTTGTGAGCTTTCCCATGGTGTTTTGCAGTTCAGTCAATACAATTCAATTCAAAATTACCTTTTCGCGGCTCGCGTTAAATATTCAATACCTAGCTGGAGTGCGCCTAATAAAGTAAAGCGGCATTCGAAATTCTATAAAACTATAACAACATAAATAAATGGCAAAGTTCCCTTGCTTATAATCAATTTGCCATTTTTATGATAGATATTGGTTGTTCTCAGTCGCCACACGCACTCTTTGTGCAAAGGGACCTTTGTTCATTTGCAACAGTCTATGAAAACAGAACAATAGCTTAATTCACGATGCGTTAACCTCTGCGCTATTCGGACTTTCATAAAAAAATAATTTTTCGGTGCAGCAAATATAACGGAACTAAAAAATTAAGTTTTATTGGGGCCCACCGACCACACGAATAAAATATCAGACTTTTGTCCTTTGATTGTTTTGCAAGCTAAGCGAATTGAATAATGCATATTTGGGCTTTTTCTTCCCAATTAGAAACACACTATTAGTAAATAAAATTGAAAAATCCATGGATTTTCTTATTAAAAGTGCCATTTCGTTCCTTTTAATATTTAAGTTCGCTAATTATTCCCCTCTATCAAAAATAAATTCAGAAAAAGGAAATTCAATACGCACGAAAACAAATAAGATGAATAATTACAGTCTATTTGATCGAAATATAACTGTGAGTTTCGAAAGGGCTATGCATATATTTCAGCAAAACACGCAAATTTGATGGCAAGAGTCAGGGGCAAAGATCGTTGATTGTCCTTTCCCTTTAAGATTACATCGACCCTTTTAAAGCTTGAATTTCATTTGCTTCCAAAGTAGAATTTTTGTCAGATGATTTAGTTATTTTAAGCTCTCAAGAACAGCAAACTTTGGGAATGAATACCTAGGTGATCACATATCCATAGAAACTTCATTTTGTTATCACTCTGCGAGTGTAAAAGCTTATAACTAGGGAATGTGAAGACAGCTGAGGAAGGACGCACATTTCTCCGCTCGCGGGGAAGATTTGAGAAGATTAAAGACAGGAAGCCTTAGTGAAAAAAGTTGCGCGATTAATTTGAATTTCTAAATTACGTTCTCGTCGCAGATGGATCCTTTTTAGCGTAATATAATTGTTCTTCTTTCACTGGTTTTATCAACTGAGTTGATAATGTAACTTGACCACTGTAGAAATGTTCTAAAGCTGAAGTTTCGAGCGTCAGTCCTTTGTCAGTGCGAATCGATAGTGGACAATTTACAATTTAATTTTCTCTACGGAAGCCAATTTACACTATAAGGACATTTGATAATGCCAAAATGCCTTGTATTACCCTTTTACCAACGTAACATCACAGTTTCTTTAGAAAGTTACGCTCTTTATTACTCTTTACAGGGACATATTTCAATAAGAAAGTCTTGTTTCAAATTCATACTTTGATCAATACTTGGATGGATGATCCGGAAACCAATTCTCCCGTACGCAGAGCTTATTGCGCTAGGGTGGCAGCTGGCCTCGTACACGAAAATGGACTAGCGCTTCTAGCGCCAGTCTCCAACAGAACAAAGCCACGTGGGACTAAAAAATGACTTATTTCCTCACACAAAATAGCTTTAAGGAGCAGATATTTCGTGGGTCGGATGGAGATTGATATTTTACACTGCCTGTGGTACAGATAAACTCCTTTGATGAACAGATGGTGAGCATCATAAATAAAATACATTTATAACAAAATTATAGTTTCAATCAAATATCCTACGTTTCATCAAGCGCATGCTACAAATTTTCGAAAGTGAAATTTCGTTTTTCTGCACAAAATAATATATCAATTTAAAGACGACCCACCTGGTCCGAGTGTTTTCCTAGTTTTTTTTCTTTTATCATTATTTTTATTTATGATTACGTGGCATACCAAGTATGGGCGTGGTTCGAAACATATTATGGGAAGGTGGATCGAGCGAGCACGACGAACTCTGATGCTCAATGCAGTCCAGGAACAGAAATGAAGAGCTTTTTATGGCTCCCTCAGAAACATATTGGCACTTAAGTTTCTTCCTCCTCCCCCTGTCCCTTCCGTTTGTCACGATTGAATCATGAATTAAAATATTCCATTCCCTGAAAGACCACGCTGCGTTTGCCAAGTCCTCCTTTGGAAATATATAGATGGACCGGCTTCACAAAACTGTCGGGAAGTAGTAAAAAATTGCGTGGGTCCTATGTGGCAATTTGCCGCTTAGCTGGCAAAATGTTGTCTGCGCAAAATTATCGGCTCAATACCGTACCAAGCTCATGGAAACAAGCAGCTGTTTTTTTGCCAAAGAAAATTGTTTATATGCTAGTTATTCTCCTTCATTCACAATTGATTGATTTAATTTTTTCTTTTAAGTAAAATTTTTATCACCATTATACTATTAAATGCAGTGTTTGTTTCCATTGAAGAAAAAATAGTTTAATAAAGAGATGAAAACTGTTTACCGAAAAAAAAAACCGAAAACTTTTTTTTCTCGTAGGTGAAAGGATGAATTATTTAACATAAATATTTTTTATGAAGGGAAAATTCTACTGGATGGTCTACGTTCTATTTTATAAATTTATTTCATCATAGTACTTCCCCGTTAGTGGAGTAACAGGCTGACATTGAAAATGATTCCTACGTGCCAGTTTTTATATGAAGTGAAAAAGTAGGTTGAAGAAAACTTTCCGAGTCGTCATTGTCCATTATATATGATCTGCATTTGCATGTCGCGTTATTTGCGTCTAGAACTGACCATGTGGCCGCCGCAAGTGTCAAGAAGCTTCGATCATTTAAAATTGAGTGATTTTTCGTTATCCCAGAGGCATTGCAGTCAGCTTTTCTACACAAACAGCGGATTGGTTTTATTTCAATAAGATATTGCGAACCAAAAGGTTGTATAATTGTACATTTGGGAACGAAACTGAGATATTCCAGTACCCAAATGAACGATGTGCATATTTATAAGAGCACGAAGATTGGTGACGTTGAGTACTTCTGTTTATTAAAAGTCCACAGCCTTAGACAGCTTTCTCGAGCTAAGCGCATTTAGTTCTCGTTAGTATGGCGTACAGCTCTATTGATCAACCCATTTAGCTACAGCTTATAAGTCCTATTTCCCGTGTGTAAAATACTCACTTTCATCTCCAACGATATCTTAATACGTAAGTATTCTGTGCTACAACTAATTACTAGTTTAATAATAATTCCTTGGGCTGACAGCACAAACAGCTAAATGGAATACAGGTGAAAGAGTGAATGAGCTATTTCTTATTCCAGTGTTAATATATATGATAATTATTTCCCTTTAGGTTTATGCAGACGCTTCCATGGTTTTTTCCGCTATTGGTAGCGGAGATCTTTGCCCGGAATTTTAAATGGACAACTAGGATTGAAAGGGTGTAAGCGACGTGGTGAAAAAAAAAACTTCACCGATGGAGACAAGTTTAAAGCTTCCAGGATGCTTTAAGAGAATCTAAAAGACGGCGGACGTGGTCCGAATGCAGAAGATACTCGACGTTTTGTCGCGGCAGTAATTGAAATTATTCAATAAAAAGTTCGGGCCTTTAATTGTAGTTTCTATAAACAATGGTTCAAATAATCGTTGGTGGTAGGAAATAAATATAATATCATGTCTTAAAGACTTGTTTGGACTTCAATTCTTACTCACAAAATAAATTGTCATCTTTTTGCTGCGTAAAACTCGGCCCTTTTCATTAATTTATATCCTGACAGCTTTAGAGCCTAAATGTAATTGCATTTCCCAAACAGTGTTTTATGCAGGTGATAATTGTCCGTTGGTCGTTAATATTTCAGTTGAGCTTTGTTCGTCAGTAGGCGACTGTCACAACGAAAGGTTGAAGCTTAAGTGCAAGCACACAGCGAATCTGCAGGAGTGAACGACAGGTAGTTTAATACAAGATAGTTTATTTTAGCTTATTCTCCCTTAAACTGACCTTGTACGTTTGGTTCTGCCGCATTTTTCCTCTCTTGAAATTTGCGGCAGAAGGGAATTTCGGTCGCAAGCTGATTCCATGACCAACTTGTAAATACATGTCACGAGAAGTGCAGAATGATGTATGTTTTCCTTTAAGTTATGATGTGACGATCTTTTTGTAGTTTTGTAGTTCACAGTATTCTCTTTTATTTTCGGTCCGGTGATTGGCTAGAAATGAAATATGGATATCCCCAGCACTGAAATGGGTTCTTCGCGTACGTTTCAAAATTTACCAGTTGTGCAGCTACAAACCCACCAAAACAGGAGAAAATCGCCACGCGCTGGATAGTGCTTTTACGGCAAAGGTTATTAACGTACTTCTTTGTAGTAATAACATTCAAAATGGCAAATTGAGGACGATTTTTTTTTAAGCCTCAATGACAAACGCGTACGATGTACAAAAAAGCCTAATCATAAGTAAGTTTGGAAGGACTTAAAAAACTCCCGACAACAAGGAAAAACAACAACACCAACGAAGATAAAGATGCAAGTTACGATTTTTTTAAGATACTTTTTATTGTGCTACTGAGTGATTTCTTCCAACTCTTGGCGAACATGTTGATTCTCATGTTCAGATTGTAGATCTTTTAAAACGCTTTGCACTTTAACTTCGACAGTCCAGCTGTCGTTTACTTGCACTTTTTCACGCACTCAAACAAAACTTGATTACGGAGGAAATAGTTTTGGTAATTCTGGCAAATTTCCACTCAGCAATTCATCACAGAAAAAGAGTAAGTCTGATTCAGTTTCTGGACACTATTATGAAAAAGTACTTGGTGAAAACAAGGCAAGTATACTCGTTTCTATTCATCGAACGACCAAATTTACCATCTTTTGCTTCGACATCTGAACAACTTCCCAGAAACATACACACTGAATGCTGCATTTAGTTGCTACTTGGGCCTCAAGCTCATTATCAAGATATTTGTGAATTCTTTCCTTTCAGACTGGCTCTTTTTCGACATGAAACGCTGCTAAATTATCTCCCAAATACCGTGCAATTAATCGAGATGTTGTTGCCATGAAGGCATTTAGCAAAAAGTACAATTACAATTACCTGCACAAGTTATCTTGAGTTTTACATTACAAAGGGATTCGATTGTGCGGAGAAACGCGTTCCAACTTGTTACTCTATCAAAGCCGAGAAACGCGCATAAAAAAATGATTAACGAAGCTGCTTGTTACCTTTGTAAGTCACACATGTTACTTTACCTGGTTCAGTTCCTCTACAACTTGCGGAAAGACCTTGAACCCTCTTAAAGTTACAAAAGGACTTTATTTTCGATGTATTCAAGGATCTTTCATCAAAATAAGTGAGGGCTCTTAATTTAATGAACGATTGTTAAAAATTCTACACAGTCTTTGAAGGAAGACTAAAACACATATTCATCCGTGCACAAACTAGAGTAAATGGAAAAGAAAGGCAGTTTTAATTTATTGATATCGAGAAACAGATTAAGTTGCTAAATTAAATGGGTTCCCATGAAATGAAGGACTAGTGTTAATGTTTATCCTCGTGGTAGCTAAAATAGTTCCTTTTGCCTCAATAAACTTTGAAGTGGCACGAAAGCTTACTAAAGTCTTAAATATTCTGATCTAACAGTGTAATTTAAATTAAGTCTAAAATATTCTGATTTGACAGTATAATTTAAACCTTTTGAGGTGTCAACTGGAGAAGACCAAAAGATGCTGATCAGTAACTTCACAAACATCACAAACTCAACCGAGCCCTCCACGGTGGGATCTGTTTCCTCGATAGAACAGTATAAAGAAACAGAAGCCCTTTACATTTTCCGTTTAACCCTCTTCTCCGTGATCATCTCGGCCAGTTTAATCGGCAACTCGATGGTTTGTTATGCTGTGTGTACCATACCTTCCCGCAAGCCTCTGTCCTACCATCTCGTCGCTAACATGGCCTTCGCAGAAATTCTAAGCAGTGTTTGTTTGGCTGTTATGTTTGCGAGCGAGCAGAATCCAACTGACGTCGTTCTTCAAGAGGCCGCATGCATTTTGAATCCGTTGCAAGTAGTTGCTCTTCTCGTTGTGATCTACTCACTGGCTGCCATCGCTTTTTATCGTTACAGATTCATTGTAAACCCTCTTCCACGTACACCATCATCAGTAAAGACAATTACAATTCTGACCATATCTGGGCTGTGGCTGTTGTCATTTGCAATCGCCTGCCCTTATTTCTTTGGTCTCAGGTTTAGAAATGGTGTATGCATCGAGCTGTCTTTCGTAGACAATAGGTCCTATGTAGCTATCAGATTCATCCTGAACTACGCTTTACCTTATGTGATAATGCTGGCATCCTACGGAGCAGTGGCGTGGAACTTGAAGATGCGAATTGTACAGATTAACGAAAGAAATCGGACCTCGACTGCCGAATCGTCTTGTGTTGTCCAAATCGAAGATCAAATGGAGCTACAAGATTTGGGAGAGGACACGAGAATGAAGGAACGAAAGAGTGTCGTGCTCGATCAGAATAACCGAAGAGACAGCAAACCCGAAAGCACAAACCCAGAGAAAGATTTACTTAAGATGATTTTTATGCTTATTATCATTTATGTCGTTTGTTATTTTCCATATCAAGCCCATTATGTGTGGGAAAGGGTTCGTAACATCACTGTGCATCAATTTAGATATCATCGACTCCTTATTGATTATAATTTTATTTTGATTTGCCTTCCCAGCGCCTTACATCCTTTGTGTTATGGAACAATGAACAGTTTCTTTGCTAAGGCGTTCTCCAAAATCATTCTTTGTAGATCTTATGAATAATGTGTATCTCAATTCGTAAGCGGAACTTTGGATAAACCTTTACCAAGCTGCGAATCATTTACGTCGTTTGTTATTTTCCTTATCAAGCCCACTATGTGTGGGAAAGGGTTTGTAACATCACTGCGTATCAATTAAGATATCATCGACTCCTTATTGATTATAATTTTATTTTGATTTGCCTTCCCAGTGCCTTAGATCCTTTGTGTAATGGAACAATGAAAAGTTTCTTTGCTGAGGCGTTCTCCAAAATTATTCTTTGTAGATCTTAAAAACACAATAATGAATATGTTTCTTAAGTCGTAAAGCGCCTTGTTCAAGTTCGAGCAAACTCTTAGCTTCGTTTTGCCTTGTTATTAGAGCAGTTTCAGGATGGAAGTTTTGACAACTGAGTAGTTCCTCAGTGTTTTATGCCGTTCAGGAATGGTGAGTTTATCTTAAAATTGACTTGTTAACTAGGCCATTATTTCGTATACAGACTTATCATCTTGTGCAGTCTGTGTATCTGCGGCGACAACGTTAATAGGAGATACTTTTGAGCAACTTTACAAATGTAAGTGATATGAAAAAAGAAGAATGCTTATTTGTTGAGAAGAAATTAAACTTGACTAGGCCCCTTTAAGTGCATGATAAAATATTATCTTTTTGTTGCTGACGACGAATTCCCTTTCATTTGCGGCATCCAATAAATTTAAAATTACAATAAGTTGGCGAAACTGCTGCTATTTAGAGCATGCGCACATATTCTGAAATTTTTTCAATGACGAGATTTCTTTTGTCGACTGACAAACGGTTTTCATGAAACTTTGGAAGGCTAATGGGCCATTTATTCCTAAATTGTCATTTGTTTTCACTGTTGGCTTGTTGTTTGCGGTTTTTTGACATGTTGTTTGTAAATGACAGGCACGTCACCTACTTGTCTCTGTTCATTAATCATGCGAACCATGAGCAATTTTCGATAGAGATTTGAAAACAATTCAGCACTGCATTGGTTATTCTTCAATGCGCTTTATGATTGATTTAGAGAACTCGCGCCATGGTCTTTATGCAGACTCTAAAATTGAAACCAATTGCGATTTCATTCAATCCACTTTCCGCCTTTGAGGTCGTTGACTACTTGTGATGTCAACGTTTTATCTGCTTGGCCGATGTTATCAGTTTGGTTTTGGTTATACAAAACTCAATCGAACAGCTCTCCAATTACGAAGTATAGCAGACATTAATTTACGTTATATTATAATAAAGTTCGGATATGACGTGCGCTTTCATTGGTTGATAGAGCGTGCTGAATCAGAGTACAAAACACGGAGCTGAGCTAAAGCTGTCACGCCATCTGCCAACTTTTACTATGTCCGACCATTTTCCGGACTTCTCTATCGCTTTTTTTCGTCAATTAAAAGTGAAATTTCAGAGCAAGCGTGCCGGCAAGTAGCATCAGATGAACCAAAGAAAGGTTTGTAATCCTCAAGTTATACAACATCATAAATTTTGTATAATGATACATGATAAATTGGAGATAATCTTTAAGTTGGCTGTTTCCACTTATTTACTCTGCCTAAGAATGAAATGATTTCTATAAAAGAGGACGACGATTGTTTCGTAGGGGGAGGGGGGGGGGGAGAGGGAGACTGAAAATAAGAAACTCGAATATAACTTCATGGATTCAAAGATAAACTAAAATAGCACAATATAATAAATAATAAATAAATTAATTGATCGGGAAATTGTTCTTGTAGGACTGCAGAAGAAGCCAAATTCCACTTAGGACAAAAGTATTTGAAGCCAGAATTGTTATGAAGTACGAAATTAAAAATATAATTATTGAGAAGGAAGCATGATGTTTAATAGGACTGAGCTAAAGGGTAAAAAATTATCAGTTTATAATATCTTGCTGAAGGGTGAATAAATATGTAGTGCAAGTGTAATTTTAGAAAAGTTATCATCATCTTGGGAATTTTTTTTTTTTGCTTTTTTGTCAGAAATGTTTACAGTGATAATTTAAATAGTGCTGTAATGTTAATTTTGTAATGAATAAAAAAAATAAAAATGAATTAATTTGATGACTTGCACATTTCATCGTAACATTTCATGTTAAAGTCCTCAGGATCCATTTTTCGGTATATTAACATAAAAGAACATCTCTGGTTTAACCCGAACCCTTAGCTTGAATCTCTCGAGATTTGCTGCATATCCTTAGTAGTGTGACTAAAAAACAAGCAAATATTCCATGACTAATGTGAGCCTTAATTTTGTCTTAGAGTTATCCAAAGTGATTTGGCGCTCTTTAGTACGCTTCTACTGAGTTGAATACGTGAAAATCGCAAAAATGTAAGTTATGGTCGAAAAATGGAAACTTTCATATTTAGCCCAGATTCCCAAAATTACTTCTGTGTTTTAGAAAATTCACGAAAACTGGAATGAGCACCGGGAGGCGGTGCCCTGGTTAGAAGCAAATGAAACTTGCTCATGAAAAGGGCAAAAAAAAAAAAGAAAAGAAGCTAGTATCAATTTAACAAATTCTTATAGGAGGGATCGAGTTATGGTTTAAGTTTAAAACTAAACCATTTTATTTCAATTTGAGCGGACGGCACATTTTTGAAAACCCTAAGCAATATTTCAATATCCGAATATCTTGTTTCGTGCTAAATTCTCATTTAACAATGTCTTCATGCGGTATAACACAGAATTTGACCAGGTTAAGTTCGTGATAAGAGGAATTATTATACCCTAGACTTACTACGTATAATCTGATTGGTCGAGAGCATATATAAATTCACAATAGCGTGTGACACAGTGTGAAGCTGACATGATAAATACAATATCTGCAGGGGATATGACACTCAGCGGATATTGCGTTCAAAGTCTGCTTCGTTTTCAAGCCTTCAGTCCGTGTTAAATTTTCAAACTTTTGCAGACTCGGAGAGAAGTGTCGTCTTTTGCAGATTACTATTAATGAAAAAATGTAGGATGAAACACTTACTGAATTTGGTTTTCGTATGATATCATAAATTATCAAACCTCGTGTCTGCGTTATCAACATTAGTCTTCGACTTCGGCAAATAATTCAGACCTCAGTCGGGATGATTCATAAGATCATGCTCAACATCATACCATTATTCCTTCTTTGAATCCATCAAATATTTTTGCTCGCGTGCGACTGGTCTAAAAGTATTACGTTACCGAATATTTCCAAAGCTAAAGCTGGAGAACATCCAAAGCACATTTCTGTTAGTTCATAAAATCCTATTAGAGAACACGGAAAAGTAAACCTCCCACGCAACAAACGGTAAGCTATTCGCAAACATTTTTTCACGCGCGTTACAAAATGTTTGAAGGATACTTAACACAATAGCCTCCATTTTGCACTAAAATATCATCGTATGTGTGTCCTTGGGCATAATCTGTTCCTCGAATCTCTCGTTTCTCAACGAATTTCACTCTCGAAAAACTGTATCCATACATATTTTTGCACCAAGTAGAGGCTATTGTTGATATCCTCTACTTGAGGCGTCTGTTTTTCTTCGCATATTCGAACACATTTAAGTTTTCAGAAAGTTCTAGAATAAAAGTGAGCTTCATTGTGGACTTGATGGAGGATAATTCAAACATGAATACCTGTGGGCCAACAGTTCTTTGCCGAATACGAGACGAGCAGCGAGCTGATGTAAGTGTTGATGCAACACACTCTAGAGTTTGTAACACAAGACTAAACGTAGTACCGTCATGAAAAATTTGTATTGTTCTCGAATAATAGACATTAATACAACGTATAGTCGGACCCGGCTGTGTTTAAGGGGCACCATATTGGTCAAAGTTCCGAAATTTGTTTCGAAATTGTTTCTCCTCAAGTATTTTAATTTTTACCTCTTTATGCGCCACCGTTATTAAGCCTATTTATTGACCTCGTCGTGGTCACCCTTGACTGAGTCCCAACTGCTTGTTTGTATTGTTTCCACCTGCATTGTGCGACCACTTAAAGTGAAAACACCAAAAAAAAAAATCAGTAATAATCTCTCAAGTCAAATTTTCCATGTTTATCTCCCGAACAAATGTTAGCACTTTGAGTTCAAATGTCTTTCTTGCTTGGACTGTTAGGACAAAAAGATGTTTTTTGTTTTTTCATCGCGTTTGGCCCCTATTCTGTGAAGCTGTATTAAGCGGTTAACCTTTATTAAGCAGCCACCCCTCCATTCCCCGTGGGTAACCCGTCAATACGGGGTTCGATTGTCAATGATGTCCATTTGACGAGAGTCAGTTTCGCAGTTGATCCAGGCAGATCAATGTAACAAAGAGAAATGACTAAATACTCCTTAACATGGTCACAGCTTTGATCAAAATTTTTTTTCAATGCAGTTTTGAGTATGTGATTGACGACTCTATGATAAACGGATTAAGCTAAGGATAAGTTGTCAGCCAGAGCTGTCAAGTCCAAAACCAACCTTTCAAACGGCTGAAACTCTATGCATACGCTCAGTTATTACTTCTGAAACTGTGCTTGTCAACATGTAGAGCCTTCAAGCCTCTAGTAAACAGATCCAACTGAGGAAAAGTTGTCAGCAAAAGCAGTTGAGTGAAAAATCAAACTTTCTAAATGTTATCCGTAATGAAGGCTAAGGAGCTAGGTAGACATTGAGTTATAATTTCTTATGCCATACTACTAAATATATACAACAGACAGAATATCTTAGTTCTTATCAATGTGATTTTAAGTTCTATGTAATCTTAAGTTCTATGTAATCTTAAGTTTTATAATATCCTTAGTATCTTCCTATTTTAGTATAATAAATGTCTGTAATCAGAATTACTGTAATTCAGTTTCATAGGGCCATAAGGGAGAATACAGTCTTGACTGTAATTGCGCACCCTGTTGAAATCAAGATTTACTTACTTATTTACTTACTTACTTACTACGACTTCCTTAAAGGAAGTTACAAAGACTGGAAACTCATGGATTACTTTATTTTCTGTAAATTTAGGAACAAAGATAAGCGGATAAAAGATTGAGTATCATTGAGGCTTGGTTCAAATGTACCTTTAGTCTGATTTTCTTTTTAGAAGGACCTTCGGTTGCCTATCATATTCTCTGACAGTTCCACGGGTTTAGGAGGTTATGTTCTGATAAGCAGTTAGAAGGTTCTTGCGTCATCTTTATGTGATTGAATATGCGTTGTTTTGGAAGATCACAGTTTACAATAATCACAGGTAAAATAGGATTGGTGTTATGACATTTAAATCCGGCTTTTTTTCAGTTTCAGTTTTCACTTCCAAGCCAAGAAACTGATTAACAATCAGACGTCTGAGAACCAAACGTTTTTCCCTTTTCGTTTAAGTAAGATTCTCCGCGGCTGACAGCGCTGAGTTGTCCCGCCTCATGCGTTGTAGCGGCGCTTCATAGTTCGGACTACTTGAGACCAGGGTTTAAGAAAATTGAAAGATTGATGTGCCATTGAGCATCTGCCAGATGTTCTCTCAGTCAGTACATACGAAAAATTCGCTTGATTCAATTGCAAATTTTCATTCAAGTTCTAACCTGAACTACTTAGACTTTAATTCTACGTACAACTCTTGAGTTTTCAATAAAGAGATGGTATCTATTTTTTATCATCGGTTTCTTTCGATAGAAAAGACAGGAATTAGATCAAGCTGATCAAACCTCGCAAATAACCGTCAGGTATGAAATTGTGCAGTTCAATTTTGATCAAATGTGCAGTAGAGGTTCTTAGCGTACGCGCGCGGTAACAAAAGAACATTAGTGTTAGCTATGAGTGAACAGTGTGGGTGACGAGAAGAAAGTTCGAGGTGCTTCTCTTATTTTTTAACAGGCTGACGTCTTGTGCTCTCATCAAACTATCAAATGTTTGGTTAAAAAGCAGTTTCATATTTTCTGATCTGAGTTGTCTCTGCAGCATAAATCTCTGTTTACTTTTAAAAAAATTCATATGCTGATTAAGAAGTAAATTGTTATTTGCAAACCTGTCCGAAGTGAATTTTGCTAAAAGCTGTAGCTACGATATAGCTACGATATCTCTCGAGTTTTTCCCCATACAAAACTAAATGAAAAGCTGTAGGTAGATTCTAATGATAACTGAAGTGAGTTTTATCTCTGTCTATCGGTAGGATATCTTCAATAATTTACCTCGATAACTTCCTCTTATAGTACGATGGCATACTTAAACCCCATAGAATGTTTACAAGTTTATTTAAAGCCCACCAATGTACTTCGTGAATCTCTGGCAGTTGCGGTGTTTGTGTGATCTTAAACTGTTGCAATGATTATGGCTCTGTACCAGCTGGATTTTTAATATACCAAGTACACTCGCGCCGTTCTTTGTTCTCGGAGCGATCTTTGACGAGACCGGCATTTATAATTTATCACTGATTCGTCATTCATTTGTCACTCACGGTCCGAAAATTTGGTGTCATTTGTGTCAGTCAATACTCAACAAAGAATTCATCGGGGAAAATGTTTAAAAGCCTTTAAAAGTGTAATTCTAGGTATTATCATCAGCTAATGTATATCGAGATACAAGATACGAGAGCTGCAATGATAACTTTAATTATAATTAAAATCAATACAATTCGTCATTCATATATTGACAGGTTTAAAATTTGAAGCCATTCGTGACGTTGACTATCAACAAAACAGTCGGGAGGAAGACGGCGGAAAAGTCTTTGTGAAAACGGCTTCGCACCACAGTATCTGTTGTCTGCTTATCTCTCTCACAGTAAAGGTGTTAACAAAGAGGACAAGACCAACGACAAGAGCCGGAAGACGGCAAAAACGATGGAGTTTATCAACAATACGAACATCACAAACTCAACCGAGCCCCCCTCGGTGGGATCTGTTTCCTGGATAGAACAGTATGAAGAACCAGAAGCCCTTTACATTTTCCGTTTAACCCTCTTCTCCGTGATCATCTCGGCCAGTATAATCGGCAACTCGATGGTTTGTTATGCTGTGTGTACCATATCTTCCCGCAAGCCTCTGTCCTACCATCTCGTCGCTAACATGGCCTTCGCAGAAATTCTAAGCAGTGTTTGTTTGGCCGTCATGTTTGCGAGCGGGCAGAATCCAACTGACGTCGTTCTTCAAGAGGCCGCATGCATTTTGAATCCGTTGCAAGTAGTTGCTCTTCTCGTTGTGATCTACTCACTGGCTGCCATCGCTTTTTATCGTTACAGATTCATTGTAAACCCTCTTCCACGCGGACCGTCCGTTAAGAAGATTACAATTCTGACCATATCTGGGTTGTGGCTGTTGTCATTTGCAATCGCCTGCCCCTATTTCTTCGGTCTCAGATTTAGAAATGGTGAATGCATCGAGCTGCCTGTCGCAAACAATGAGTACTACCTGATAATGTGCTACAAATTCCTGGTCTTAAATTCATACGTTGTGATAGATCTCAACGTAAAGGCGGCGGCGTGATCATGTATTATGCTGAACATTTATCCGTTACTCATCGCAGAGATTTGGCAGCCTCAGACATTGAAGCTCTCTGGATACAGGTTAAATTTCCTACAAACACTACTCTGTTCTCCGTAATCTATAGGTCTGAGCTAGAGTCCACGAATTTCTTCGAAAGCTTTCGTGGAGCCCTCGAAAAAGCTTGGCTTAAAACTGACAGCATCTTTATACTTGGCGATTTTAACTGTTGTTTATTAAATAGGGACCCTGACGGCATACCTACTTTGGGCAAAACGAAGAAGCTGATAGAGACCTTTGAAGACTTCAATATGCAAAACATTATCTCTCAACCAACTAGAATAACATCCACAACGGAGTCCCTAATTGACCTTATTGTTACAACTAAAGCAAACATGGTTCGTCAATGCGGCGTGCTGCCATTGGGCATATCTGATCACAGTTTAGTTTACGCCACTTTGAAGTTGAAATCCAAAAGACCCCCTCCGAAGATTGTCCGCTCAAGAAACTTCAAGAGATGTAACATTCAAGATTTCAAGAAAGATATCGAACGAATACCTTTTCACGTACTGGATATATTCGAAGACAAAGACGACGTCCTTTGGGGCTGGAATCTTTTGTTCAACGATGTTTGTGATGTCCATGCCCCTTATAAAGACGTCAAGGTTCGCAGCGTCTGTTCACCATGGATTAACAGCGAAATAAGATTAAAGATGAACAAACGGTTTAAATTATTCAAAGTAGCCACTCGCACAAAAGATCCGGTCAAATGGAAGGAATACAAAAGATTACGTAATGAAATCACCACGGACGTACGTCGGGCGAAAACTAAACATTTCAAGAACCAACTACTTGAAATAAAAACCGCTGCGGAGTATTGGAATCTTCTTCGCAATGCCACTGCACCAAAACTCAGAAAGGCTATTGGACCCTTGAAGAGGGAAGACGGTTCTCTGGCAGTCGATAGTAAAGAAAAATCAAATCTGATGAATTCTTTCTTTTCTAATATAGGAATTAATCTAACAAGGAACTTTTCATTCACAAAAGTCAACGCTGCCACAACATTAAAGTCAGTTCCTGTTATCAAAGACGTTATTTTATCAAAATCCGAAATTGAAAAGTATTTATCAGATCTTAAATGGAATAAAGCTACCGGTCCCGACCAGATTTCTTCTAGAACTCTAAAAACTGCCGGGAATGCGTTGGTCCATCCATTATACCATATTTATTGTGAAAGTCTAAGATCTGGCTACGTGTTTGAACAATGGAAAGTGGCTAGGCTGAGCCCTATCCACAAAAAGGACGATGAGAGCGACATGAGCAACTATCGGCCAATTTCTATTCTCAGTATACCCAGCAAGATCCTTGAATCAACGGTCTCTCAGAGAATCGTCAACCATACATTCCACGAGCACAGTTTAGTCACTGAAAACCAATGGGCTTATAGGAAAGGCTTTTCTACTGAATTAATGCTTATAAAACTGACAGAACAATGGAGACAAGCGGTTGATAACAGTAAAGTTGTCGGCGTGGTTTTTGTCGATTTTCAAAAGGCCTTTGACTGTGTATCGCATAAAATATTGCTGCATAAACTCGAGATTGACTTTGGGATCAAGGGCAACCTCGCTGCTTGGCTTCACAGCTACTTAAAGGGGAGGCGACAGTTCACAATCATTGACGGCGCAGCCTCTGATTTTGCTCGCATTAATACAGGCGTTCCTCAGGGATCAGTCCTCGGTCCAACCTTGTTCGCACTTTACACAAATGATCTACCTGATAATATAACAAATGCAACTGTTTTTATGTACGCAGACGATACCACCCTGTTCTGTATCGGAGACACCGTAGACATTGTTATTGCCGAACTGAATGCTGCTCTCAAGGAACTAGAGCTATGGTGCTTAAGAAATCAACTATTGCCTCACCCCAAGAAATGCGAAGGCATGCTAATTCATCGAGGAAACTTCACTGGTCCACTACAGTCATTAATACTGATGAATCATTGTATAAGATGGGTTAAACACACCAGGCTGCTTGGAGTCTATATTGATAATAGACTTAACTGGGACTACCATGTCAAAGCACTAAAGATCAGCTTTGCAAATAAGCTTAACATGCTGAAGCGCAGCTTGTTCTTACCAAGACCCATGCTACTGGACTTATACTTTAAAGTAATCTACCCATCAATTATATATGGTATCACCGTCTGGGGCGGCCTTACTAATAAGGAGGGCCTAATTGCATTAGAGTCTTTACACTGTAGAGCGGCAAAATTAATTTTTAACTGGCCATGGGATATGCCTAAGTCTGACGTACTAAGCAAAGCTCGATGGTCTTCTATTGAAACCACATATAAAGTTAATTTAGCTAAACTGATGTTCAAAATAGATAAGAAGACTTTACCTATATCCATCTTAGATACCACCGAAGAAGTTGACGTGAATACTAAGAAAAATCTAAGAAGTAATGCCAACATAAAAGTACCAAAATTCAATACATATTACATGAAAAACAGTTTTTCCAGAAGAGGACCTATCGTTTTTAACACACTTCTCCAAGAATCAAATTTAAGAAATATAACCATTAAGCAGCTCTCCTCGTTAGCCTACAAATCAAAGGCACTTTTAAATTTGAACTTTAATTCCATTTCTCCACAGACAGTGAATTTTAAGGACCCCAATTTTAAATATTTTTAGATCTTCTAATTTTGATAGGCTACTTTAATTATTGTATTTTACTACATTTCATTTTATTCCATTTTACGCACGACCCCACAAGCGTGTAGTCGCTTTAACAATTATCGTGTTTAAATAAAGTCTTTGTATTGTATTGTATTATTACTATGTAATAATTAGATTCATCCTGAATTACGCTTTACCCTATGTGATAATGCTTGCATCCTACAGAGCAGTGGCGTGGAACTTGAAGATGCGAATTGTACGGATTAACGAAAGAAATCGGGCCTCGACTGCCGAATCGTCTTGTGTTGTCGAAGATCAAATGGATCTACAAGATTTGGGAGAGGACACGAGAATGAAGGAACGAAAGAGTGTCGTGTTCGATCAGAATAACCGAAGAGACAGCAAACCCGAAAACACAGACCCGGAGAAAGATTTACTTAAGATAATTTTTATGCTTATCATTATTTTTGTTGCGTGCTATTTTCCGTATCAAGCCCATTATGTGTGGGAAAGAGTTTGAAACATCACTGCGTATCAATTTAGATATCATCAACTCTTTATTGATTATAATTTTATTTTGATTTGCCTTCCCAGCGCCTTACATCCTTTGTGTTATGGAACAATGAATAGTTTCTTTGCTAAGGCGTTCTCCAAAATCATTCTTTGTAGACCTTATGACTGATGTGTACCTCAAGTCGCAAGTGGAACTTTGGATAAACCTTTACCAAGCTGTGAAACTGACTCATTTTTGAATCCAACTCAATAAAAGTTCTACGCTCCCAGTGTGGCAGCTGTAAATGTCTGGCAGCCATCTTGGACACGAAAGGAATGTCCTCCAGTCGAGAGTTCCAAAGTTTAAATACCGCAAAAGATTGTTCGCGGAAAACTGTTTGTTTTCGAACAACTTAAAAAAAAATACCAATTATAACGATGCAAGCTTGGTAGAGGTTGATATGTAAGAGTATGTTTATTTTAAAAATACAATTCACGCCAGTGAAAGCACTCGCGTCAATAGTCTCCTTAATCTAAATCACAAGAATACTTGAAACGGATACCTTCAGTAACGTATTGAAAATTGAGTTATGCTGGGGATCGTTTTCAGCAAGATCAGATTGAAGCAAACCAGCCTTTCAATTTGTCGTCGTAAATAACGACTTCCTGCCGCCACGTGCATTTTGTATAAAAACTCTTGAGAATTACATATCGGTGGTTTTGCTTGTAAATATGTTCACCGTTCGCAAGGAAAATTACTTAGACTAGAAGCTCATAGATTATTTTCTGATCATTCAGTTCCTTGAGCAAAATTTGCCAGATGATATATCGTTTAAACCATTGTATATAGAAATATATGTGCTTCTGGTGGTTTAATGAGACGAAGCTGATTAAAGGATTTTAAAATGTGATCAATAACTGTAAAAGTCCTCTGAAGTACTTCAGGAAAGTTTAATGTGTGTTTTTTGGAAGGATGGGGGGGTATTTTTGTCAACATAAAAATGCCTGAAAAGAACTGATTCTGTGGGCAAAGGAAAAATAATTTGACTCCTAATAAATCGAACGTGTAGGGAAAGCGAAAGAGCTTCAAGTAATCGAGTGATCGGGTTATCGGGCGTAGGGAACAAGTGACCAGAAATACGAAACAGACGGTGTATTTTGTACTTTTATAAATACATCGTATATTTTAATAAAAATTAACCACCGATATGTCGGGTTACATAAAAATTTCAGCAAGCAGCGAAATCAGCGCCAGGTTCGAGTCTGCAAATGTTCCAGTTATTGGATATGGATCTGTGTTGAACAGAAGAGGGAGAAACTTCGAGAACAATCATTACAAGCGTGTCTTTGTTCGGAAGAAACACACGCATTTGATGAAAAGTCATCATGAAAACAAAACCTGGGGTAATTATATTTAACGCTGAGTGTGAGTCGATGTGTTTTAAACATCCTCAGGGCTTCAGACATAGTGACAATCAGAAGTCAAAACATCCTGCAGTTCAAATTTGTTGACAAGAACCTCGAGGTTGTTTACAGCTGATAGAGCTAAAGAATATTATAGATCTCATAAGGTAGATGAAAGAAGGAAACGGGAAAATCTACTTTTAAACATCTCTCAGATGTTCCTTCAGTCGGTAAACATAACATGTTCGCCGGAATTAATTGCAAATTTCAGTCTGTACCTTAAACGTTAAAGTACAGACTGCACATAAATGATAATTATATATACAAGTTCTATGAAATAACGGAACTGAGTTGTCAGTCATAAGATGGACCTAAGTATTTGTTCTCTTAATTTCAAGTGATCATTGGTTCTTTTCAAAGAAAATGACAGAAGTATAGACGCATTGATCTCAACAATAATATGATAACCGTCTTTAAAACGTGCTGTTCAATTTGAATTAAAATGTGTGGAGGATTTTTCTGGAATACGTGCGTGGTTGAAAGGCCTCACTGACACTGAGTGAATTGTCCGAGTGATGAGTTAAAATGCGGCTTCGAATATGTTATGCAGTTGAGGTTGTAGTTGAGGGGTTTCTCGGTAAAAATCCCAGATGTAAAGGAAAATCGCGGCCCTCAAACGCCCAAAACACCGGCAAAATGTCGTGCCATTAAGCAGGATTTCCTCTGTTGCTTTTGTCCATGCGCGTAAAAGTGCGTTTAAAAAAATTACATACTTTGGTACGTTGAGATGAACGTTTACGTGCGTCAACAAAACGTTATCATATTTCTACTTCCTCGTTTTCTTTCTGGAGGTTTACGTACGTTTTACGCACGTTGCAATCGTAAGAGTGCAAGTTAAGTTGCACACTTCTTCAACTTCTACGCACAGGCCAACATTTTCCTCACGTTAAAAGGCATGGCAGTCATTTTTACGTGGCGGTGGAAATTGTTCGCATGCGTTTTCTTTACGCACGTTTTACGAACAGAAAAACTCATGCGACTGGAAGCCGTGAATACACATTTACATCGGCAGCAACTGGACGGCTCATGAGGAACCAAAAAAAAATTGTTAAAAACCCTTGCTACGTCACAATCGACATTTCGCGTGCTTTTCCCCCTAAACAAACCCAAGTGAAAATCTGCTTGCAAATCCAGCGAGAATTGAGCGGCGGTCAGTTTAGTCTATCGCTATATCTCAAATTATTCAGAACGATTTCAAATTCCTCTTATAATACAACGGCATCTTCAAGGCACAGATCTGCTTGAAAGAAAAAGATTACCGAAAAAAATATCGGCACTTGCGGAAGGTTTGGATTCTAAGTTTTTTGTTATTGTGTCGACAAGCTGTGTTTGCGCTAATCACAGTGAAATTTCCCGCGCAGTCGTTTGTCATGACCAGCTTTTTAAAATAATTTTTTTGTGTCCTTTGATTGCCGTCGCCATTTTTATACTCTCAACAAAGTCGCAGACGGGAATATTTTGTAAATGAGAGAACCTTTTCTCAATGGTTCATTACAAACCTTTTCGCGTACACGGTTCCTATTTAAGCTAAAATTTAATGCTTTTCAAAGCAGTCTTAAACTGCCATATTAGGAACAGGTTTTGATATCTTCTTGTCAAGCTTTCGCAAAGAATGATTTGATAAAGGAGATAGCATCCTTATAAGAAACAAGCGCCGTAAAATGAATGAAATCTTATCAATCGGGCTACCTTAGCTGCTCGACGATATTAACATTTTTCTACGATCACATTTCTGCCTATAAGTGTCTGTATATCTATCTTGCTAGGGTAGTAGCAGAAATTTCTCCACAGCACAATATCCGAGAAATAAAAACTAGGTAGCTTCTTGGAAGCATTGTTAACGTCTTGTTCAGCTCATTTAAAGATAAAAATTGAAATATCAATTTGTGGGAATGATTCGAGGAAAGGTCGAAATCAAGTTATGCCGACTGTACAGCACGCCATACTAACCTGATCAATAATTCACTACCGAAATAAGATGGAGCGTCATTCGATTGAATTCATAAAAGAAATTTCGACTGTCAGCAAGATAAACATCCCATGGAGACAAAGAGAGCGCGGCAAAACTCGAGTGAAGAGGTGGTGCAAATTTTCTAAACCAATCCCAGTCATAAAGCATCGTGATGTAACACCAATTAACTTCATCTTTAAAAGATAATCTACCAGCAGTACACCGTATCTTCTTGATTCAAAGGCGGGAATCCAAGTTAGAATCGTTATAATAAAAACTTTTGTTACTGCGAGCATTAGCGAGCAGCAAAACTATTCCTGACTTTCCGTGTGAGGCCTGGGCTCTAAATGTATGCGTTCAACATTCGATCCATTGAATTGTGACTTCGTTCGTTCGGTGGTGATGATTTTAAAGATGCAGTATGAAGATCAGCGGCGGTAGTTTTTTAATTGTGCGTGCGCAGCCCACATGGTCCAATGTTCCTGCCATCAAGCCCTGGGGAGTTCATTAGTCGACCAGCGAGTAAGTTTTTATTGCTCTTTTTGAACTGATCTATCATGTCAGGTGCAATTCTATCAATCGCTGGAACTGTTTATCAAGGTCACCGACGATTTGGTGACATTTCCAGGGGAAGAAAGTGCTTTCTTATGAGTTTTTCAGCGCTGTCGTGTGCACAATCATGTCCAGTGCGACACTTGGATACTGCAGTGACGGGGATTGTCGATCCTTTTATTTTCATTTATTAATCAAGTCGACTTTTTTTGTCAAAAATGGGCTATTGTGTTTATGTAATAAACAAAATAATACATGGTTATTTTCAGATATAAAATTTCTCTTCTCGTATTTGTTCTAGAGTTTTGCGGCTTTGCGAATTGCTTAGATAGAGGGAAATGCCGCAAACTGCTATATGCTGCTCAGAGTAATTTGGGAAATTGTAGCGTCTAGCGACTGGTTTGGATGCGTCCTTTTCATTTCTTTCTACGTCACGAAATTGTTCTCGGAATCGATCACCTAGTCGTCTTCCTGTTTCACTAATGTATAACTTTTTGTATCAAATGCTAGTTACGCAATAGATTACAATGGCGGAGGTGCACGTGAAGTGATCGGTAATCTTAATGGATCTTTCGGGTTCCGACATTTTCTCTACGTTGTAAATGAAAGGACAAGTTTTGCATCGAGAGCGAGCGCATTTGCTTAGTTCCAGGTTGGCCGTTGGTCTCATATCTTGAACTTTTAACCAAGAAGTTGCTTATGTTTTTGTTACGTTGGAACGAAATTAGTGGAGGTTGCGTAAAGATAGTACCGGTTTCTGAATCGTTTTGAAGTAATTTAAAGTTTTTAACATTTGTAACGTTGCTCAAGAGTATCTTCCACTATCTTTGTTGCCGCAGATGTGCAGGCCGCATAAACATTTATCATCGTGATAAGTCTGTATATGTTAAAAAGCCAATTTTGAGATAAACTCACCAACCCTGAACGGCGTAAAATGCTGAGGAACAAGTTGACAAAACTTTCATCCGGAAACTGCCTTAATAACAATGCAAAACAAACCTGAGAATTTGCTCGAACTTGAGCAAAGCATTCTACGACTTGAGATACATATTTATTCTTGTGTTTTCAAGATCTACAAAGAATGATTTTGGAGAACGCCTTAGCAAAGAAACTGTTCATTGTTCCATAACACAAAGGATGTAAGGCGCTGGGAAGGCAAATCAAAATAAAATTAAAATCAATAAAGAGTTGATGATATCTAAATTGATACGCAGTGATGTTACAAACCCTTTCCCACACATAGTGGGCTTGATACGGAAAATAACAAACAACAAAAATAATTTTTTAAGCAAATGAAGATCATCGCAGTATATACTCAACTTAAGCAGTTGAGAAATAAGGCCTGAAAAAAATTTAGGCCTGAACGGGAATCGAACCCATGACCTCTGCGATACCGGTGCAGCGCTCTAACCAACTGAGCTATCAAGCCAACTGGGAGCTGGTCAATTGTGAGTTCGTTATATACCCGTAGATGGAGAAGGTGTGATAAGAATACATGAAAGTCATATATTTGTACTGCGGAAAATACATTTTAAGCAAATGAAGATCATCGCAGTATATACTCAACTTAAGCAGTTGAGAAATAAGGCCTGAAAAAAATTCAGGCCTGAACGGGAATCGAACCCATGACCTCTGCGATACCGGTGCAGCGCTCTAACCAACTGAGCTATCAAGCCAACTGGGAGCTGGTCAATTGTGAGTTCGTTATATACCCGTAGATGGAGAAGGTGTGATAAGAATACATGAAAGTCATATATTTGTACTGCGGAAAATACATTTTAAGCAAATGAAGATCATCGCAGTATATACTCAACTTAAGCAGTTGAGAAATAAGGCCTGAAAAAAATTCAGGCCTGAACGGGAATCGAACCCATGACCTCTGCGATACCGGTGCAGCGCTCTAACCAACTGAGCTATCAAGCCAACTGGGAGCTGGTCAATTGTCTCTTCGGTTATTCTGATCGAGCAGAACACTTCTTCGTTCCTCCATTCTCGCGCCATCTCGCAACTCTTGGAGTTTAGTTTCAACAATACAAGAGGGTGCAACTTTCAAATCCCGATTCCGTTTCTTTATCTCTGCGATTCGCCTCCCTAAGTTCCACGCCACTGCTCCGTAAGATGCTAGCATTATCATATATGGTAAAGCGTAATTCAGGATGAATCTGATAGCTACATAGGATCTATTACTTACGACAGACAGCTCCTCACACTCACCATTTCTAAACCTGAGACCAAAGAAATAGGGGAAGGCGATTGCAAATGACAACAGCCACAGCCCAGATATGGTCAGAATTGTAATCTTCTTAGCGGATGGTCCGCGCGGAAGAGGGTTTACAATGAATCTGTAACGATAAAAAGCGATGGCAGCCAGTGAGTAGATCACAATGAGAAGAGCAATTACTTGGAACGGATTCAAAATGCATGCGGCCTCTTGAAGGACGCAGTCAGTTGGATTCTGCTCTCTCGCAAACATGACGGCTAAACAAACACTGCTTAGAATTTCTGCGAAGGCCATGTTAGCGACGAGATGGTAGGACAGAGGCTTGCGGGAAGGTATGGTACACACAGCATAACAAACCATCGAGTTGCCGATTAAACTGGCCGAGATGATCACGGAGAAGAGGGTTAAACGGAAAATGTACAGAGCTTTTGGTTCTTCATATTGTTCAATTGTGCTCTCGGTGGAGGTATTGGTTCCACCTATGGTAGTGTTGGTAAATAACGACATTTCTGTGTTCCTTCGATGGAGAACTCCTAAGGGGTTGAAAAAGAGCCTTACATAGAATCGTCTATCACAGGTGACTTGCTCTACTGCTACTAGAAAGAGATATACAGAAACTTAATCCATGGTAGCTAATTTACATATCATTGCACTCTTACCTTTAAGAATCAATTAAATGTTTTTTATGCCATTGGATGTCGACAGTTATATTTTGGTGCTTTCTGAAATTCCACATTTATGGCGAATTTACGGAAGTTATAAAAAATTGATGGCATTCCAAAACTTCCAGAGCCGCGACGAATTGTCTTTCAATCATTCTTTGTCCATCCTCAAGCGTTTATAATAACTTAAGAGAGTATCTCTGTAAGAGCAGTCCGGTCGATTTTGCTTGAGACATGGATTTCGCTCGTTTTCGTGTGTTGTAAGACATTCATGTACCTATACTAAAACCACAATCAGTTTGATCGGATCTCATTATTTTTCAGAGTTTTACGGAAATTAAATTTCACTCGAGCGAAGGCTTGTTGTGACACTTTTCAAGACTTTAATTTCATACAACTTTAAAGGACAATTTACAAAAAACTACGGAACTCAGCAAAAAACAAATACCACAGCCATATATATTAACTCTATCTTATCTATCGAGGCGACTTTCGTAAACATCACGTGTCAATCAAGGAAACAGGAAGACTTGAATGACACCTTATCGGTTCGCCTAAATCAAACACGCCAAA